>NC_135486.1:44769121-45092558 GCF_052094955.1 Ictidomys tridecemlineatus | reverse complement strand
AGGGGACTGATTAGGTACATTATTCCCATCTTGTGAATCAAGTTTTTAAAACTTCCTCAAATGAAGTGACTTCCTGAGGGAGCACAGCTATTAAGTGCTAGAACCAGGATTTGAGTTTGAACTTCTTAATTCTTTAACATACGTTGATTTAGAGCATATACTAAGTCTTCACTTCCTTGGATTTGTAAAGGTAAATATTGAAGTAAACACAAATGATATGCCAATATAACATTTTAACCCAAAAGATTTTCAGAATCATATTTTCTGTAATGTCTATTGGAAAATCTTCAGTGATGGTACATCTTTATCCTTTGACAAATTTAGCCTTTAGAAACAGTCTAAAATTCTTTAATGCCAAAGCTCAAATTTAATCTGAGTCATAAACTAAATTTGGTTATACTGTAATGCAACCTTTATTCTGGATGGGCTTCAAAAAATAATTCTGAAGACAATGTCCAAACAAAAACATTTCCCAAAATAATCTTTAAAGCAAAGGAATCCTCATTGGATAAATGAATAGCCACCCAGTTGACTAATCTTTATGAAATTTCAGAATTTAGAATCTAGAGACTTTGGAAATAAGTTTTTCCAATTTTCCTCATTTATAAAAAAAAGACTCAGAGAAATTACTTTGAAGAATAATAATCATTTGAATTATAAAATCTAATATTTTTAAAACCCTTTTCTTTAAAGATACAAACACTAAGTTTCTCTCTAGCATATATATTATAAATTACATTGAGTATAGCAACATTAAACTAAAAAGTATAAGATCTATCCTTCAAAAAGATTGAGAAATTTGGCCTTTTTTAGAGCAAGTTACTGGTTCCACTGATTTCTTAAAATTTCTTCCAGTGCCCAAACTCCTTGATACCATGTAAAACCATTTGGAATCAAAGTCGGTTTTGTACATAGTAGTACTTACTTGGTGAGTGTTTCCTATATGCCTTGCAGAGTGATCAGATCTTAGGTAATATAATCCTTTCAACAGTTCTATATGGTAGTTAATATTACTCCCAACTTATAAATGAAAAAAACCTAAACTTAGTGATGTTTGCCTAAGATCATATTTAGGGCTAGAGGCAAATATTGGATTCCAACTTGGTCAGTTAGCTATGGTTCAATTGGAGAAAATCACCAAGTATAATATTTACTTGACTTTACACAATTGGGGATCAGCCAAACTGTTTATGTACTGCTATTGCTTTTGTATCTGATACCAACCCTGAAGTCAGAAAGACAGGGAGTCAGGAAGAAAGAAGGAAGCATCACAATTCCTAATCTAAAGGACACAGAAGAAAGAAGGGAAGAAAAGGACAAATTAAATCCATGAAGACATTCTATATGAGGATGAGACCAAACTCTTGTTAGCCTCTCACCATCTCTAATCCTCCAACTTCATGGATGCACAAAGCATATAGAAAAGCTGTGGTACTCATGATCAAGTGGGTTTCATTCCAGGGATGCAAGGTTGATTCAACGTATGCAAATTAATAAATGTAATTCACCACTTAGAAAGAATTAAGAACAAGAATTACATAATCATCTCAATAGATGCAGAAAATATATTTGACAAAATCCAGCACCCGTTCGTGTTAAAAATACTGGAGAAGCTAGGAATGAAAGGAACTGAACTCAACATCATAAAGGCTATTTATAACAAACACAAAACAAATATCATACTGAATAGAGAAAATCTAAAAATATTTCCTCTGAAATCAGGAGCAAGACAAAGCTATCCACTCTCACCATTCCTATTCCTTGAAACAGCCAGAGTGATCCGGCAAGAAAAGGCAAGCAAAGGGGTACAAATAGAAAAAGAAGAAGTCAACCTATCTCTGTTTCCTGATGACATGATCCTATATCTAGAACACCCAAAAAACTCCAGTATGAGACTTCTGGAGCTATTTAAATAGCAGGATACAAGATCAACATCCATAAATCAATAGCTTTCCTATACTCCAACAGTTCAACTGAGGAAGAAATCAGGAAAAACATACTATTTCTTCAACAATAACCTCTCAAAAAAATACTTGGGAATAAATCTAACCAAGGAGATAAAAAAGCTCAACAATGAAAGTTATGGAACTGAAGAAAGAAATTGAAGAAGACCTTCAAACATAAAAGAGTTCCCATGTTCTTGGATAGGCATGATCAATATTGTCAAAATGGCCATACTATCAAATGTAGTATACAGATTCAATGCAATCCCTATCAAAATACCAATGACATTCTTCATAGAATTAGAAAAAAAAAACAATTCTTAAATTCATTTGGAAGAATGAGATACCCTGAATAGCTAAAGCAATATAAACAAGAAAAGTAATGCAGGAAGCATCACAATTCCTAATCTAAAATTATACTACAGTGCCATAGTAACAAAAACAACACAACATTGGCATCAAAACAGGCATATGGAGACCCATAGAACAGACTAGAAGACACAGAGACAAACCCACATAATTGTAGTCAACTGTACTTGACAAAGTTGCCTAAGACTTATTTTGGAGAAAAAATAGACTTTTAACAAATTGCGCTGGGAAAACTACAGAGGTTTATGTAGAAAAATGAAACTAGATCTCTCTCACCTTGCACAAAAGTCAAATCAAAATGGATCAAAGACTTAGGAACTGGAACAGAAACCTTGCAAACGGTTAGAAGAAAACATAGGATTAACACTTTATCATATAGGTGCAGGCACCAATTTCTTCAACAAGGCCCCTAAGGCTCAAGAAATAAAATCAGGAATCAATAAGTGGGATGCCATCAAATTAAAAAGTTTCTGCACAGCAAAGAAAGTAATTGAAAACGTGAAAAGAGAGCCTATAGAATGAAAGAAAAATCATTGCCAGCTGCTACTTTGATAGGGAATTAATATCCAGAATATATAAAAACTCAAAAAACTTAACAATATAAAAACAAACAATCCAATAAATAACTGGGCAAAGAAAGTAAACATACATTTCTCAAAAGAAGAAACACAAATGGTCAAAAAATGCATGAAAAAAACGTTTAACATCTTTATCAATCAGGGAAATGTAAATCAAAACTACACTGATTCTATTTCACTCTAGTCAGAATGGCAATGATCAAGAATACAAATGATAATAAATGCAGGCAAGGATGTGGGGGGGTGGAGGTACACTAGTACAATCACTCTGGAAAATAGTATGGAGATTTCTCATAAAACTAGGATTAGAACCCCCATAAAACCCAGCTATACCCCTCCTTGATATTTATCCAAAAGAACTAAAATCAGAATACTATAGCAATACAGCCACTTCAATGAATATAGAAGCACAATTTACAATCGCCAAATTATGGAATAAACCCAGATACCTGTCAAATAGATGAATAGATCAAAAAAACTTTCATCTATCTTCCCAAGCAAGATGGGAAATCAGATATATTGCCTGGAGTTCTACCCATGGGTACATATCTTCCTTATTACTGATTTTAGGACCACTCCAGAATAGGACTGTAACACTATATTTTTCTACCTTTAAGTAAGGACGGCACATCATGAAAAATTGTCTATAAACCAGGTCCAAATGGATTCCTTCTTCAGTCAACCAATAGTAGGGAATGCCCCCACCCCCACCCAACTATGAGACAATATGTTTGTGTTGAGGGGGAAGAACCAATCAACAAGAGGATGGACCATGAGAATTTGTGCCCTTGTACATACAATTGACTTTAAAACCGATCTCATTTATATCACTTTTGCTTAATAATGGAGTAACTTGTACACACGTACAACTTTAGGAGCTAAATATGTGTGTCCCTATAGCGCCCATGATCTTAATTAAACTCATGATCTTAATCACTGCTATTGGAGTTCATAACAAACAGGAGCCATCATAGTTGATATAGAAGGAAACATCAAATGACTATCATTCTCTTCACCATCACAACAGATATTTATGGTGTTAATCAACACTCCTGATTTCAAGTATAAGTTAGATTTAATGGAAGAGCAATGATCCAAGCAATTCTTGAGAAGATGACAATGGAGGATGCCTGATGAACACCCTTGGAGATAATGACCTATGGCTAGTAACTACAGGAGAAAAGATCTCCCAAATTATACATAATTTAAATTCTAAATACCTCTTTAAGTAAACAGGTGCTTTCCAACTTTTTCTATTCATGATGCATTCTCACTGTAAAACCCAACAAAATACTCAGTCTCTTGAATTGTATTCTCAGAACTCCTAAAATAAAATGTGTTAATTTATTATGGTAATTGCTCAAAAAATACAGCATTTATCCCACCATCAACCTTGAAACATTCTGCATCGTATTTTGATAGATGTTACGAAACATAACTATCCAAGAAGCTTGGTTGCTCCTTTGGGAGGTTCTAATGTGATTCAGGCATATTTGATTGCTGAATTTATGAAGAGAGAGAAAGTAAAAGGAGAAAGAAACATTTCTTTTATAAAGCATGAGAAAAAAAGAACTTATCGTGGGAAACAATGCAAATATGGCATTGATACAGTTTTGATATTAATGTCACTTCATCCATCATGGACCAAAGAAAGTTTCCTATGAAGTTGTGCATTTATGAATAAAGAGAAACTATGCTTATCAATATTTTACACATAATACTAATGAGCGGTTTCTTTCATAAAGCAAAGTATAGCATTCATAAATATTAAAAGTAGAGTCAGATTTTCCTAGAATCTTTCTTTAAGTCTTTCAGTGTCTGGGCTTCATAAATGGTGACTATGGCCTGCATATCTTGGAACTACTAGCTAGGCTTCTAACACCCTGGGATTTCTCTTATTTTTCCTATAGTGAATGTCCCACTATGACTATTAGTTGACATTAATTAGAGATAAGTTTCAAAAAATGCAGTCACTGTCAGTGACGAGTATAATCTAAGAACTGCCATTACTGTCAAAGGCAAAATAATCTAAGAATTGTAGTTAAGCCAAAGAGCATTAATGCTTGGCTTTGGGATAGATTGTCAAATTTAGGGAGCCTTTTGTTGAACTCTGACAAATACTAAAATGGGTCTATGCTCTGGGGATATCCACTAACTCAGTTCTGAGGGGCCAACTGGCATTTAACATTCTGTTTTTTTCAATTGAGGTACAAGTGGAGAATTCACGCAGATTAATGGAAAATTGATCATGCATGTTGGGTATTAAGAAATGCCAATGGAATGAAGGGAGAAGGAAGAGATGAAGCAAGGAGGAGGCACATTTCATATGTATGTAGGCCTACATTGCCTCCAATCAGATCTGTAATTCTATCCCCCACACTGTAGAGGATGCTTACAACAGTCATGGGTCACAACACGAAATCCTTTATTCCCACGGCAAATAACATTTGAAAATGAAGCTCCATGCAATTAAGGTTTGTTGGGATTTTTATTTTTTTCTTTTCACATATGGCAATATTTATCTTCAAAGTTTTCCTCCTTGGCTCACGGGCTCCTTTGTAAACCAGCTGGTTTTGTGTGGCCTAATTGTGAGATGATTTGTTGTGTGATTCAGTAGCATTGTTTATTTGTACAGTGGTTCGGTGGAATTTATAAACTGCATAACATTGTTCTAGACTGTTTTCTTTTTAGTAAAAAGCCACATTTTCTCCAGCATTCATGACTGGGATTATAATTAGGTGGAGCACTCGAGATATTTCCTCTGCTAATTAATGACATTAAACAAGACACTTGCAGTTAAATGGAAAGATGTAAGCAGAACATGGAAAAAGAACCAGAGTGACGAATCAAGTTGAAATCAATCTTTGTTTTGCATATGAGAGCTTGTTAACAAATGCTTGAATGTAACTAATACAAGCTGTAAGTTATTTCTAATTAGTCCTAGCTGTTCTCAGAAAAATGGAGTCAAATAAGGAGTCTCTTAAGAAAGACCTCTTGCTATTCTTGGTTTGTCCCTGAGAAACCCTAAGTCAATGGTACTCGTTACTTGTCACACTTTCTTAATGATGAAATGTCTTCAGTGTTTCCAGATCTATAAAAAAGTTCTAAAAGCAATTTGACTTTCCCGTTTTGTTTCCTTTATTAGAAAGAAGTTTTGTGTGAGGTTTTATTTTTCCCTCCATAAGAATATTTTTAAATAAAGTATGAAGGGAAATTTCAAAGAACTTTGGAAGTTAAAAAAAAGTGAAAATAAAAGGATCTGGGATGGAAATGGAAATCTTATATTAAGATATTTGAAGATGGAACAAAAGGCTTGGGGAGAAATAGGGATATCACAAAGGGCACTCTTGGTCAAGTAGTGCTCATCGTGGTATTGCTTTGGTGAATGATCCAAAACCAGGGTCTGTCCTTCACACTTTTCGGTCCAGCAAATGGACCTTATCAATCACCCAGGGCATGGATAAAAGTTTGAAGAGACATACTCTAAGTTCATGGAATTTTACATGTGAACAAAAAGGAGAGTTTACTAGTTTATTATGTGGGATAACTATGTCCAGCATCCTCAATGCTGGCCTCTCTTATCCAATATCCCTTTCTATGAACTGATGGAAACATTTCCATTTGCCCACATGAGAAGCTTGCTTATTAATATGGATGTTTCTTGGAACTAAAGCAAATGGAAGGGAAAGGTCTTAAGGATTGTGTCATCTGAGTGAAAATGGGGTTCAATGAAATTCCCAACATCTACCAGGAAACAACACTCTATAGCTATTTATATCCCCCAAATTAAGCAACGTGAGCCCTCTAAGCCTAAACCTAAGTCATCCTTTCTATTATTTCTTGTTTTCTGTATTGCAAGGCTTTATTTAAATGGGTTAAGATTATCATTAATCTTAGCCCATTTAAATAAAGACATGCTGTCCTCTCCCCTTATATGTGTGCTTAATTTGTTTAAGTCTCTAAGAGCATCCTTTTTTGCCCAAATTTTATCTGGATTCCTTAGGAAAGCCTTGTCATCACCCCAGTGTATCATCTTCAAACTTCAGGATTCAATCATTTGCTGAAGACACAGTCATTTATCTGTGGCTGGGAATATAGCTCAGTTGGTAAAGTGCTTGCCTCGAATGCACAAGGCCCTGGGTTGGATCCCCCGGCACCACCAAAAAAAACACTCGGTTCAATATTCGCAATTCAAAAGAGCAGTACCATGTAATACATGACTATATGTAGTAAAGTTCAAAGGAGGGCATAAATAGGATTCAATGGAAACTTAATGGGAAAAGTGTGGTTTAGGAAGAAAACTACTTCAGTTTCATCTTGGGTTAAGGCAGGATTTCTCAATGGAGGCACTATTGACATTGAGGACCAGGTAAGTCATTGTGGTAGGAGCCTTCCCCATGCATTGTAGGATGTCTCACAGCATCTCTAGCCTCTACCCAACATGTGAGGAGCACCTTTTAAACCAAGTTGTGACAAACAAAAAAATTCTCCAGATTTTAACCATTGGGTTAAAATGACCAATCCCCTGAGTGAATTATTCAAGTAATCCTTTGAGAGGAGTCATCAGTGCTCAGGAAAGAAGTTGGGCTAAGCACTCAGAGTGTTGAGGTACCAACACAAGCATGTGAGTAGAGAGCATCCAGGACAGTGGGGGGAGGGGAGCCTGGGACTGCATATACGGTAATATATAATTATAGTTAAGGCTTTTTTTTGCAATTAAACTAATGTCTTGAAAAATGATTAAAGTGGTCCCATCTTTAGTCTATATTTGTGAATGTTTTAAAAAATTAGTTAAATTATTCTTTGAAATGGCACCAAATATAAAGAGGGAATGGCCACAAACAACTAATTCTCTCAGGAGGCAGTTAAATAATATCTGACATGCCTTCTTAGATGTTTGAGAAGACATCTAAATTTGTCCTATAGGAACAAAGATGACTATAGAAATGCTACCAGAACAATAGGTTCTTGAGGGCAGGGATATTTTTCTCTTAATATATATGATTTTTCTTGAAAACTTGAAATCTAAACCGAGTGCCTGAAATACATTATAAAAAAGAACATTTCAAAATAACAATCACCATAAGCAATGTTATCACCATCCATTATATAATTCCTTTCCAGAGTGATTATTTTCTCCCAGTAAGGTTGCATAAGAGAAAAGTCCCAGTAGCCACTGATTCTCCCAAAATGCACCAAGGCTCAGTGGAGGAAGAAATTGTTAGATATGGACAGGTTTTTACTTTGCTGGTGATCCTGGAGGGGACTAAGGAATGGCCCACTAGCAAAGGAGTGCCTGAAGGTACAGTGGGTCCATCCATACTCCATGAAGAGAAGTCTTTTGCAGGCTTATTGTCTCCCAGATTGATTTTGTAATAATTCTAGCCGGAAGTGAGAAACTCAGTGAGTCATGCAGAAATACATCCTTTCAAAACAAAACAAAATGAAAAAAAAAAAAAACAAAGACACTGCAAGCCCTAGTTGACCTTTCCAACTTGTTCAGATGAACACTGTTTTAAATTTTTGTTTGTTTTAATTCACCATTCAACAGGTACTGTGAAGAAATAATGCTCAAATCCTTCAACCTAAAGGGTGGTGCCCAGGCACATGGAGGAGCATGGAGGAGTGCAGTCAATTCCGAGAGGAAGTTGGGATCTCTCTGAAACCTTCACCAGTCCTGTTGAGTTAGTTTCAATTCTTTTTATTTTGCTCTTCGCCTGGACTCCATCGCAGTGGGAGCAGCCGTGCAGAAACAACGCTGATTCAGAGAGTCTGGTTGCCAGACATTCTGTTGGAAACAGATACACGAAAGGGATTCTGTTGAGGGGGCATGCTGGACATGACCTAGGCCTGTTACTCTCGAATGCAGAGGAAAGAATCAGAATCCCTTGAGTCAAAAAATTCAGAGTGCAAAGCAGCCTTAAAAAAAAAAAAAAAAAGAAAGAAAAGAAAAAGAAATAAGACTCATTTTCCCCTGATTTTCAGAATTTCCGGTTGGACTCCAGTTGGAAATGCCACAAGGGGAAAATATTCTCACACAATTTCTTCCCCCACCCCACTCTCAGATAAAACCATTTCTATGCAATAATTCTTTTAAGCTCTCCACAAATGTTAAGGATAATATTTATTTTGTCCAAATGCTTTTATTCATCTTTTCCTTTTACTCCTCTTTTCCTCCATCCATGACCATTTACTTCTTTTTTTTTAAAAAAAAAAAAAAAAAAAAAAGGAGAAATCACTCACATTATGGCATACCCTTGAATAGCTCCAAGACCTATTCTGAGATTGATACATAAGGAATTTACTCACCACTCCCTTCAGGATTAAAGAGCATTAGCCTTTGGAACACAGTCTTTATGTGCATGTCAGGGTATTTTTAAGAATGGGAAAACCCAGGATACAGATAAACAACAACCGTTCCAAATGAGAGTTATTTTTAGACCTGAGCTTCCAAAGTATATAAAGCTACAGACTCCAAAATGGTTCTCATCCTGGTGGATGTGCCCTTCCTATCTCCTCCACACACCACTCTCCACCTTCTTAGGCTGGTGTGCACACACATGTCTCTCAGACCTCTTCCTGAAATCCCACTGTCAGAACCTCTAGTTTCAATCCTAACCCAAAACATAATGAAGAATATAATTAAAAAACAATGTCCCTCGGATAAAAGGCCATTCTTGATAAGGCTTCCTCATAAAACCTTTCTAAAAAAAATGCTAGGGTGATTGCAAGTTTGCCTATAAGCATTTAAATGTTTGCTCTTTCTCCAACCCAGTCTTGCACTCTTGAGGGTGTAATGGGAAAATACTGTGGATGTTATCCTTCCTGCTGTTACTACCAACAACCAGCCTCTGAGAAATGGACAGAGAGTCCATTGAAAAGAATGGAAAATGTTCCCTTACGTGATATTACATATAAAATCTGCAATGGAAAATAAAGTAATAACACTTGAAAGTTTAACTCATTTGTGCTGATCTAGAGCACTCTGTTGAGGTTCCTCTCGGGACATGCAAAATTGCATGCCTATTCTCAAACTGTGAATCAATCTAAATATGGAGTACATTTAATGGATCTCTTGCTTCCAACTAATCCAGGACACATGTTATCCTCTAACAAACTATGGGGTCTGAAGATAATGTAAACTATTGGCCCTATTCTTTTGGAAAAATCAGCAGCCCAGTGGATGCTGATTCCAGAGGGAATCAATTTCTCTAGTAAGCTTTATCAGAATGGTCTGGACATGTTCCTGTTCCAGGAGTAGGCACATCATGTTAATGATTTTAAAATAGCTTAGTCAATTGATACAATATCTGGAATTTCTTTCAAAATAATCCAGTGGAAAGAAGAGGAAAATGAGTAGAAATGTGGATGAAATAGTCAGTTAGATAAAGGATACATGGGGAATCTGTACCATTCTTTCTAATTTTGTGTATGTTTGGAATTTTCCATAGAATAAACTTCAAAAAATTTGTCTAGCTATGCATTTATTTTCAGTATAAACTCTTTGAGTATGCTCTTTCACAAAACCACATTTTCCCAGTTTAATTCTCACAATTAAAGCATACATATTAAAGCTAACAACCTAGTTTGGGGGGGGCATTAAGGAGAAGTGAAACAATAAAACACCTAGAGTCTTAAATCTTAGCTTGACCATTTAATAGCAGAGACTGTAGGTAAAATTACTTAATGTCCCTGAACTAGATGTTTTCATATGTAAGCTGATAACAATAATTTTCACTTAATCAATGAATTGTAGAGAAAATTAAACAAATTGAAATATCTAAGGGTCCTGACAAATAGGTGGATAATAAATAAACATTAGGTTTATTTATCATAAAAACCATTGACAGACTAACAAAAGGCTAAATCTTATTTCAAACTTCACTCCCACAAAACAACAATACACAGAGAAAGAGCTCATTTAGACCTATGTATATTAAGCACCGATTGTGTGCTTTGAACTGTGCTGATGCAATCTAGACTAACATATTATCACTGATTTAAAGGATTCCATAGACTAGTGGTAGACAGATACATAAATTTAGACAACCAGTTAAAGAAAAAACAAAATAAGGCTATGTATGCAAAACTTTCAGAGTCCTGGGGAAGGACACTGTGAGCAAGTCCAGAAGGGGTCAGTGAATGGATAATCAGGCACTCAATTAGGGCATCCTACTGACCACTAAGCCCTGCTCTGCAGCCTCTCAGGGAATCCATCCAACCTCCCGGCCAATCCATTGCCTCCCCTAGCCATATCCTAGGTAACCAACGGACAGCCACGGAAACTGAGCATACACAGTGGAAGGAAACCAGAACAAATAACCTCTGGCATTTCCACTCATTTCAGGACAGTACATCTGAATTGTTACTAAACAGAGAACAGAGTTGTTGGAAGGAGCATAACAGATTGGAGGGTCCAGTTTGAGAGGCTAAGGCGGGGGGTTTGGGTGAGAGGGTGATATAATGAGAACCCTTGAGAGCTTGTTTACTGCCAGTGAGGGGGTCAATTGCAGAGCCCCCTTGGGCATTGGAAGCCTGTCCCTTGCAGGCTCTGCCTTCAGTCAAGGGACAAAAAAGACTTGGAAACTGAAAAAAAAAAGAGAGAGAGAGAGAGAGAGAGAGAGAGAGAGAGAGAGAGAGAGAGAGAGAGAGAGAGAGAATAGCTGGCAGGGAGGCAGGGGTGTGCAGAAAGAAGCAATGCTCCAAATAACTTGCCCCTCCTATTTTCTATTGGCACTATAAATACCATTCTAAAATGTTACCGTAACTTAAGGAGTCTCTTTTAGGAAGCATTTGGTAGTGAGTCATCCCACAACTATGTATAAAGCTGAACACCCTGCTGTGACTCTGTGAAGCTCCTCAGCTGGCTCTGGCTGGATCTGTTTTGGAATCCCATTTCTGTGGCAAGGAAGGACACTTGCAATTTGCAGACAAGGTCACCTTTGCTGCCATGATCTCACATATTGCACTTACTCCTGTCCTGCTCAGGAGAATTCCAAGAGAGAATATAGAGAATCAACAATCTGAATGATACAGATTCCACTTTAGGAAGAGAAGACAGGGACTAAATTTAATGGATAAAATGCTTCCAGAACAAGACCCTTTTCAGATGACAAATAACAGACAAAAGGGAAGTAGACCCTATTCTCAATGCAACAGGACTTGGAACTACTGGATCTTATCCCTAAATATCCTAGATGCACTTTCATCTGGTGTCATTGCTATAGCAGTGGCCAAGCCGCCATTTGGGCTACCTGCCTAAGTAAGCTCCACGTACTTCCCTTTTGGGCCACATCCCCTCCCTCTGCCTCATGGCTCTTCAGAAAGTCAGCGGCAGCAATCAAGGACCCACACTGTGCTAACAGTCCTAGTGAAACTCTTGTATTACTTTACAGAGTGAAGACAAAGGTCTTATATTTATATTTAATCCTTACCAAACCCTGTAGAATAAGCTGTGTTTATCTGGCTTAGGCTGTTGATATTTCTTGTTTTATCTTTTAATAAAAATTTTTGTAATATAATAGTAATACATGTTTACTATGTGAAAATTATAAAAACAACACAGAAAGAACTATTCTTCCATCACATGGAGGCAGGAACTTTAAGTAAAAACTATTCTGTGCTGAATTGAATTAGTAGATAGGAGAATAGATTCTGGAAACCATTGCCTGATTTTATATGCTTTGCTCTTCCTCTTAAGACCTGAGTGACTGGTCAATTTACCTAACCTCTCCTTAGCCCATGTTCCTCATCTGGAAAATGGGTACATAATTTGATCTGTCTTCTAGAATTATTGTATGCATGAATGCAAAGCACTGACTAACAGCAATGGATACAGTTATTGGAGACACATAATTTAGGCACTATAACATTTTCATGATATACAATTTGGTATGTGTTAGTATATTTATTCCATCATGCAAGCATCACCACAACTCAGGGTAGAACTGTTTACTCTTCTCAAGGTTTAGTCATTCATACATACACTTTTGTTTCCTATCACTTAAAGTTAAACTAGGTGTATTTTTTTACATGACACCAGACATTCTTTATAAACATAATTTTGTGACAGTTCCATTTTCTAATGAAAACCTAATAAATATTTTTATAGAAAGTACAGGAAAACACACACACAAAAAGAAAATAATTTTGTCACCAAATTTTATTGCCTACTGTAAAATTTTTCATATGTCTTTGTATTTTTAAATGTAGAATTTTTGAAAAAATTTGAACCAATGATTTCAAGCACTTAACATTTCATTAAATATTTCTTCATAACATTCTAGGCTTCATTGAGGGACATTTATGCATGTTATACTGCATACAAATATGCTAAAACTCACCAAATTGTATATCATGAGTTCATTCTCATGATATACAATTTGGTGAGTTTTAGCGTATCTATTCTGTCATGCAAGTATCACCAAAACTCAGCTTTAAAATACTTCCATCTCTTTTTAATAAGGAGTGATTTTTACCACTATGTAATATTATCCTACATGGTTATACTGTGTGATGCATGCTATACAAGTTATTTATTCAACCAATTCCATATTGTTGGGCCTTTCAATTATTTTTGTTTTCTATAATTCCAAGGAATATTGTATTTAATATTTTTGTGCTTGGAGTGATTTGGATTATTTTATTAGGATAATTTCCTACAGTAGCATCATTGAAGGTATATAATATTTATAAGAATCTTTTCCAGTCAAAATTCTTTTTAAAAGCTAAACATGTTTATGTGTTCACTCCCATTTCAGAAAGATGTTTGTTTCACACATCTTCATCGGTATTGAGTGTTAATTATTGTTTCTATTTCCTAGTGTAGAAACATAGGCTTTGAGTTTGTGCTATTCAATATGGTAGCCACCAGCAACTGCTGTGTGGCTGGTCTGACTCACAATGTATACACAACTTCATTCAGACTCTGAAGACAAGATGAAAAATCAAAATAACGTAAAATTTCTCAATAATAAAGGCTCATATTGGTTACATTTTGAAGTGATAATATTTTAGATACACTGTATTAGACTATAATGTAAGAATATTTTTACTTGTTTCATTCTATTTCCTCAACTATGTTTCATTCTACTTTCTCATATTAAACTAAATATGAGGTATATACACTTGTGCTGAGTGCCTCTTTATCCACTCCACCAAATGAAGATTCAGTGATTTATCTATTTTGCTCACATATCTGGTAAGAAGCACAGCTAAAGCCAAAACAAATGATGTCTCATGGTTTGCAGTTCAGGACTTTTCTGACAACATCACTTGAAACAAAGGATCATCTAATTTACAGATCTATAAGTGCTATAAGTATCAATACTGCTATTTGTTGAGACTTTTTTTTCTCAATGTGCCAGGAACTATGCTAGTTATTTTATAAGATAATCTGTAATCCTAAAAGATATGCTTACTTTTACTTATTTTACATTTGAAGAAAAAGAAAAGTTCAGTGTTGCCTTCCTGCCTCCAGAAGGTATCCCCATCTCATGGCCCTAGAATTACTAACTTTTATGATTGTGTTACTCACTAGACTGTGATCATACGGGAGAATAGGGAGAGTTAAATGGAGGTAGGAAATACAGATAAAATAGAAGAAAAGAAATAGGAATAGATTAAAAAACAATGGAAAAACTCTTTTAATAAAAACACTCTAATTTGGAAATTGTAACAACTCATGCGAGGACTAAGCTTTGTGCTACCTGTCTCTTCATCGATGTTAATCTTTCCTTTTATTAATTTGTTATGCCTTGTCTAAGTCCAGAAAGGATGAATTGCAGCAAAAAGAGAAAAAACAGAGCAGGGGTTCGGGGACAGCAGAGAGTGGAGAAGAAATTCTACCTGGCAACCTAGAAAACTAAAAGGAGACCTGTGATCGACTATAAAATTCAGCTTAGAGCTCACTGATAGCCACAGTGAACCTGGATAATCTAGGCTTTCGTATTCTCATAATCTCATTAAAGAGAGCTTCCTATTACATCAGGAAAGATTAATATTTTACTTAGCAGTTGGCCATAAGAGGAATTATTATATGGCCTTTAATATATGAGACCATTAAGAACATAGTAGTGGTTATATTTTAAATTGTTAGCAAAAAAATATAGATGCTCCCGTGACAACCGTTTCTCATCTTCTCTTCAGGCTAATCATTTGCATAATCAAGTACATAATCATTTGCTTTTAAGATGGAACGATATTTCAAAATAAAAACTTAAGTCACCCACATACAACAGTTTGTCCTTGGGTTAGTAATTTCTACTTGTCTTATCATAAGTCTGTTTTTTTTTAATGCAGTATTTTCTTTTACTGTTATATATAATATATAGGGTTTTTTAAAAAACTATTATTTAGAAATAGTCGATGTACTTTTCAGGTTTAGCTTCAGCAGGCCATGACCAAGGATAGCCCCAAAACAGTCAGTCACGTTCTGTCACGCTGAGCAGCATCCAAAACACCACGACTTGTAGAGGTTCAGGCAAGAGAAATGGTTTAAGATAGTAGACGAGCCCAGCAAGACAAGTTGGGGAAGAAATTTTCACTCTAAGTTTCCATACATGATTCCAGTTAGTCCCCATTATTGGTCAAGTTTTCCTTTGTGGGTTTTTTTTCTCTCTGGTCTATTGAGGACTTGACCAATGGCCCATGGAATGTGTCAGCACTCATTGCCTGTGTGGATTGGCACAAGTCATGCCTCAAAATTGGAATGCTGTCACCTATAACATAGGCTTTCAGAGGGATAAATGTGCCTGGAAAATATTTTATCCAAACATTCCTTAAAAGCAATTGTGTTCCACCATGGTAAGGGGCAGACAACCTTTATAAAACTCGCTGAGCAAATTCCCAGAAGGCCTAAGCCTCAACAGCTGTCAGAAATTGCTGCCTCCCTTTCCCCTTAAAAAAAGCACGTTGCTTCCTCCTTCCAAGGACATCAGATAATGACCAATCACCCTCTGGGGGACTTTGGCACAGTTGTAGCTAGGGCAGCTTTCCAAAAGAAGTGGGTAATTGGAAAGCTGTGAGGCTGGATGAGGGATCTGTAGACCCAGGTTCACATTGGTGTGCACCTCCTAATTGATGAGCAACTTCTACAAGTGTTGCCTGAAGGCCAGGTAATAGCTGTCAAACAAGTTTCCTTGGAATAGGGTTGAAGAAAGTCTGGAAGCTGTCTTAAGGGGAGATTTGCCACTAAAAACCATGAGGCAAGGGTTATAATGTGATTAGGGAGAAGGGGAAGACCCTGACATTTGTTGAGTACCTATTATGTGCCAAGCATTATGAATTCACATTTTCACACATTTTATCTTGGGACTGTATAGGTCAAGCATTCACATTCTTTTGGGTCTGTTTTCTTGAGAAGTAAATGTGATAACCTGGTTTCCCTAAACCAACTGAGCACAAAATCCTGGGCCATGCAGACAAACTAACTCTTTGCTCATTCACTTTGCCACCCTCTGCACCAGGCAGATAGGAAAACATGTTTGAGCCAAAGTGTAAAATATAGTGGAGGATATGTTCATTTCATAATCATAAACTCAGGTAATATTCCTATTTTATCAGGAACATTCCTCATTAAAGGTGCACATGTCAACACAAAAAGAGTTGTTGAAAAAAATAAACATTCTTTTGGCATCCTAAGACTAACCAACTAGTTGGTTTAATTTGTGGGGGGGGGCAAAATTGAATTGCTACTTTTTCAATAAAGTTGAGTTGATTGGGACTTATCTCAAAGCCAGACGTCTCCATCAGTTGGGAAGAGACAAGCAAGAACTGCCCCCAGGGAAGGACTCTTTTGGAGAGAAATTTTCATGAAAGTTCCCATAGAAAAAACTCAGGCCCACAGGAAATGTCTAGTTGAGATGATGGATCACAGACCACCCCATTTGCCAAACTTCCATTACGAAGTTCAGGCACCATCATGTGAAGAAATAATTCTCCTTTTTGTCCCAGGGTACATCTTTTTGGAAAATAACAAACTGTGATCTTCTAAACATTTCATGGTCGATATTTGACATTTTCCCAAGAGACCCAACAGTGCCCTCACCGTGCATGAAATGGAAATAAAGATGTTTCTTTTTAGAGAGCTGGGCATTGCTTTTGGAGAGCTAGATGGGTAAATAAGCATCATGTACCAGAGAATGAAGCCAAGAAGATGGAGATTTCTGGAGAAGTTTGTTATCATATAACATTATAGATGCTCATCTTCTGATTGACACTCTTTTAAATATTTGCAGTTTCACGTCTCACTGAAATGGCCCCATTGTTGTGAATACTTTCTCATAAATTTATATTTTATTTGGTTAAATATAGTTGATAAATTCTGGCACAGGACTGCATCAGATTTACCTAGACCAGCTTTTTACTTTTGTTACAAGATCTCCTTCCTGTCCCTCAAACCACATTGCATTTTCAATACCCATAGAGCACCTATCACATAGTTGGTGCTTAATAAATATTTGATAAATTAATTGCTTTTCCATATTGTATGTTAGTTATTTATATAATTATCTCTTACAAGATAATGAGATTCACCTGAACAGAGACTGTAGATTTCTGAATTTTTAACAACTCATACTGTTAACAAAAGCTTAATCCTTGTCTCTAATGCCAATCCAATAAAAGAGGACACAGTTTTGAAAAAGGAGAAAAGAAATTTTATTGTTTTGCTAGCAAAAGGGAAACACATGAGTCTCCAGTCCCAGAAACTCTGATTCCGCCCATTAGCAGGATCAGGGGGCTTTTAAAGAGGTAATTCAAAGGCTGCATTTCATGTGTTCTCTTTGGAGTTGTAATTCACTTGTTAATTTGGAGATAATCATGTCTGATATCTTCTGGTACCATCCCCAAAGTCTGGATTATTATGTTTCCTATGTTGGGTGTTTACTCATGTACAGATAAATCTGCCTAAAATGGGGAAGAAAGGTAATCCTGTTTCCCCTGAGATTAGAAAAGGAGAGAGATTAGGGAGGAGCAGGGAAAAAGGAAGAGAAAAAGAAATATGTCTGTTTTAAAAATAAATTGCAGTGGCAGAGTAGCAAGGGCTATATCCAAAGCATAAAGTGGACCACTGTTACAGTACAGTTCCTGATAATATAAGAAGTTCCTGAATGGACCAATTTCACTCAAAAAGAAATTTATTTTTAAGTTAAGTGGTACCATATAAATTATCTGTTGACATTTTCTTATTTACTCATTGATTTGGTTTAATCAATTTTTGCAAAGGTAAATAAAGTGATTATTTCACCCATTGCTGTGTAAGCCATCATACCAAATGTGGCTTAAAAACGACAATAATTATTTTATTGTTACATTTTGGGGTTCTGGGAATTGACTAGGTTCAGCTAAGCAATTCTGGCTTGAAGTCCTTTGAGCAGATTCAGGAAGTCAGTGGCTGTGACTGGAACCATCTGAAGGCTTCCTCATTTACTTGTTTGGCAGTTGATGCTGATTGTCATCTGGGATCTCAGCTGGAGATGTTAGTTGGAAACTTCAACATGGTTTCTTCATGTGGCTTGGGCTTCCTCACAACAGAGCAGCTGATTTCCAAGAATGAGCATCCCAAGAGAACCAAGCAAAAGCTATATTATCTTTTATGATCTGAGTTTAGATATCCTGTAGCATCACATCCACTGTAGTTTCAAATCCAGCCAGATCCAAGGGAAATAGAGAGATTGCATATGTGTGGAAGGAGTGTCCATTTTATGATATAAGATGGGCATATGGGATGGGGTATATTATGGCATCTTTGAAAAATATGATCTGCCAATGACTTTTCTCTGACTATGTAATTCATGATCTTCCTGTTAGGTAGCTAGTCAGCCAGGAGTGTATGAGCAGGGAAAGGACAATGAATTGAAAACTCTAGGGGGCTCTATCTGACAGATAAGCATCTGGAAGATGAGAACCTGGAGTGTCAAAATCTCCCCCAGCCATAAATTACATGCCTTTAAGAAAAGTTTATTTCAAAATCAGGTCACACCCTAATAGATGGTCTGGACCCTCTCTTATCACAGAAGCTATGTCACAACCCCCAATAACATTTGCAACCAATACATTAAGACACAAAAAAACGATTGCTGAGGCCTATTCAAAGGTTAATAAAACAATTAATGGGACAGGAAATTGAGGCAAAAACAGGGGGACTCTCTTTACTTGATTCCACTTCTGTGAGTACCACAACCTTTCTCAAGAGGTCGCCTGTGCCGTTCCTATACTCAGTCAAAAGTCAAGAAGTGGACCTGGGTTGGACTCCCTAGAAACTTTCTTATGGCTCCCAATAAATCCAGAGAGCACGAGAAGTGCACCATCCTTCTCCTCTTACCCAACAGTGTCCCCTTTTCTTTTTTCTATCCCTTCTAATAAACTTACGCCTGTTACTCTAAGCCACGTGTCTGAAATCTCTCTTGCATGATCACAAGAAGAGGGGGCCTCTGCAGCTGCCTCAAAGTTTCATTTCAGGTTAGTGTCCTGTACCATTCCCACATGCCACAAATACTCAGCACCTCCTTCAAGACCTCCACCTTGCACACCATAGACTTGAAGACCATGATTCTGCCATATGGATAAGATACAGGTGTGGATGAGGCACATTTGAAATCCTTAGCTACAGCTCCCTGTGTACTGCTTTGGGTTCGAAGACCAGAAAATGAAATTTTTTACCTCTCTTTCACTTCATGCCCAACCTGAGACAGGAAGAATACGTATTCTTCTTGGAAATCAGGTATGAGTTCCACAAGGAAATAGCAAAGAGGGGACTGGAGGCAACTGGATTAGGGTTTCGTTAATAAGAAGGGGACCAAGGAATCATAACCTTCGTGAGGTCTGTACAGCTTTTATTTCCCCACTTTCTCAGGATATGCCCAGTAATGTGTTGAATGAGTGAATTTAAGAATAGATGCTTCCTGCTCATTGATGCAATTGGAGAAAAACACAGGAGGGCAACCTAAGAATCAAGAAAAACCAAACAAGACAAAAAAAAAAAAAAAAGAAAAGAAAAAGAAAAAGGCAAAGGACTTTATAGGCTACCTAATCCAGTGCTTTTGCTTTATTGAAGAAGGCAATGAAAAAAAGATTTCACTGAGTCCCATATATGGCCAGTGGTGGAGTTGAAGCTACAAACCCATCTGTGCCTTTCCTCCAAAACACATTTAAAAAAAAAAAAATTTACATGAATTAAGCTGTGTACTAAGTTGCTGGAACCACAAGTTAAATGAGCCATCATCCGGAGTAGGAAGCCTGGGATTGGGATCACTCACTGTGTTGAGGGAGCCTCCTGGGGGAGGAGGGTGTGGCTATTCCTGAAACCTAGCACAGCAGGGCAGGGTCAGGACCAGGAGCACCTTTACCAGGTAACATCATTGATGCATCTAGCACTTCAGCTTTTGCAGACTACTGCTGAAAGACAATGACACAGCAGGATTCCTGGTCTGAATCCTTTTGCTTGAAGTTCAACCTGGTTGAACAATTTGTTTCTCTCTCCCCACTCACTTAGGTGCTTTGGTCTAGTCTACAGACACCAGTCTTGACTAAAGCTGTAGAATGCATAGAGTGGGTGCTCAGTGTCTCCCCCTCCTTTCCTCACCCACCTCTCTTTGTCCTTTCTCTCCTCCACTTCCATCCTGCCCACATGAATCTCACTATTCCGGGTCCCCGATAAAAAGTAAATAAATCATAATCATTGCCACCATGTTTGGGTTGAAATTACTTCCCACATTACACCATGTATATATAACATTTAAAATTATATATACACCCAGGGATAAACTGGAAAATATATTATGTATTATTTGATTCCATCATATCTATTTACAATTTACATTTCTATGTCCTTGGGTAACAAACTCTATAGGAGTCCTTCCTCATGGTTGACTATTAGAGTGTATAACAAGGAGACAATTTTCCAAAGGTTGCTGGATCTCCCTGGGACTTCTTTAGGAATCTCAGGCCATCTTTTATGTTTCACCTTTGTAGGAATCTGAATGCCGCTATGCAGAACCATGAGCAAAAAAGGAAGATGTGCCCACATGATATGAAATCTGATCCTTCGCTAAATGAACCACTACCACTTGATTTAAAGTTCTGTTCCATTTTCTGTACTGTTTAATTTAATTTTGTCTCAAATGAAGAAATTAGTGTTACACCCATGCTTGAGGACAAGCCAAACTGCATGACTTCACATTGCCTTTCGAGCAGTATCGGATTACATAACTTCTTAGTTTGTTTGCTCCCAACATCCTGAGATTTGGGACTTTCTATATGATTCAGAATGGAGATTTGGACCTAAGGAGAGGGTTTCCATCTCTAGGGCTGGCCAGAGTTTGGTGATGTCACCTGAAGAACACATCTGTGTTCTTTCAGTGGGGTTGGCACCTACAGGAGAGAAAAATTCTGCTTCGTGGGGGAAGCCTAAGAGATTATTCTGGGCCATTTTCTTTACCGCTTTTCTTTTTTTTCTTTCTGTTTAATTATGTCTGTTCTCTAAGGCTGAATGATTTTCCTAGTTTTGATCACACAGCACAAAGTCTCCCTCAGTACATTCTGTTCCTTTTACTTAGGTCTCTGCCCAATTACAGGAACACACTCATCCCTTCTCCAAACAGCCATTACTTGCTGAAATAAAGAAACCAAAGGACACAGTATTTCAGGGAAATAAAGATTCAATTAGGGAAAAACCTAAAGCAATATTTTCATTTGAAAAAAGGCAACTGAAAATCCTTCCCTTTGCAATCTCAAGTATTCATATATGTTGATCCCAGGATAATATTTGTATTAATGATTTCTCCAACCTCAAAGGATCTAGTTCTTATGTTCCAAAAGAGGTAGAAAAATATTTCCTCTATTGCCTCTGACCTGGAATGGTAGTAAAATCAGGTTTGTTTTTTTTTTCTTTGTTTAGCAAGTAGAATATATTGACAGAGGCAAGAAAAGGGCCAGAGGACAGAGTAATCAGTTTAGTAGGTAAGTAAAAAAGTGTGGGGCTGGGCATGGTGTTACACACCTGTAATCCCAGTAACTCTGGAGCCTGTGGCAGGAGGATGGCAAGTTCGAGACCAGCCTCAGAAACTTAGTGAAGCTCTAAGCAACTTTGCAAGACCCTGTCTCAAAATAAAAAATAAAAAGGACTGGGAAGGTGGCTCAGTGGTTAAGCACCTCTGGGTTCCATCTCTAGTACAAAAAAAGAAGCAGCAGCTTCAGGATTTAGCTTTTGCTAAAATCACAGGTATAGCTTTCATAGAAACAAAGGAATTTGTTAAATAAAGCACAGAGATTCATTGTGGGCTCTTCCTGAAGGCTCCAAATCAAATTTTGTACTTTAAATTTTGATTTTTTTTTTTTAGAAAGTATCTCCACTTATATTAGTTTCAGGAATAAAAGCCTGGATCCATACCTATAGATATTAGTTTCAGGAATAAAAGCCTGGATCCATACCTCTAGGGCTGTTAGCGTGAGGAAGAAGCCCAGCTTATTTCCAGAAAATCAATGTCATCTCAACACCAGTGAGTTCTCCCTTAAACATGATTGGAAAAGTTGTCACAAGCACATTAGTGAAGATTTTTGGTACGATGGCCCAGCTTGCCTAGGAGTAGGTTGTACTGTCACTTAGCAGGACACAGCAGTTCGGGTTTATGTAAACCCTTGAGGTTTACATGAGATTTGAATTTTCATTACGACCTTTGTCAATCAGCACCCTAGAGAACTGCCACTATTCAACACGTGTTGACCTACAAAAATAGCAGCTTCGTAGAGTATGACCTGAAATGGTTCAACGGCAGAAACAAAGGCTGGAAATATAGCTTCAAGGAATGGCTGAGCTTTTGTTTCTAAACACAGCTGCTTTTAAATGCTACCCCAGAACCATCTAAATAGCAATAAATCGAAGGCATAATCACGAGCCACAGATGTAATTTTCAATTTTCTAATAACCACATGAAATAAATGAGAAAGAAACAGGTGAAATCAATTTTCATAATATACTTTATTTAATCCCATATATATCTAAAATTATATTATTTAGACACATAACCAATATAAAAAGCATTATAAATGAGGCATTTTACATTTTACATTTTTGTACTAAGTCTTCATAATCTGGTGTGTATTTTATTCTTCTAGCATATCTCAAGTCATATTATCCATATTGAAATTGCTCAAGTAGCCACATGTGGCTAGTGTATTGTACAATTGAGTCCTAGACCCTCTACTTACAAACTATGTTATTGAACCAATTAACGTAACCATGCTTCATCTGTTTACCTCCCTGAAAATGGATTTATATTACAAAGACCTACATCTTAGGGTTAAATGTGAGATTTAATCAGTTAGCAGACAGCAGTGTCTGTTATGTGCTTGGGACACTAAAATTGTTACCATGTTAGGGACAGAGTCATGCAACTGGATACCTTATCCCTTTTTTGATTCTTTTTTTTTTTTTTTCAGATTTAAGCAAAGCTTAAAATGAGCATTCCCACTCTAACTTAAAACTTTTTTTTTTTTTTTTTTTTGCCCATGATGTAACCAGAAGATTAACATACAGTGTTAGGCAACATCTTCAGGAATGACTGATGGCTTGATCAATTCATGAGCTAAGGATCTGAAGGTTACAGTATCAAGATGCAGAAGTGTAGAAGTGTAGACCTAGGCCATACACTGGCAATTAAATGCTCATTACAACAGGGTTGAAAGAAACTAAAACCAGAACAGGCTGAAAAATATCATTGAGATTACCATTTAGGGATCATCAGCTATAGACCAAACACCAAGACAAGTACTTTTCAGGGGTTCATTCACTTAACCACAAGGGCGTAGAAAGAAACAGACAAAATTCAGCCAGGCAGATGTTCTCATCCTCATTTAAAGATAAAGAAATGGTGGGGCCAAGTGCAGCCCTGCATGCTTAACATGTATCAGGCCTTGGGTTCAACCCCCAGCACAACCACCATCAACAACAAAACTGACAAAGACATAGAGTGGCCAAGAAATGCACCACAGGGTCAACTGTTAGGTGGCTCTTTGCATCACTGTGATCCTAAAATACCCTTCCACCCTCACTCAGCAATTAAATGTGTGGTGAGCTGGAGCGATAGGCCTGGCACCAGCTACTTACTCTATACAGAAGATGAACTACCTTGAGAGAGTGGAACACTTCTTCTGCCTACGAGTTGCATTTAAATGATCAAACACAAGAAAGATTGCAGAAAAGGGAACATTTTCTATATGCTTCAATACTCAATTAGGTGGTTTGTTTCTGTGTGATGCTCAGAAGACACAACAGGCACAAACTAGTTCTTTCATTAACTAAGGCAAGAAAACCAGATTGAGTCACAACTACTTTTTTATTAGTTCTATTTATTGAGACTTGCAACTCACTTGAGAAGTCTGGTCTTGTAAGTAACAGCCAGGGAAATTTGAGGGAATAAGGTGTGTTTTTTTTTTTTTTTTTTTTTTTTTGTGTGTGTGTGTGTGTGTTGCAACACACGCACGTGAGTGCACAGTGGTACGGATGAAACTGAGAGAGGAGTAAGCTGCTCCCAACAACCAACTCTAAAGAGCACGTGGCTCTTGTTACATCTGGCTGGCTCAGCAACTATCCAAGTTATGGGGCTACGGGGGATACTGTCTAGACCAGTTCTTTTGGCCCTGGGGTTGGCAGAACATAGAACCAGAAAGCCAAATCATGGTGGAAATATCTCTCTGCATTTTTTCTGGTAGACGGTCAAGCTGGATGGAAACTAAATCTCAAACAATTACCAAATAGCAATAAATAAGAGAATAAAAAGACTGCACAGGGCTTTCTTCAGTCCTTGATAGATATGTCCTGGCTCTTGAGCTGTAGCATGACATTTCTGAAGCAAATATTCTTAAGAAGAAGAAGAAAAAAGTACAAAGGACAACTTTAGGAGTGACCTGACTTTTCCAGCTTGAGAATATTCTCAGTGCACCATGCATCACGGGTGTTTGCTGGTCTCAAGGATGTTACTAAGAATAGAAAAACACAGCAACATATAATTGAAATAATTTATTTACCACTAGAGCACCACAAAAGAACAGACATACATTGTGTTAAAATACAGCATAATTGGTCATCAAAATACAAAACAGCTATTCTTATATTCCATCTTTTTAACCATGCCAACCATAAAATTGTACTGCTGCTTAACACATACAAACTGCTGTCCCCACCCACGTACTAACACTTCCCCGACGACTCCCTCCCACCACCCTCCCCTCCCACGGCAATATTTACTTATGGGAAATGAAGACCTTATAGAACCCCCAAATTAAAAAAAAAAAGATTCAAGAGATCTTAAAATAGAGCATTTAAAATATTATCAGTGCATTCATAAGGAAAGACAAAATAATACAAAACAAAATGTTGTTTTATCTGAGAGGAAGATACCTGCAGAAATAAAAGTGATTTACACAGAATTAATAGAAAAGTGGAAGAGGAAAAAAAATTACACACAGTCAAATCTGGGATTGGGTTCCACCCAATACAAGGATTGTTCACTATTTGCGGCATCCCATCTCTTGCTTTTCCAGTTTTCAAACTTGCAAAATCCAATTCTTCATTTGAATTCATGGTGAGAAATTCCAAAAAAGAAGCACACCATACCAATCAACTTCTCTTTGGATTCATGCCTCACTCTGCTGCCCTTTAGGTGAAACTGAAAGTATTCCATTGTTTTACCTGTACATTTTTATCTTAAACCTGAATAAGTGACAAATATATCCTACAAACCTAACACGAGGTACCTCCTCTGCAATGATGCAACTCAGTTATTAAAGCAAAGTAAGTGTTAGCCTCAGCTCTAGGTGACTCTTATTCAGAGGAAGGAAAGAATGTTTTGATCAGGGGAGGCACTGGCTTGTGCCTTTCTAACCTTCAAAGAACATCTATAAAAGTCTTAACTTCAGTGAAATGAATGAAATGACTAATGCTGACCTGGACTCTTCCCTCTTTTGAAAAACCAAATAAAATGTCTATTTTTTTCAATTTCCCGTTAACACTAAAAATCTCACTTTAAAGGAAAAGAAGTTCTCTTCGAATTGCCCTCTTTAAAGTAATAATAAAATTCTGTGAAAACACTAATTAAGTCAAATTAGAGAACCCTTTCTTAACTCAGTCCAAGATTCTGAGTTCAGATCTTTAAACCCTCATTAAAACTAAAACATTTCCCTCACTTATCTATGTGTTCACTATATCCCCATTTTCCTAAAGTAGAAGCTTCCTAACTGACTTGGTTATGAATTATGCTTAGAAGATGAAGGAAGACCACTTGAACTCAAATCTATTCTTTTCATAAAAGAAAAAAAAAGGACAAGTAGATCCAGGTAGCTTATGTCATAAAAATGAACAATACACAAAGCACAAGTAGAGCAAATACTATTTTAAAAATGTATTTATAGTGCAAGTCAAAATCTAGGGGTTTTACTCAAAAGTACTGGCCGGCTAAAGGAAACATACAATTGTGAATGATCATTAAAAAGAGCCCAAATTAAGTCCAATCTAAATCATAGTTGACATTATTACAGAATATAAAAAATATGGTAAGAATTTACACATTACACGTAAAGTAGTTAATGTTTTGATTTAATAGTTTGCAAACGAGATCCGCAGATGTGTTTTCAATTATGCTGGCTTCTATGCCCATCTATTTTAATAATACAGGACTGGTTACATATACCAAAACAAAGAAAAAATAAAAACTGTAGCATAGCTATACAGCAATACTCGAAGGTCCTAAGTTTGATCAGTACATGTCAAAACATTTCAACATTTCACTGGTATGCCAAACTGACAAAGAACCATTTACAATTAAAAGGAAAATTAAAAAAAAAAAATCTTACAGACTCATTCTGTTCTTATTAACAGGCTTTTTAGTGTTTGAACCTTACACGAAGCTTCCTTTGGCAGTTGGTACACGGCATGTGTTCTCAGGGTCTTTATCTTAATGCAGACTCACTTGGTCATGTAATAACTCACTTGGGTTTTCATCCCGTTAATATGACCTCTTATTTTTTTCTGGCTCGTTTGAATTCAAGTTCTTTAAGCCATCCATGAGTTTCTGGCAAAGCATTTGGTCTCCACTTTATACACCTGTTTTATTTTCCAAGGGCAATGAAACGTTCATTATATAGTAACACACAATAAATAACTCACTGTTAACTCTAAGAGTAAGAACGGGAGGGGTGCCTATTGCATAGCAATACAGAAAAATCAAGTGAGGCGTGGGATAGGAACGGTACGTACAGCAACTCCACTTAATGGGATTTTCCTGTTTTTTGGTTTTTTTTTTCTTTCACATAATTAACACTAACAAATTCTTCCAGTGTTTATTTTTTTCTTAAAAAAAAAAAAGAAGATTTTGCTTCTTCTCTCTCACTTACAAAGTAGGTGAAATGTAGAATAAGGCCTTTCACTTTTTTCATTTCAGATGCCAGTTTTAACAAACAGAACGCAAACTTCCAAAGTATTTGAACTAGTACCGCTTTTTCAAAATCTGTTAACACTGATGAAACAAGGCTCTCTATGTTTTCTTGTTACAAGCATCATCATGGTCGTTGCTGTTGTTATCATGATTTCTGCCTTGTCATTTTTCCAAGAAGTTTAGCTGCATTTGCAAGACTTTACAATCATATTGGAAAGCTGTTCGATCTTGGGTGTCTTGCCGATGTAGTAGAGAATGGTTAGCGGTTCCAAATCTTGGGACACACAGCAAGGAGAAGCAGATGCTTCTGGATTTATGGTGTTATATAAACTGAGAACCTGAATAGACACAGGAAAGGAGTGATACCACAGGGCAAGACCAAAATAAAAGCAAAAACAAAAAAAGAGAGAAGAAAAGCCATATTATCTTTTCAACAACCATTTTACATTGTTATCAGCCAAAGCACTTAGTAGGCAATTTTAATTATTTGGGGTATATTACTGTTTGTTTGTTTTTTTACTTTAAATTTTGGTCAGATTGGTATGTGTCCTTAGCAATCACCAAACTCACCCTTTCTGCACTAGATGCTTTTTTTTTTTCATGCATTTTAAACAAGTGATCTATAAAAGTCAGATTGGACAAAATTACTCATTCTGCAGATTTTCCTAATTTCCCAACTTGCCTACTCTGATCGAGGCCACATACATTTGCCATATCTTGCAGTATGCGGTCTTGTTTCTAAACCACTTTTTAACTGAAATTGTTTTGTGAGTGTATGTTTTAAATTCCCAAGAAAATTAAGAGATCTTTTGAGGTTGAGGACTCTGTAGACTTTGTATCATTTAGCCCTAGTAAGTCTTGACTGGACAAAATAATACATGTATGCTAGGTGAAGAGATCATAGATACATGGATAAAAAAGAAAAAAATAATAAAATGTTTAAAATTGCCATTAGAGCTTCAACTTACCCTTGGGCATAGAAAAGGACACCTTTATATAATGTAAAATCTTTCTGTTAATTATGTTTGCAGGACAATTTAATGTCACCAAATTGTCGTTTTTCTTTCGTTTTTTGCACTGGGGATTGAATCCAGGGGCACTACTTTCCATCTGAGTTACATCCCCAGCTCTTTTATTTATTTTTTATTTTGAGACCGTCTTACTAAGTTGCTTAGGACCTCCCTAAATTACAGAGGCTGGCCACCAACTTTCGATCCTCTTGCCTTAGCCTCCTAAATCACTGGGATTACTGGCATGTGCCATGCCACCTGGCCTAAATTGTCATTTTTAAAAGTCTTTTCATTTACTGTTGCTTCATAACTGCAATGATGTTAAGAATGGCATCAAACGCAATCTACATTCTTCATTATTCACTTTCTTAGATTTTTCTTAAAAGCAGTATTAATAGTGAACCCGCCATGGGGCTGGGGTTGTGGCTCAGCAGTAGAGCGAGCGCTTGCCGGGCACAAGTGAGGCACTAGGTTCGATCCTCAGCACTGCATAAAAATAAAATAAATAAAATAAAGGTATTGTGTCCATGTACAACCAGAAAGTACATTAAAAAATAATAATGAACCTTCCATTAACCTTTCATATGATAAATGGTAGTGGCTGAGAGGGAGGAGTGGACAGCCAGTTCTAAAACGGAATGAAGACAAAGTTGTGTAGTTAGCCCTGTACTTTTGTCCCCATTTTGTATCAAAGAGTATATGGCTTTTACTAATGGAAGTATGTAGGATCCACACTGATGACACAGAGACATTTCCAAGGATGCCATTAATGTGTTAGTCAAACAGTAAGTGACCTTTTCCTCGAGATTCACTGCAATTTTTTCATCCTAAGACACAAGATCTGTTCAGTGCAGCAACACTGACTACTTTATTAAGCTACCCCTGGTGTCTTGGGTAACGGTCCAAACCACATATTTGTGACCATGACAGTTATTCTTCCTCTCTCCTTGAAAAACAAGCCTGGTCTCAGCCTTCACACACTCCCTCTGTGTATCGGGGAGGAGAATTATGTTTCTACTTGGCAGCTGGGCCGTGCCCACATTACAGCTACTGCTGCCGCAGCCCAGATGAAGTAGCCTGGCCAGAGAGCTCAGACAAAGGGACAGGCATGAGCAAGCTTCCCTCACATGGGCAAGCACGTGGTCACCCAAGAGTGCCAAAGCCTTCAGGGGAGTTGGGAAAACAGCTGAAGGAAGGGGAACCATATCTGTCAATTTCATTTCCAGCCTATGCAGGCATTTATAAATAAATATACTTCGTATTCCACTAACACATGATTTTTCATGAGAACCGAGGAGGAATTTTTATAACACAGATTGTCTAAAATAATTGATAACCCCCCAAACTCTTGAATTCAGCTGAATGCATTCTGTGCTCTTTTTGGCAGCAGGTTCATTTTCCTACCCTGCAGTGAAGGCAATTTTTCTAATGCCGCTTTAACAGGGAGATTTACAGACACATAAAGAGCAGAATAGAAACCCCCATGTGAAGCCACATTTTAGGAATTATACTCAGTAAGACAGAGCAAATAGAGGCCTGGTTATATAAAAAAGGACGGCTGCCTTCCAAGCCCTGTTTTGTCCTTCATTTTCTGTTTGATCTTGGGCAAGTCATGTACACAGTCAACAGTCTGATTTTTTTTTTAAATGTTAAGGTTTGAACGAGATTATTTATGAAGTCCTTTCCATCTCTATCATCCTATATCATGAAGGATGTAGGAAAGAAAAAGCATATGAACAAATAGCATTATTATAAAGAAAAAGACTTTGCTGATCTGGATTTGGGAACCCACACCATCCAAACTTGGACCTGCCTTCTGAGTTAGCCCTCTATCTCGATGGTGATAACTTGACTAAATATATGCAGATTCTTGATAACTTTGGGCTGTATTCAGAAAGACTTATGCTAATTTTCCAATCATTTCACATGTATCATTTTTGTATTTCACAACAACTCTCCAGTTCAGCATTATCAATTTAAGGATAACTTTTGGTGGCACACTCCTATAATCCCAACAACTTGGAGGCTGAGGTAGGAGGATGATAAGTTCAAAGCCAGCCTCATCAACTTAGCGAGAACGTAAGCAACTCAGTAAGACCCTGTCTCAAACTAAAATATAAAAAGGGATGGGGATGTGGCTCATGGGTAAGGCCCTCCCTGGAACCAAAAAAAAAAAAAAAAAACTTTTAATATAGAAGTCCCTTCTTACTGATTAGAAATTTAAGGTTCAGAGAGGTTAAAGGACTTTCTAATTCTCCTACTACAATAAATCATACACCAAAGCACCAACTGCAGTCTTCAGTGTTATTTCTATTATGCCAGTCCCCAATGGAGGTGATAACAGATACTTTTTTAGATGGACCTCTGGGTCCCTTCACACCTTAGCTATATATGACACTATGTGTATACTGATTCAAACTGTTTTTGTGTGTGTGGAATGGGGAACCTAATTATATGTATAGCTGTTAAAAATAAACAACAAGAAACAAAACTCTCTTCAAGTCGATTATGATCTTGATGAGAAGGTGTGATCTGCTTTTGAAAGGGATCAGTGTTACTTTTTTATTTTACCTACAGCCTACATTTCTCCTCATCTAAAAAGATTTATCCAGCACCTAGGCAAACATGATGGCCAAAGGGCATAAAGACCATTACAGTTCATTTAAAAATACAATAGCAGACAGCCTAGAACAGAGGAGATGAGTTAGCCAAACACTTACCCTGCTGTGCTGAGTATCTGAACTCCATAAATATGGGCACGCTCCAGCACAGAAGTTGGCATTGTACCCTTTAGGTTCATGTATCCATTTCCACCCAAGATCCCTCTTGAAATCAATGTAAAGTGGACGTAGGCAGCAATTATCCTGCACATTTCTGTTGAAAGAAACATCAGTGGAGATTTTAAAGCTGATTTCCCACCTGCCTTATCCCAAACCAGAAAATGATCCATTCATTTATTCAACAAGAAGCTAATGACCACATAGCCTAGGCTAGGTGTTAGTGGTCTTATTGTAATCTTAAGTGACTTTCATGATAGGATGCTGTGATAACCCGCTGGATGACCTCATGAGTCCTATCCCCTGACTCCCTTGTCTGTGACCTAGAAAGTCAAACCTTTACTCTCAAATGCTTATGTAGAGAAGTGGTTGAAAGGGACCTTCCTTTCTAACCACCACTGGGCAGTTGTGCTAGCTAGCCTCTATTGCCCTTTTACATTAAAAACAAATTACAACAGTTATTTTCAGAGAACCATCTAAGGCATTTATCTTTGAGAATATATCCTGCATTTTACCACCCATTACTTGATCACAATATACTAGAAATCAAGGGAAAAGCTGCATGCAATTACAGGCTCTGAAAGTGAAAAATGCCACTCTCCTAGTGACCTCTGACACGGCTATCATGGAGGACCTGGCATCGTCCCACAACTCTCCTTTTACTAAACTGGATAGGAAACCACAGGATGAGAAATAAGTTCTCGTCCTGTTCCCCTACTTCTGTAAGATTCTGTAGCTAATGGCACTCTCTACTATCTCATCTCTGTTTCTGTAAAAAAAAAAAAAAAATGTGACCACAAGCATTCTGAAGAGAAGTGTAAGGTCACACAGATGGTAGGTCTTCCTGAATTATAGAGTCAACGTCACACATCTAGAATGAATTTATTTTCTCTGGGAAGAAGGGTAGAGAGCTCATTTTCTTTTTCAGCATCAAAGCCCGTCAGAGGGATTTGGAGGATCATCATAGGGGGCTAGTTTTCCCCCTTCACCCTTTGTTCTTTGGTCACGGGCTGGTGAATACAACAGAGAAATAACTGCTCAAAGCCTCCGAGAGGAACAGTATTACAAGATACCAGGGCTGTACTGTCCTCAGTCTATGAGTTCAACTCAAGTCAATTTGTAGGAAAAAGTAAAGGCAGAAGAAGGTATAGCAGACGGGTGCTCGGTTTTATTTCCATTTTCTTACCTAAAGCAATAGGCCGCATCCAAAGCACGCTTCTTCCGCCGGTTGGACTGTTGTGACTCAAGTCTGTAGGAGGGCAATAACATTAGCAGGAGATGTGGGGTCTTCCCACTGTTTTTTTTCCTAGTGGACTTTATAGTTTTCTGATCACCACTGGTATATGTGGAGGTGCCATCAATACCTTGAAAAAATGCATTTGGGTAATAAACATTTAGCTTTACCTTCATCATATATTATCAGCTATATATATATATATATATATTTTTTTTCTTTTGTATATAGTCACAAATAGCAGTGATGACCACCATGACAGCATTGGCTGGCTATAGTCATTCCCCATGGAAACAGATGTGGCATAATAGGACTACCACAGGTGACTACACTTGTATGTGGGTCTCTTGTCAGAAGGCAGCACAGCATCAAAGGCAGGGCTGTTGCTTAGGAAGTCACAGCAGAAGAAGACTTTGACCTATGGCCACTAGCAACCTAGGCAGTTTAATTTAGTCGATCCTCAGTGTAGGCTGTGTTCAAACCCTCCACCAATGAACGTGCAGCCGTAGAACATGCCTTGTCACCCGCAGGCTCACATTCTTCCTAAGACTGCTAAACTCAGAAGACTTTCCTAATGAGCCTAAACTGAGACTTAGCTCCATGGCAGTGAAATAAGTTCAAGTGAAACAGAAGTCACCCTTACCTAATGCTATTTTGGGAAGCTGCAAAGAAAGGGCTTTTTCATTTATTTTATGGCATCCTCAACACTTTCCTGATTCCATCTGAGATTTAGAAACTTGAGCTCCCCAAAGCATGCTCAGGAGACTGCCAGTTTAAGCATTTAATCTCCACACTCAAGAGAATCATGACTAGGTTAGAGACTGAAATAAATCTCGAAACCTCTGGGAGCATTTTTCCATGAGCAGGGGGCCACTGTAGCCTTTTAAAAGTGGATGGAGGTCCCAGGTGATGTTAGGAGGGAAGAGAAATCAGCTCCCTGACCTGGCAGTGCAGGCCGATGTGGCACTGGCACGTGGGCACAGGCTTCCCTCTGGTCTCTTTCTCCAGTGACTCATTATCCAATGTACCAAGTGACCCAAGCCCTTGGCATCTTCTTATTCTCTCTGGTTTTTGGTTAGTTCACTTAAAGGTAGGCATGGGAAATCTAAAGCCTTGCTTTGTGTTTATCAGCTATTATAAAAGTCTGATAAGGAAGAAACTTGAAATATTGGGTACAGGCTAGAAAAGGGCGACTGTTCCAACACAGGGAAGTTAAGGCTTAGAAACTGAAGCTTGAGAGGACTCTTTTCTCTGATGAAAAACGGTTGTCGGTTTCTGATATTTGGCTTAGGGACTTATCAATGGATTTCACTGAGTGTATGTCATATAGTTCTATAATATCATAATAGATGGAAAATGAGCTTTGCTTAAATGAAGAATAAAGAGTTTAACTGACTAGTCAATATTTTTCAGGGTCAACGAGCCAATCAGTTAGTATTGACCAAGTCATGGTGGGGTACTGCCGAGTATGAAAACTGGGAAGCAATCCCTTTCTTCTAGTCTTTTTTGCCTCCTTATACTTTTTTTCCAGTCATATTTTTGCCAACACACTTCATCCAACCATGCAAAGTGACTTTATCCTCATGAGATTATCAACACAAGGCCTCCCCCACCACACAGTTTCAGTTACCTGCAAATCTTGCTTCTAGCTCTTCACTTTTATTTGGTATGATGTAATTGTTGGATGGTACAAAGGTACAGCAGGGACAATGTAAACTTATTTTAAATCCCAGGTTCCTATCTGGAAAACATTAAGTCAAGGAGGTCATTTGTAAGTATATTATCTGCGCTTTTAAATCTGCAATTCGATTTACAATAACTTAGGGACACATCTAGGGAGAAAACTAGAAGGTGGTTATAACCTTTATGGTGAAGCCACTCATGAACTGCATCAGTCACATCGAAGGACAGCCATTCGCCTTCTGCTCTTGTTTTCACGACTTTGCTGTCAATGTAGCGCTGGGTTGGAGATGTTAAATCTTTGGATTTGAGGATCTAGAGGGAGACAAGGCAAGAGCCAAAGCTCAGTTGGCATACCGACAGCCTGACGAAACCCAAACCATTAACATTATCCTGATTCATTATCTAAATTTAGCTGCACACCAGTGTGTCCACGTATTGTCATCTCAAGCATGGCCACATACATAAAAACATAACACCAGGCCATTTGCCATGAAAAATAGAGCTACTAAATCAGCTGCATGTTATGATAAAGGTGACGGGAACCATAAAGCCAAGTGTCTAAAAGAAAGTGGCAGTAATTATTTTGCTTTGCTGACATAAGCTTTGTGAGATTTTGGCCATAAATTCTATGCTATTAAGTTAATGGTTTTGTTGTTCTGCTTCCTTATTTCTTTAATTTTTGGGGAGCCGGGGTACAGAGAGGGACGGGGGAGAGGTCCCGTTCAGAAAACCCAACGCTCACCCTCCAAAGTCCCTGAATTATAAATCTTCTGCCAAAGACAGCAAGGTCCTAACCTTGGTTCCTAAACCCATTGGCATTAAAATATGTGTCCTGCCTCAGCTTTTGAGGTAAGCCTCTAGCTGGGATTTTTACTCTCAGTATGACTTGTGATGATTTATAAAGATATTCCATATCCCACAGCCTAAGAATGAATCTGGGCAGGAGCAATCTGGCACAGTGTGCCTCTGAGAGGCTGAAAGCAAATCAGCTCAAAACCGAGACTTTAGAAAGAAATGTTGATTTCAAATAAGTAAAGAACAACTGCAGCAAGTTCTTGGGTTTCTATGGGAAGTGAATAGTTGTGGTGGTTTTCAACAATTCTATCTTGAAACAGTAATGTTTTATGAACCAATCCACCATCCTAAGTCTCCTAGAGCTACAGTAAATCCTCCCCTCAATCTACAGCCTCTGCTTCCTCAGTACTTAGGGGCTTAGGATCTGCTTTCCCTGTCCTTTCTTACATTCAGTCTAATTCTTCATACCCATACTTATGGGTTTGGTCTCTTCTACAAGTTCACAAGCTTCTCCAAGTCAAGGAGCATGCTTTCAACTTGATAGCATTTCAAAGCATAGGACTCAGTTGAATCACTGTCTATTAAATGACTCTCTGAAGATCTAAATAATTTATTAACTCTCTGTTAGCCTTGCAAAGCAAAAAAAAAAAAAAAAGCGTGATTTCCTATTGATTTTAAAATGCATTTTCCCTGTCAGTGTGTAGACACAATTTTTTCCAGGTGATTTGACAACACAAGAATATTTGGCATTATAGTAGCCATTTTTTTTTCTGGATTAAGAAAGTATAAAAGAGGAAAGAGATTTTATGATTGGACTCTTGGGTGTCTTCATGAATTTTTCACAAATCATATTCTACAGGCCTGCCCCAATGGTCCAAAGAACCCCTATAAATAAAGAGAATCCAGAAGCAATCATGATCCTTCAATAGGCAAATGATTCTTTTTGTGAATTAAAGAAGCAAATAAACATGACTCGAGGGCTGGGCACAACAGGCTCTGGGTTTGGCACACATTGTTTCACTTAATGTAATCCTCAAAATATTGCTGTAAGGTAGATTAAAGAAACAGAAACTCAGGGGGGTGAAGTAAGTCCCTCAGTCCCTCACAGTGAACAAGCACAGAAGGAGGATACAAAGCAACTCTAAGTCATGTTTCTACTTCAGTGCTGGAATTTGGAAAGCCAAAAAAAAAAAAAAAAAAAAAGTTAGGGAAGTCAAAGTCAGATCATGATTCACCCTGACCCCTTTCCAGATGGCAGAACACATTTAATAATAAAGGCAGAGATCTTTAAATAAGATTATAATAGATGTCAGTACAGGATGAAAATATACCATGGTGGAATGTACACACAGTTAATGCTGACATAAAGCTGTAACTTTGCTTAACATCAGTCAGTCCTCTGGGAATCAAAGCTTTCCTTGGAAATAACTCCCAGTTGGGCAAGTAAGACACTACTTATCCACTTCAGAATAAATGGCATAATTAAACTAACATAGGATAGGAAGGATAAAAATAATGCTTGAGAAGAAATTCTCAGGCATTTCCATCTGTCTTACTGGCTAAAAGTTAATAACATACCCAGAATTCCTTTTTCTGTCTTTAGATTTTTCTCCTAGCTGATCTCCTATAGTGATACACTATTACATAATGTTTTGCATATTTTCTATGGTCCTAAAACATTGCTTTCATTATTATGTGATATATATATATATATATATATATATATGACATAATGATTTAATAGTTTAATTATGTATCAAAATAAGTGTATCACATATTAAATGCCCATGACATATGTGACATATATGTACGCACACATATATATAATATTCAATATCACTGAAGACACTGCATTTCTTTTAAATAAATAAATCATGACCAAATGGACAATAAAAATACATATTGGCAAGTCTATGAAAATTCTTTACCTCATAGAGAAGGAATAAATCTGGATTATCCTGCTCTGAAAACACAACAAAGGGGAGCAAAGAGACTGGAGTTCTTTCTGGTTTAAATATCATGAAAGACTGAGGATAATGGCTTCCTCCACAATCAGGGCATTAGCCAGCTCAGACAATGAACAACTTCATACTCTGAAAGGGTGAAAGGTCATCTAGATGTTTTACTAGTTCAAGATTCAGGAACAGGCTACATGTAAATCGCCCCCCAAAAGAGTTAGCTATTATAGTTCTGAAGCAGAGAAGTGACTTTAGTCTTGTGGGCTTATTGTCTTGAACTTTATGGACAAGGAGTCCTTACATCCACTTGTTGCAATTTAACTCCACTCTTCTTATGCAGTCCTTAGTGGAAACAGGAAACAGCTGCTTTCCATCACTCAGAGAATATCCCTCATATTCTCAGAGACTATTATTAAGTCCCCCTCAGCATGCTTGCTTTCTCTCTCTAAGCTAAATAAACCCAGTTCCTTCAGGCCATATTTAGAGGGGCAATTCTCAAGCCTTTAATCATTTGGGTAGCTAACAAGGATGGAAGATGCTATATAAAAGTATTCCTTCTATAGCTTCATGATTTCACTTTGGAATGGTCGAGGACACATTCTAATCACATCTTAGCATGGAATCTTAATTGAAAGCTATCTTTTTTCCTAAGAATAGGTACAACTCCCTTTCCCCTGTTTCTCTTTCATTTATCACCCGCAGTGGGAAGTGGCCTGGGAAATCAACCTGCTGCTCTTGCTCATTAGTCTTTTCTTACATTCAATAATTTATACAAAATTGACCACATCAGCCAACTTCTCACTCTATTTTAGCCTTCACAGTCTGCCGTTCTCCAGGGTGACTGATTTTTTTTCCTAGATCTTCCATAATAATTTCTTACACATTTTATCATGACAAGGTCAATTTAGGTGAGTAGCAAAAGCTTTCTTCACCTGTAAGCACTGAACTGGCCTGATTAGCCAGTTGACTCCTTCCATTCCATGTTCTGTTCTTTGTATTGGCTGGTACCCACAGCACACTGGGGTCAAGGCTGAAAACTTACTCTCTAAGCACCGCTGGTCTTGCCAGCTGAGTTGTACACTTAGTGAATATTAATTGTATGCATTTCTAAACACTTGGACTTGTTATTGTGATGATAAAAGTTAATTAAATGATTAATACAGGACTGGAAGAAAAGACAATTGTTGCTTCTGTGAAAACCAGGTTGAAAGTCATGGAAATTCTTCACAAAGACAAACTGATGTAAGAGAAAGTGGGGTTTTTTTTTTTTTTTTGGAAACAATTTGGCAGTTCCTCAAAAGAGTAAACATAAAATTATCATATGATCCAGCAATTCTGCTCCTGGGCATAATCCAAAAGAATTAAAAACAGAGACTCAAACAGATACTTCTACACCAATATTCATGGAAACACTGTTTACAATAGCCAAAACCTGGGGGAAAATATAACACTGACAGATGATGGATAAACAAAATGCAGTATACCATATAGTAGTGTATTTGTCAGTCATGAAAAGAAAGAAAATTTCTGACACAGACTCCAACAAAGAAGAACTTGAGGATATTAAACTAATTGAAATAAGCCAGACACAGAGGATATATACTGCATGATTTCACTTACATAAGTATCTACAACAGGCAAAATTTATAGAAATAGAGGAATAGAGGTTACCAAGGACGGGGAGTACAGGGTAATGGATCTTTATTGTTTAAAGAGTTCATAGTTTCTATTTGGGAAGATTAAAAAAAATTCTGGAAATGGATAGTGATGATTACTGCACATCATTGTGAACATAGTTAATGTTCTTGACTTGTATAAAGAATGGTTAAAATGTAGCTTTTATTCTATGTTTTACCACAATCATTTTTTTCCCTAATTTTAGGTGTGAGGGATATAGCTATAAAATACATAACAAAAAAGAAATAATAGGATAAAAATCTAGAAGAATCCTGTACTCAGGCTCTTCAGCAATTATTCTTAAGCTTCTATGTACTTCAAGTTAATTAAAAACCAGAAATCATAGATGATGCATTATGAATGTGTTCATGCAAAAAAATATAGCACACATTAGCAGTTGGCACCGCTATGTCAAAGAAAATTTCTTGGCCTTTTGTAAAAAACTCAACCTCAGTATGTAAGTTTGTGTGTGTGTGTGTGTGTGTGTGTGTGTGTGTATACATATGTGCATATAGACATATATTCACATACATTTGTTCTAAGTTCAAAACTTTAAGGTTTGCATCTCTCTGTCTCTCTCCTCTTATGTTTATATACTCAGCTACTTTAACTTCTTTTTTAATTAAACAGCTGACCAACAACAGTTCCTGACTGAACTAGAAAGGAGGGCTTCTAAAGTATGGAAAATGAGATTTAGCTGTCTCTCGCTTAGCCGCCACCCACAGAGGTGTTCCAACACTGGTGAACTTACATTACTAGTATATAAATATTATATATAACTTGTGCAAAATACTCACATATCTCCTTTGGCAAAGGCTCTAAACTCTTCACTGAGTTACAAAACCCTTACACAAAAGGATTCATTCATTTCTCCACCACTGGCAAGCAGCCAGCCAGAGACTGAATAGAGGTGAAAGTCACTCATATTACCCAATAGTTTGGGGGTGAAAAAAAAGAAGTAAAAATCTGGATGCAAAATTATAGCCAGAGAAAACCTTGGACTTAAAGAAATAATGGTATAAGTCAAGCCAGGATTTGGCTGAGACACCAACAGCGACATCACTTACACTCCTATGAGTCATCACAGAGTTACATGAAAATATTGGAATTCAATGTTAACCTTTCATAATCAGATACTAACAGTCCTATAGGAGACCAAGGATGTATTTCTATCAGACTTCTAATGGAAAGGGACTATAAGAATAGTTCTGTAGAAAAAAAACTGGCATCAAGGTAATTAGTATTAGTCCATCTTGGTGTTAAATGCACTTAATGTTTTTAGTACTTCAACAGTATTTAATCCTTAAATGTACTTAAATATTTTAAGTGTTTGCAGTGACTTGTACAGAGTGACTAACACATGTTGAATTAAACATTCACTCTGCTGGCTATGAGCACGATTCCCTCAGATCTGCTTGACCCAGAGTTATTAACTTCAGTGACATGAATCACCAACATTAGAAAGGCACTTAGAGACCATCTGCTCCAACCCAACACAACTCACTCTCTAATATGTCTTTGTCTAAGCACAATGAACTCTCTACTTTATGAGAAAGGTCATCCCACTTTGGACAATTCAAATTGATCATATTCTTCTAGATCTTGGACTTGAAATTCCCATCAAGTGGTCTCAGTTAATCGTAGCACCATCGCCTCATGCTTGCACAATTCACTGTAGTTCTTCAGACATCTTCACGTCTTTCAGTCTTCACAAAAACCCCACGGGTTAAATATGATGGCTTTTAGTCTCTACATTCTATAGCTAAAGGAAAAGAAGCCTGAATCACTTGGGTGCAAAACCCAGCAAGAAGAACCTGGATGAACATCTGGCCCTTTTAATGCCAGCCAGGGGGTTTTCCAATAGTGCATTTTCTCTTTCCTCTCCATGGCTGGTCCCAATCACAACAGTGGTGTCCTTCAACTGCTTCCTTCAGGACAAGTTCAAGGTGCTTTACTATCTTTGCCAAGCCCTTTCTCCATATCCTTCTTAAAATTAGTTTCTCAACATACTCCAGATAAAGTCTAGCAGTATATGGAGGATATCCTCCGAGTAACTGCTGTTTCCCTTGTTCTGAACAATACTTTTAATGCAAATGATTTACTTTTGGCAGTATCTGCATCACACCATTGAGACATAGCAATTTTTTTTGTTCTTATACACAGACTGTCATTATGTCTGATTTTCCAAATCCCTTCTGTAATGAGGTAATAAAGAGGAAGAAATAAAGGAAGGCAAGCAGGAAAGGAAGATTGGCCTCCAAGTTTAGCCTGTTTCCAAATCATCTGAGTAGCTCATTAACACAGGTTGCTGAGCCCAGTCCTGGAACTTCTGGTTTAACAGAATGAGGTTGGGACCCAAAATTTGCATTTCTAACATGTTCCCACATGTGGCAGAAGCTGCTGGTTCAGGGACCACTCTGAATGCCACTACTGTAGTCCATACTTATGTAATTCTCTTTTTTTTTTTCTCTCTCTCTCTCTCTCAGAAGCAAATGCAAACAATATGTGTGTCTGTATTAATTTTGTACTTTATTACATGATCTCTGAATTTTAAGTTTGCAAAGGTAAACTAGCCTTTGCAGCCACATAGTACTAGTGACTGTGTATCCAATGTCTTCATCAGGTTGGTGATGACAACGTTAAATATCATAAGACCAAAACTGGAACCTGTTCCCAGATCCTCAGTTACTCCCTTCCTGGTTGGCTGTTTCTTTAATTAACACTCGGTGGCAGGTTTTATACAGCAAAGGAAAAGTTGAATTTCACCAGTTGAAGTGTATTGTGAGGACTAATTAGACCAGGAGTCCACCCACCTGGGCCAATTGACTATTCATTCCATTTCCTCAGTGGCCCCTTAGGTTCTCTGAAGAATCCGTAGGGCTGTGCCAACTGCCCTTGAAGATTGTTAGCATAGTGGAAGGGTTCAGAAGCTTAGGAGTTGGGCAAGGCCAAGCTATTGATGAATCTGATTTTCAAACTCACCTTTTACATTGTTGAGATCATTGAATGTCCCAGAATAGGCAACGTACCAATCATAGTGTTTGCTGTTCATAATGTTTGCTATAATTATGTTCCTTTCCTGTTCGGAAACTTCCAGAAGCTTTTAATGCTTAGTGCATATAGTATAATTGATATAATATACAACTGGCTACCAACCTCTCATTCTAGACTCACCTTTCATTCTGGAAGGCCTAAGCTAAATAATATCCCTAAAACAAATATTATGTATTCTAAAATCTGTCTTTAGACTAGTAACCCTATCAGAATGCTTTTCTCCTACCTCTGATATTTACCTTAAAAAATTTTGACCAAATTAGAAAAAAAAAAAGAGAGAAAACTTTCCATTCTTCAAATTCAAACTTCAACTCCAGCTTTTCAATGAAATGCTTACTTTCGGTATAAACTAAAGTCAGACTTCTTTTCCTAGCTCCCCATGTAATTCCTGGATGCCGGATATCTGACCCCTTGCACATACTGTGAGGGGAACTATCTATATATATAAATGTCTATTTCCTCCAATGGAATATTAAGCTCCTCAAAGATGGGCAGAAACGAAAACTTAATTAAATCTCCACACACTCTTATATTCTAGTTTGCTGGCACTAGCAGATAAGGAATATATATTCACTGATTTGATCTTAGAAGAAACTGACTCTGTGAGTTGAAATCCTAATACTACTGAAATCCTAACTCACAGAGACAGACACACAAAGCGCACCCCTGAACACACTCTTGGGCTTATCTATGGGAGGAACAAGTGATACTTTAACATACCACACCAACATTCCTACTCCAGAAGGCTTTCATTGATTGTGGAGGAATAAAAAAATAATAATGACAGAAACATAGTAAATGATGATAGCTAGAGGTGCTGAACTACTTAACATGCTTAGTTAATCTGTTTAGTCATTCATTCATCCTCAGCATAACAGCTGAGCATCTAGTATGCACTGAGTTTTCCTTTCTTCACTTGTTTGAATTTACTTGATAGCTTAGTTTCTCTGATGTGGTTCAACAAATATTAAAGACCAGATGTTAAGCAAAGCATGACACCTAAATTACAGGACAATGAAATGGTCCCTGTTCTTAAAAGAATTCACTGAATAGTAAGGGAATACAAACATCTCCCTAAGAATTTAAAGCCATGTGTTCACAGGGCACAATGAGCGGATAGAAGCAGGACATCTACTCCAGTTCAGGGAAGTCAGGGAGTTTCCTGGAGCAAGAATATGATAGAAAAATTCATATCAACATCTGTTAAGACTGGCAGGGATCCTGAGCACTGAGAGACCCAGTCCAGGTAATAGAGATATGCTGGCTCTTTAGATAGGGGGGCACCTAAAGGTGCTCACTTTCTATTGAGTGGCCTTTTGCCCTTTCTGAACTTGCTTACTTGGGGTTCTGAAGAGTTTGCTTGATAGGAGTCAGGCAAGGCCAAGCTATTGATGAATCTGATTCCTGGCACTGGAGTAACAAAGTACCACGAGCTGGGTGGCTTAAAATGAGAGAATGCTCTCTCTCTCTCCCGGATCTAGGGGCTGGAAATCAAGGTGTTGGCTGGATCATGCTCTCTTTAAAGTCCCTAGGAAAGGGCCCTTCCCTCCTGCTCCTTCCAGCTCCTGGTTGTGTGCTGGCCATCTTTGGCACGCCTTAGCTTCTGCCACACGACTCTGGTCCCTGCTTTCATCTTTGTATAGCCTCCATCTTCACATGGCCTTCTTTCTTTCTTTATTTGGTACTGGGGATTGAACCCAGGGGCACTTAATCACTGAGCCACATCCTCAGAAAACCCCTCCCCCCACTTTTTAAAAAAAAATTTGAGATAGAGTGTCACTAAGTTGCTAAGGGCCTTGCTTAAGTTGCCGAAGCTGGTTTTGAACTTACAATACTCCTGCCTCAACCTCCAGAGTGGCTGGGATTACAGGCAAGCACCACCATACCCGGCCACATGATCTTCTTCTTATAGGAACACCAGTCATATGATTATTCAAGACCCACCCTCCTCCAATATGACTCTCATCTTAACGAATTACATCCGCAATGGTCCTATCTCCAAATAAGGTCACATTCTGAGAATCAGAACATCAACATACCTTTTAATCTTTTTTTTTTTTTTTTTGGTCTGGCTACCCCATAAGAGTGGGTATTCACAAATTATGCTATGTTGAGTGTGTTCTAAATGCTCAGTCTCACTGTGAAGTCCTTCAGGGAAAGGAATGTTCTTTCTCTTTCTTGTTACCCCCACAGTCTTCTCCACAGCTCCATACACAGCCCCTGCTTGGTAAATTCTCATCAACTTACAGACTTCATTACAAAGTGACAAGCCCATGGACAGTCTTTTACTGCGATAGACAAAAACTTCTTGGCATTTTATACGCATCCATGTAGCCCCAACAGAGGTGAGGTATGTCAAGGAGGCAGGATCACCAGTCGGCATAGGCAATTTTATACTGTATTTTATCCTTTCTACTTATCCCACCTTAGGAAGGCAATGAAAATGGGGGAGAAAAATCAAGAAAGAGAAATTTTGGTAGTAGAAAGTGGGGCCTTATGGAGAACCAGAACTGGGGAAGACTGCTTATTCTGCATTGGCACTAATGTAGTTCATTCTTCCTGTTGAGTGTAGCCTGCTTGACCACATGGGCCACTTCAGAGCTGCCTAACAAACCAACATAATGCACTATTGTTCTTCAGAAGCAGCTTAGCAGACCCAGTACTTACCTTACTTCAGCCATCATCATGTCCTGCAGTTGCCATGGCTCCTTCAGAAATGCACCTAAGGTGTCCTAAATATACTTGGCAAGAACTTCCTGAGAGCTTGCACAGTCGGTCCTCATGAAATATACATGAGCTTCAGAAGAAGGAAGCAAGTAAAAAATATAGCCTCTTTGGAACTCTGATAGATACATTATTGGGTCACCATATTAAGTCTCTTCACGGAACATAGTTATGCACATTGATAAGTATCTATATTATACATTCCAATGTGCAGTCATGATAAAGTAGAGCATATGTAGATCTTTAATGATCTTTATGGGAATGTCATTAGATACCTCTTCAAGCTAAACACACACACACACATACATACAAGAAAGTCTCTCTTCTGTGATGAAACACCTTATAATTCTATATTGTTTCCTTCTTTTTTTTCCCCATTCTCTACAGATGGGCTTTCATTCATGTGTGCATAAATAAGGGAATTCATTTCACAGGTCTAGAGGATGAAGGAGTCCTTTGTGTGAATAGACCGTCTCTCAGATGTGGCAGCTCAATCGCAGTTCATGAGACCATCATGCAGAAACAACACAGCAGAGAAAAAGACTTAACAGGAAGAAGTCCCTCAGTGCAGGCAAAGAGATTGTGTTGCACAATGTGTAACGGCAAAATTTGAAGGAAAACTAAGCCAACATGATAACACTCCTCTCCTGGCTGAACTCTCTCAATCCCTGCAGCTCCATCACACACTATGGATTCTGACAATTACCCAGCTGTTTTCTGTCATGGGAGGAGTCTCTACAACAAGTCTGAGAGTTCTCTGAGGCCACATCTTCTGATCTCTTTATTTGTTCACCTTCCAATTCCACTCTGACTTCAATATACACATGCTTGGGAAACACCATTCGAACACCCTTTTCCATTCTCCTAGCTCTTAAGACATGTAGGACCTGTACTAAATTTAAATCCCTATTAATACTCAGCCAAACACTTTAATTTAGGGAGAGTTGACTATACAATAATGAAACTGTATAGTTTTTCTACAAATATACAGAGCTTATGAGTTACTATATTAGTTCATTTTGTATTATCATAATAAGATACCTAAGGATGGATACTTTAAAAGAAAAGAGGTTTATTTGACTCGTGGTTTCACAGTCGAAGCTTAGGCAGTCATATTTGATTGATCTCGGGTTGAGGAGCTTCTACTACTTCACAACATGGCTGGTGGCAATAGTGGTGAGTGGCATGAACAGAAGAGGACAAACGTGGGTGTTGCCACTTTATAACAACCTGCTCTCAGGTAACTAATCCAGTATGCACTATACAACCCTCACCCACAAGTCAGAAATAAACCACATTTTTCTGAGGCAGCACCTTAATAACCTAATTACTTCCCACTAAGCCCCACATCTTAAAGGTTCCATCACCTCTTGACACTGTGACACTGAGACTAAGCATCCAGCACACGAACCTTTAGGGAATAAACTATATTTAAACCATAGTAGTTATTCAAGAATATCCGTTTCATTAATTTGTAACTTTATGCTGTTATTATCTATTTCACCAGAATTGGCCATGAATCAATAATACAAAATGGGTAGATATATACATTCCTTTCTTCATAAATATTGACCCATATCTTTTTTTAAATGTAGAATTTCCAAATCATAATAAACGAGTAACATTTCTTAAAAGAATTTCTTCATGGTGCTCACTTTGGCAGCACATGTAAATTGGAACAATACCAAGAAGATTAGCATAGCCACTGTGCAAGGACAAACAAAAATCCATGAAGTACTCCATAGTTTTTAGACAAAGAGGAGTGAAGGAAAAAGAGAGGGGATGGGAATGGGAAAGACCATAGAAGGAATCTGACATCACTTTCCTATGTTCAAATATGATCCACGACCCGTGAAACTCCACACCATGTACATGTTATACTCCATGTATGTATAATATGTCAAAATATATTCTACTGTCATGTACAACTAAAAAGAACAAAGAAAAATTCTTAAAAAAAAACCCTTTGCATGAAGTTGCATATTTATTTTCACAAGATTCCTTGTACTTGAATCTTTTGAAATTTTCCATAAATTCATTCAAAAACATTTATTAATCACCCACTACACAGGATCCATTTCAGGAGTTTATCTCTAGCAGTGGGGATAACACCATAAACCGCCTAAGGATAGAGCAAGTACAAATTATGAAGAAAAGTATCAAGGAGAAGAGTACAGTGGAGAATGGGGTTGGACATGCTGGGCAGAGAGACACTGAGATGTCATACAGGGGAGCCAGGAAAGGCCCCCCCTGAGTCAGAGACATGTGAGGAGAGACCAAAAGGAATGAAGGGAGTGAGCCAGGCGGGGAGCTGGGGACAAGCACCGTGGATGGAGGGAACATTGGCCACAAGCCTCAGGAAGAAATGAGCTCGGGGTGTTTGAAAAACTGCAAAGAGGTCAGCAAGTGGAAGCCGCATGAGTCAGAGAGGTTACAGTCAAAGAGCAGGCAAAGAAGGGACAGGTGGAGGCAGCTGCATAAGGCACAGTCTGTGGTATATGAAGTCACTGTAGGGATTAGAACAGGGGGCTTTTAAAAGAAGTTTTATTTTAGTTCTTAATGCTTATGGGGTACCGTGTTTTGATGCATGTGCATTGTGTAATGATAAATTCAGAGCAATGCATATATATCCATCGCTTCTAACACTTGTCATTGATTTGTGATGAGAACATTGAAAATCCTCTCTTCTAGTTGCTTTGAAATATACAGTAGTTGATCTCATAGTAATAGAGTAGAACAGTGGTTAGCAGAAGCTGGGGAGGGAGGGAGGCTGGTAAATTTATACCAGATAGAAGGATCAGGGGCCAGTGTTCCACTGCACAGTAGGGTGACTACAGTGAACAGGGGATTTTGACATGACCCACATCTCCTCAGGGATTGCTGACTGCTTTCTGAGGGAAACAAGAGACGGACTAAGACGCCATTGGAATAACCCAAGTGAGAGGGAGGAAGCAACAGAGATGCAGGAAGTGGCTGGATTTCAAATATAGCTAACAAAATACTAGAAGATCAATTTAATTATTTGCTTGAACTATTTGCTTAGAACCTTGGCAATTTTCTAAAAAAAAAAAAAAAATCAACATTACCTTTCAAGCATTGATATTCATCCCTGCTGAAAGAATTCTCTCGAGAATGTGTTAGATCTTCTGAACACAGGAGTGGCAAAAAATATTCTGATCATCGGTGGCATTAAAAAAAAAAAAAGAAGAAGCACACATCCTGCCTTGGAACAGATTTTGCCCTAGTGGAAATTACCGAAAAGAAAGAGGGCACACCGAACGTTTACAACAGGATGGGTGGTGGGTGGGGACTTACTGAAAATCGATTCAAGAGACAAAGAATCCAGTCCATTTGTGGGATGGCGGAGTAGAAAAAAAGTAGTTATGGGACAAGGGAATGAGGTAAAAAGCATCACCATTGGGGTCAATCGCTCTATAGTCAGTCTTCAAAAAGAAAAGCAAGATACATCACAACCCCCAGCCCATGTGGCTCCCCTTAGAGACCTGAAAAAGCAAGCAGAATAATAAAATGACGGCTGCTCCCGTAAGTGTGCTCTTTTCCACTGATAACAGGAAATGAATCAGACCTCGTGCAATCGGAGATGGATTGCCACTGTCATGGAGTAGCTCCATAAGCATGAGCCAACTCTAGGGGAGATAGAAACCGTGTTCTAGAGGACAAGACAGATTCTGATAATAATCCACTGCTTCTGTATTGAATGTGCCACACTTTATATATGGTTTATCCTCATGGTAACTCACTAGACAAAACTGCTATCTCTATTTTATGGAGAAAAACGGAGGCTCGGAGAGATGAGTGATTTGTAGGACTACAAAGCTAGTAAGTAAAAAAGGTAGAGGCCAGGTGCGGTGGTGCACGCCTGTAATCCCAGCAGCTCGGGAGGCTGAGGCAGGAGGATTGGGAGTTCAAAGCCAGCCTCAGCAAAAATGAGGCACTAAGCAACTCAGTGAGACCCTGTCTCTAAATAAAATACAAAAGAGGGCTGGAGATGTGGCTCAGTGATTGAGTGTACCTGAGTTCAAACCCCAGTAAACCCCCCTCCCCCGCACCCAACACACACACACACACACACACACACACACACACACACACACACACACGTAGAAAGCTAAACCAGGACTTATTGGTTGCAAGTTCTCTTCTCTTCTCACCCCGAGTTGCTCATCAGCAACTGAATGAGACCACCATGAGTGCAGTGAGTGAAAAATATTCTTTAAGGTGACCCTAAAGCAAACTCTTGAGAAAGCAACCAAGAACTCAGACCTAAAGCAATAGGGGACAAGGTGAGCTTTCTTTAAGAGATTTTAGACAGACTTTAAATTTAAGATATTGTTTTGTATAGAAATTCAAACTGGATGCTTTGGAAACTGTAAGGATAATAATAACAACAGTAAGTGTTGAGAAGGCAGACACTGAGCTAGCAGATTCCATGCATCCTCCCTAGGCCTTTCAAAATCTTTGTCAAGTAGATGCTTTGGTCTGCATTTCATTTGATTTTTTGAATTGCCTCAGTAATAAGGGCTTCCTCAGATTTCCCAAAGGGGCAAAGCCATGCCTTACACCCACAAGGAATCAACTCTGCAGGCTTCCTTCTGCCAATATGGTGAAGTGGTCTAGCGCATGGCCCCTGGGCGCTCTGTCTGGGTCGGAGTTCTGGCTCTGACTTTTCCTAGCTGCATGGTTTAGGAAAGTTACTTATCATCACTCTACCCCAGTATCCTCATTTATAAAATAAGGGTAATAACAGTACCTACTTCATGGGGTTATTCTAAAAATTAAATAAATCACTATGGGGATATGTGTGTGTATTTATATATAGAGAGAGAGCACTTACAATATAATGCCTAGCACATAGTAAGCACTATATATGTTATCAATAATCATCAATAGTTACTGGGTCACACTATTAAAAAAAGAATAAGAATGTCAGCTACTATTGCATCATTGCTACTTTTCTTTGAATAAAGTGGGAGAAGGACTCTCTATTCACACTACTCGTGGGGTCTCATCTGTTCACAGAGTTAACAGAGACTCTAAGTAACTTCATAATCTACTGCAAATGGTAACAACCCAATCTCCTTAAGAGGCAAGCATGCCATCTGATCAGTTCAAAAAACCCCCGAGATATTAATAGCCTTGTACAAACAAAGTGTTTATTATACCTTGTGGTTTTTTAAAGTGGTTTCTATGCTGTGTATGTCTCCAATGTGGCGCCAGGTTAGGATTCAGTATTAAGGGGATTGTATGCCGTAAAATTCCATAAAACAGGAGCACAGTATAATTCTTTTTTTTGGGGGGGTGGGTAGCACTTTTTGCAAGTCTAATTTAACAGACAGTCAATTTTTTTGGCTGACCTCTTTTTATTTTACACCCCTTTGGGCAATATGAGAACGAAAGCTCAACTCTGTATCACTGTTCGTGTGTGCGCTCGCATGTGTAGTGGGGGAGAGTGTCATTAACCCAGTAGTACTGTGATCCTTGACATGATAGAACCTCACCTTTTAGTTCTAAAGTCTCTTAAAAAGCCATCTACCTTGAACTTTCACCCTAAAGCCTTAGAGATGCACATTTTAAAGTCTTTTGCAGAGGTGGTTTATACAGAATGTCCTTAAGGGCAATTCACTCTTCCCTACTGAAATTGTTGTTTACTTATTTGCTCCATAAACTTCAATTCACCCTTTCATCCTCAAATCTGAAAATCCATTTAGTATACAGTTTGAGGCCAAAAAAATAAATAGATATAAATGACTTAGGATTTAGCCACTGTTTGAGATCCTTGCAACCAGCCTCCTCTAGAACTGAGATTTCCGTGCGTTGGAAAAGCTGGTTATTTTCAAATGTAACTTAAACAGGGATTTAAATGCCACACTGGAAAGAAAGAGGTCAGAGAAAGCAGGAGGAGATTTTTGTTTTACTCTCATTTGTCAAAGTTCTGATCGAGTGATCAGTAGAGAAGGGAGTTCCCTTCCTAAGCTTATGGTGGTGCTGAAGCTGGGTGACCTACTTCTCTATAAAAATGAATAGTGCCAGAGTCTTTGAAGGCCACAGTCAAGAAATCCAGGTTTTTTTCTAAACCCACTGAGACTGTTTCATCTCAGCACATTTGTCTTCTACTGAAGAACAGCCACCCACCAGCAGAGTGTCTTCTATTAAGCTGTCTGGTGCCAGCATTTGTGGCCCCATAACAGCCTCACATGAGAAGGTGACATTTTGCTAGCTCTTTCTCTTGATGCAGTATGACATATGAACTCAGTACACCACTGTGCTTCCTCCAGGAGTTATTTTTGCATAATTTTATTCAGCCGTCTGGAATTCATAAGCTAATCTTAAAAATGACCTGGTAACTGATTTTCACTGATATGTCAATCAAAGACTTTCCCCTGGAGGAATGGCAGGTACAGAAGTCAAATCTAAGATGGTGACATGGAAGGAAAACATATGTTGGGTGCCCACTTTCCACCTGGCAAACATACACCTTGTTTCATCTCACTCTCACAATAAATGGAAAGTGAATCAGGAATTCCTCAGAAAACATAGGTCATATTTCCTATGACATCAAACACCACACCAGCCTGCTTCATAAAGGGTGAGTAGGGAATACAGAGGTAGCCACCAAATCCCAAAGGTAGCAAACACACTGAAGCACAATGAAGATAGTCCTAACACAATCCTATGCACTCTAATTAACCAAACCCACTTCTCTATCTATTCAAATATCCCTGCAATACATATTGTTGGGCTCAAAAGAATCTTGATTTAGATCAATGGCTCAGCCTCTTTGAATTATGTCTGTCCACTCAAGGAACCTAACCAAAATGGCAAATTAACCCCAAGTCTCATAACTCCCCTATGATTTGGATACGGTTTGAGTATGTCCCCCAGGGATTTATGTATTGGGAGCTTGGACCCCACTGTGGGCAGTGCTGAGAGGTAATAAAATTTTTATGAGGCAAACTTTAAGAGGGAGATGGCCAGACTGACCTAGCCCCCTTATTCTAGCTTCCTAACTCACCATGTGATCTATCTTTTCCCCCTTGCATAAGCTCCTGCTATCATGGTGCCACAAGGCAATGTAGCCAAGGGAATCCTCACCAGAGCCAGTGCCATGCTATTTGGATTTTCAGCCTCTAAAACTGAGCTAAATAAACCTCTTTTCTCTGTAAGTACTTAACCTCAGTTGTTTCATTATACTTCAGAACAAAACAAAACCAACCCAGATGAATATAACTTACCAGAATGGGATCTCAGGCATTTCTCTGGGTTCTCCAGAGTTTGCTCAGAGTATTGTGGGCATGTCTTATTGGTGAAAAGACTACACTGTTGAGTCATAGCTTACTGATCTGTTCTTCCACCAGCTCCTGAACAAAAAGGCTCAATCTGATTTATCTCTAGATGACTGGAAGCAGGTATGGTGACAGAACAAGGAGATGCTCACTTTGGGTTTTCCAATTGTTACTCCACGTTACACAGTGGGTTGGGAAGGCATTAAACATGGTTGCAACTTCTTTAATATAATCCCCATTGATAGATGGGGTCTGTTTCCTTTCCCTTGGAATCTGGGATGCCCTGTAGCTCATTTGATCAGTAGAGTGCAAGTAATATCAGTTCTGGGCCTAGTTTTTAAGAGGATTGGCCGCTTCCACCTGATAAAGCAGACTCCTGAGCCTCCATGGAAGCCACATAGAAACACCCTGAGACAGAAGAGAGAATGAGGGTCCCTGCGGAGTCCGGCCTTCCTGCCATCCAGGAGAAGCTCCAAGCATATGAGAAAAGTCATCAATGATCCTTCAAACCAGCCATCTGGATGCCACCAAGTAGCCCCAGTTAAAGTGACACGGAACTAAAGAGTATATCAGCCAAGCCCTGACCAAATTTTTTGACTCATAAACAAATTATGAGATGAAATAAAATGGGCATTATTTGAGACCATACAATTTTTGGATAGTTTTTTTTTTAATTTGGCAAATACATAACCAAACAGTGATATGAATCCTACTACCCTGGAGGCGGTAAGGTAATTGAAAATAGGTGTGGAAAGGGTATGGTTTGGTGAGAGGAAACTAGAAATGCCTCAGAGTTCTAAGTCCTCTCAGAGCAGCAGATCTAAGCATAGGTATTATTAAATAGCCCCAAGGAATTCTTTAGGGACACAATTCTTTAGGGACACCAATTACTGGCTTAGACAAGCCAGTAATTTCTCCAGGCCTCATTTCTTCACTGTACAGTGGAGAATTCATCACACTCCAAGGTAGCAGGTGTCCTTGTTCATCATGCAAGTGATATTCAACTTGAAAAAGATTTGCCTTTGTATTTTCCCTCTATCTTATAACTCCAGTCATGATTTTAATCATAAATATAGAGGCAACTTAATCAAAGAAAGATGTGTTCGAATTTCCAGATGGGCTAAGCAGTACTGACCTGTGGGTTTGAAACCACTCCCAGAGAATTGGAGATTTATCTGAGCATATTTCAATAAAGGCTGCCTTTGTTATAAAGCTTTAAAAACACAGCAAGAAGCCAGGCTCAGCGGTGCACGTCTGTAATCCCAGTGACTCAGGAGGCTGAGGCACAAGGATTGTAAGTTCAAAGCCAGTCTCAGCCACTTAGTGAAGCCCTGAGCAACTTAGCAAGACCCTGTCTCAAAATAAAAATAACAAAAAGGGCTGGGGATGTGGCTCAGTGGTTAAGTGCCCCTGGGTTTAATCCCCCAATACAAGAAAAAAAAGAAAAAAACCTAAAAAAAAAACCCAGCAAGGATACTTTCTATCTGGAAAAAGTTGTGTTTTCTCTCCTCTTTGCCTGCATCTATGAAAGGGCATTATCCCTCTCATAGTTCCTACATTATTGGCATACATTTGAAGCCATATCCAGATCATAGAAGTATATGCTAGTCAGGATTCATTAACATGACAGAGGTTACACCAAGTAGGACAGTAAGATTCTATTTTACTACCTTTCTGACAGACTGTTTTATAAAGAGGAGAAGGTTGTGAAAACCTTGAATTCCCAAGTTTTTAGTTTTATCCAAGCTCAGTGTAACTTCATCCAAAGCTCAGGTCCCAACAACTCCCAGATAGGAAGAACCAATAGACCTCCGTGGCCTGGGACCAGACAGACAAACCCTGAGCTCACTCTCAGAGGTGCTACTTTAGGATATCAAGCTAATATTATGACTCTAAAAAGAGTACCAGGAAATACTGTTTGGGACAGAATGACCCCCCCAAATTTGGGATAGGTCTTCAATCTCCCAATGCTCTCCAAATGAGAATGGAAAGATGCAGTTCCAAAGGAGAGAAGGATCACATCCAAATCACCAAGAGAGCTTGTTGAAATTGCATCTGTCCAGAAGCAATTGTCCTTTTTCTTCCCAGAAAGAACTGTGGGTAGTCCTCATAAAAGACACACTTGATGAGGAAGTACCTGTGCCCACATGTATGCTCACACACAGCTGCATACATGGAAAACTGTGAAATCAATCATCTAAGAAATCCTAATAAATCACTCATACAACTATCTCAGCACCCTAAGAATTGATTCACAGTCTCCCTAACTTCCTCTAGGGAGTAGAATGTCAACTATATGTCAGGTAATATAGTAATCAAAGGACATCTAGAAACTTTAGAGACTTTGTTCTTCAGAACAGTCAAGCTTTCCAAATAGTTGGAGATCTGCCCATTTAAGCACCAAGCCATTTTTTTTTCCAAAGTAATATTTCAGCAATTCTGGATATAAACCTTTCTAAAATTTATTACCTGTGTTCAATTTTCCTGAATATAATTTAACCTCACCTTCATAATTCAAGGCTGTAATCACAGGCATCAATTTCTGTCCTGGGACTACAAAAGGGAGTTAGTTTATTACTGAAGGTTGCAAAGACCTCTAGTTAAGAGCTGGAGGCAAGTGGAAAGTTGGTAAACAACAATCCAAAAGTGAGACTCCAAATAAACAAGCCAGAAGCAGAAGTCAGAAACTAGGTAGGGAGCCAAGGAGATAAAATAGAGGTTAACTATCAACAGTGGAAGATTTAGCAAAACTGTCCACAACAGGCATTGCTTCCATGACTTGATTTCCTGAGTTAGTTTGCAACTGGCAAAATCTCAGCTCTAAAGGATCATCTCTGTGGCTGTCAGGGTATCTTCCTCTGCTTTCCCTTCTTCCATACTTCTAACTTCTTGTGGTCCTAGAGACCATCCACCTGGTCAGAAGTGGATAAAGGGCTCAGCTGCCTTCCTGATAACTCAGCTGTATGAGGGCTTTGCTGTGGTCAAGAACCTCTCTAACTCATTTCCTGGACATCAGCTATTTTCAGGAGGTGATATTGCTGCAAGGTGAGTTCCAGACAGATTAGAAGGTTCAATTCTTTCTTAATTTTCTGCTGGAGCTGTCTCCTACAGGTGTTCTGTGACAATGACCATCAGGTCCTTGCCTCTTAGAACTAAAAACTTCCATCTCGGGCTGTACCCTTTCCAACTGAGAGACTCAAATCCACGTGTGTCTGGTTGCCTGTGTCATGGAGTAGTTAATATTGCAAAAAATCTCTCAGAAGGGGACACATCTACTAAGAACTCACCAAATTCCTCTAATTTTACCAGCCTCATTGGATGCATCCCTTCTTAGAGCCAGGATAGCCTCTGGGAGGAAGGGAAGTCATCAGCAAGCCTTCTGGCAGAGACCACTCATCAGAGCAAAGGCCAAAGATATCAAAGAATAACAGTGATTTAGCAGTTTATGTTGCAGGCAACAAGAACTAAGAGACCCTGCCTTCAATTTACTGAAGCCACATAACTGAAACAGCATCAAAGAGAATAATCCATAATACAGTCATCAGCCCAGACAGAAACTGAGTGTTTTAATTGAAAAAAGAAGGGAAAAAGGAGACACAGGAGATGTTCTCATGTTTGTTTGTTTGTTTGAATCACCTTGCAATTTATCTGGCTACCCTTAATCTGGCTCCTTTTCACAGCAACCATCTTTGCTTCCTCTTCCAAACATCACTCCACCCTCTGGCCTAGTTTTCCTTATTTTTCTTCTCTTCTGGCTCTTATTGAGGGAAAGAGGAAGGGAAAGATTGTCCATGAACAGCATAGTTACGTGGTGAGGAACAGGAGGGCTTTGGAAGCCAGAGATGGAATGGGATCCCAGACCTGCCACTCCCTAGCCATGTGACCCTGGCCCAGTTACTTCATTTCTCTGTGACTCAGTGTCTCTGTCAAGTAGAGAAAGGATAGAGTTGTAGAAAGAACCCCTGGTAGCACTAACTCCACAAGACAGTTGTCAGTGTCGTCTGACACACTTCTAAACACACACAAGTACACCATGACACTGCACTGGTAGTAGAAGCCCGGGGCCTGGCCATCTGTCACACTTCATAGTGCTCTCTCAGAAGACACATCAAGATTTAAAGATCCCTGAGCATAAGTTCTTGAAGACCCGTTTTAATAAAGTAAGAATTACTTTTCATGAGCACGCGTATCAACTAGTACTTGAAAACTGTTTTAAAACATTCAACCGGTTCCTGAGATCTCATTTACAACATTGATGTAGGGTAATTCCCATTTTCATAATAAATATAATTCTTATCTTCATTATCCAAATTTCCAAATAATTGAATGCACACACGACTGTCAATTCCTTCACCTTCCTCAAATAAGCCTACTTTTTAACCAGACTGTCACACATACCTGCTCCTTGACCTTGGGGATTCCAGATCTGGGCTCTTAATTCTCTTTAGTCTCCCTCTCATATTCTGCCTGGAGGGCAGTATCTTTCTCTCCTCATCTCCAGGTCCTGAGCACCATGTGCCAGGTACCCTAAATAAACCTGTGTCATTTGGGTACTGATTATATAGCTCAGTAGTAGAGCACTTGCCTAGTATATAGGAGGCCCTGGATTTGGTCCCTAGTACAAGCCTTTCCTGCCAAGAATGACCACCCCTCATCCTGTTTTAATATATATCTGAAGATTCTTCTGGAGGTCTCACACAAACGTCAGCTCCCTGGTGGACCTCCAGGGCATATACTATGCACAAGATATCATGCTGTAGTTTAACTGTCTGTTGAATTGGGCTTCATTGTGCATAAGAATCATCTGGGGATTCTCCTTAAAATGTAGATTCTGATTCAATAAGTCTGGGGTGGGTGTGGGATTCTACACTTCTCACAGCTCCAAGGTGATGCTGAAGCTACTGTCTTGTAGACACCACCTATATAACGGGCTTTGAAGAACAGGCCTGAGACCTCAGGATCTACACCCGTGGTCATCATCTTTTGACCCAGCTGCCCCGCCAACTCTACTAGGAAGATGAGAGGAGATGAAATTATGGAGAACAGAGGGGCTTGGCGGAGGAGGGAGGATTGAAGAGTGTGAGTAGAATTAGAGGGAAAAAAGGAAACTGAATGAAATTAGTAAACAGATGAGGAAGTAAAGAAGAAAAGGAGCAAAAAATACAATAGGATGGAAGGAAAGAGGAAAATAAGAGAGAGATACAGCATGAGAAGCAGAAGGTCGGCTGACTTCTTCCTCGGGATGGAATCTAGCCTTAGTCTCTGACGGCCCAGATGAGGGGTTTGGCTCTTGGCCTAAAGCATCCCAAAGGTGGGACTGAAGTAGTGTGAATGCCACTAAACTAGTGTGCACAGAGATTGATAGTGCACTCTGGGGCCCTTCCTGAGCCATTAGGACCAAGCTATCATTCTCACAGTAATAATGAAGAAGGCTCTCTATCACAACCGCCATGTATAGTAGAGTTTATGCCAGCTAAGAAAATCTAAGAGAGTAGAAAGTCTTTTATCTGCAAATCTCAAACTAATTACCCTTGAAAATGACCCAAACAGAAGTTTACCTGATAGAGTTCAATCCGTTGTTCAGGCACTCTGGCTTTGGGGTTCTGCAAACGAAAGACTCTGAACTCTGCTTTCACCAAATTGGAAGCATTCTTCTCCAAGGTTGACACATCAAACCGGACAATTCTGAAGTAGGGTCTGTAGAAAGTGGGCGGGATGGCATCTGCAAAGAGTTAGGGCAATCATTAAATGATAAAACCCACTCTGCTCTCGAAAAAGACCGTGGTGTGAGACAGTTCCCCCCCACCCCAAACCATAAGGGAAAAATCTACAGAATGATTTCGTTGCTAGTGGTCAATTTACTACCACTAACAATGTAACCAGAACAAAAAGTAAAATAAACATGCGCACTTGGTTACAGGAGTAGCAGATTAATAGAGATTAACAAACTACTTCCAACTACATTGGAGGGCGTGCAGCTAACCCTGTCCTTTGAAGGTTCACGGAGTGGTGGAAAATCCTAGATGGCTATGAACTGGACCAAGTTCATGACAGTTGATGCCTGGAGAGAGCTGTCGGCCTCGCATACACTTTAATCAGATGTGCCAAGAAAATAGCAAGCAGTTCGCCCATGTATTTTTTTTCCTTGAAAGTTTGGCATCCAAATAGTCTACTTTTATCCAGGCCCATGTATTTCATCTTTTTTGGCTACAATAGTTTGGTTTTTTACACGTATGACCAAGTTATGGTGAGGAAATATAAATAAACAGAACCATATTAGCAAGCTGGCTATACCAAATCCAGTCTTAAAATTCTTCATTATTTATAATTCTGTTGATGAAAGGTAATCCTAGTTAATAATAAGAATTAGCACAAATTCCCTCCATCTGAACCATGCAAAAGAGTTGCAGAGAGTGCACAATTATTTCAAGCTCATGGGTTGCTTAGAGTTTTGCTGTTATTATTATTATTTTTTAATAATCTGCCATTGCCTTTAAATGTACAAGTGAGGCTATAGCAGGACCAAAAAAGCAGGTCAACTCTAGCCCTAAGCTTTCAAAGACAGCATTCATTTATTGAGTACCAACGTTGGACCTACCACTTGACAAATATGTTTCTACCATCTTCTTCCCAAATGGGCAAATCTAGCTTCCCTATGCCAGAGGACTCCATCCAATCTGGTAGCTCCATTTCTTTCTACCCTTTCTTCTATTAGGTAGCTTCATGACAAAATGATCATTCACAGTTGTTTGTTTCTTTACAAGCAAAATTTTTATTACTTCTGCATCATGTTTGTTTATCTTGCTTTCCCCTGAGAAATTTTAAGAATCTTAAGGGCACAGACTTTATTTGCCAGATCTTTCTTTTTTCCCCACATATTCAGGACAGTGCTCTGCAAACATGAAGTTCACCAAAGAGCTTCAGTTTGCATAGCTGGTCATCAATGAGAGTCTTGAAGGACACAGGCATCTGGCTATTGGCAATGCTAGCTTATTAAATAAACAAGCCTTCTTGTGGAGCTTAAAATAGAAATGAACACCTTTCATGATTTCTTGGGAAATCCATGCCCTGACAATTATGCTTTAAAAAAAAAAATCCAAGAACACACGAAACGTTTCCTCATCTAAAGAGCTCTAGATTTTCCCCCTTGTGGCAGTTTCCCCTCATTCTTTTCCCCATATACTTGATAATCTCCGGATTCAAGTTCACAGAGAAGAAATGAATTTCAAACCATGCCGTGCTTGATGCTGGTTCATAAAACCACTGTGTGAATTGAGGCTTTGTAGCTAGTGAACCAGAAGTTGCAGAAACAAACAAACAAAAAAAAAAAAAACCCCAAAAATCCAAAGCATCCAGATTTCAGAGAAAAGAAAGTATTCATGCAGACACAGCGATGAGCCACTGCAGCCATTGCCACTGCGAAATAGGTGGTGGGCAGTTGCAGGAGGGCAGAAATTGGTATTAACAGAAGGTTTTTGGAGCCCCCTAGCATAGCAGTCTGAAAAGGTACTGCAGAAAAGAAAGAAATCTGCTTCTCCCCTAGAATATGCCCACCCCAATGACGGGAGAGGCTGGTCCTATCCTAACCAGCTCAACCCAAAACAGGCTGGACGCCTGGACAGAGAGGGCTGGGCAGAGCTGGGGCCAGGCCCTCTGGCTTTGCACACCCTCTTGGCCAGAACCTTCTGCAGGCCAGAGTGTCTGCATTCATCTTCACTTATCCTCAGCATTAGACAGCAGAAGTTTCAAACATCCTTTGAAAGAGCATCCTGGAAGAGCAAGGCTAATTTAGCGTGCTTCCTGTTGTTAGCAAGAGTAAACATCTCGTTCATTTTCTTCTCTTTCTGTGGATCCCTCACAGGCCTGTTCTACTTCCCCCAAACACCCATCTTTCACGCCCGCCTGCCTCAATCTTATCCTTCTATCAAGTTTGTAAATAAGTGCTCTTGAGATTTATTTTTATTCTCTTTTGTGTTTATTAAACTTTGAGCAATTTTTTCCCCTTTGTGGTCTTCTGTCCATATACAACTCTTCCTTTTTATGGCTGCCTTAGAGCATGAGGTCAATTTTGTTTCTTCTTCTTCTAAGCAAATCATCCAATGATCCTGTCCTAAGCTTTTGAAGCTCTGAAGGGGCGTCTGCAAATATTTACAGGAGTAGCTTGATGGTTGAGTATGGTTGTTCTGTTCTGCTCCCTCCACATGGGCAAACAGCCCTCCACCTCTCGGCTTCTCAGAACCATTTAAGCAGTTTATATTTCAACTGCCGAACAATACAAACCTGCATCTGGGGTGCTTTTATAAATGGAAGCAGTTAATGCACAAAGTGAAAGGACAGCTGAGCATCCCCCACTAGCAACCCCACATGAAAGCAACCAAGCCAGGAGGAAGCAGCCGCCTTATCCATTCCCTGCGCCAGCACACAAGACCACAATAAAAACTGCTGACCAAAGAACTCCCATTCCCAAGGGACAGTCCCAGCTGTCCCCTGCTGTCGCTTTCTCTAGGCCACAGGTCCTTGCTTGGCTGATGGACTTGACCAACTTGCCAAAAGTCTCATTTGGATTAAAAAAAAAAATTGTTTTTTATATTTTTATTTTTTTGCTATGAATTACTCTGTCCTTATCTGTGACCCTGCCTAACTTCAAAAATGCTTTTGGATGCAGGATGCAGGCGAATCAAAAGAGGCCCCTCTACAACCAGTCAGGAGGAGCAGGCGCATGCCTTTAGGGTGCCAGAGCAGCAGGGTAGGTGTTTAATGGCTAGTGCAGCCCCGACCCGCCCACTTTGTCTTGGAGGGATGGAGCTTTTTCCTCTGCCTCCTCCAAGAACTCATTTCCCCCTCTGGAATGGGAGTTCTCTCTAATGTCCTCTGTAATTCCAATCCCGGTTCTGATTCCACTGCCAGGTGGTCAGGTACTTGTGCCTGACCTTTGCCAACTTACCCACACTCACATCCTGGCCCGCCTCTTCCTCCCAAATTTTGACCCACTTTTTTAGTTCAATCAAACTGATTTTCCTTCAACCCTTTGGTTTCATTCCAGCAGGCCAATTCTGGTCCTCCTCTCATGCTTTGCCATGTGCCTTCCTCTCAGGGAAAATCTTGCACATAGAAGATTCTAGAATGACATCAAGTGAGTAGTGTCCCCCTCACCTCAAACCTGGCCACATTCAGTGCCTGATAAATCAAATTTGAGACAATGAGAAATGTAAAAAGAATAAAATACATCATAATAATAACAAGGAAATCTAACCAGTCATTAATTTCCAAAGTAATAATATACAGAAAACCTAAATATAGAACTTAATCACAAACTTTATAGACATGATATATATATATACTGACTTGTGTCTGTTTCAAATAATTTACCAACTTATTTGTTTTCCCTATAGAAGCACCTTTGGCTCTAGAATTTTCACTTATAGTTTTTTTGGTTCTCTACAGCTCAGGGCTGGCTTCATGGGCACTCGACCGGAGAAGGGACATAGGATTCCCATGCTCAGCTCCACATATAAGTTCAATGGTCTGTGGTCACCATCTTGAAATCCTTAATTTTACTTCTGAATTAATGCTTTGCAACTGAAGTTTTTATGGGACTAAGGAGCACTACAGTGGCTTAGAGACTCAGTTTTCATGCTGATCCACCTCCGGGCATTCTATATCCTAGTCTTTAGTGCTGTTGTCTCCGGCCTTTCCTGGCCACCCAGTGACCACTGCCATCCTCTGCCCTCCAGGGAGATCAGGGTTAGGCACAAAATCCATGCCACTTCATGGAAGGGCATGTTGGTAGTTGTTCCCATGAAGCGGGCAGAGCCTCAGGGCATTCAATGGGCATCTCAGTAGGAGCATGCTGCTCCCTGACTCTTAATCTAAGCACCAAGCACATCCCAGTGCACAGTTTGCAAATCCTATGAGCAGGAGCTGCATTCTCATTGGAAAGGGAGATGTCTGTCTTCATGAAGCATCAGGCTGATAACTGGTGTCAGGAGAGATCCAACTGCTGGTGGGCTGGACACTCCAATTTTGGGGACAGGCCCCAAGTTCTTGTGAGTAGTATTTTCATGCCCAAGGGAGCACAATAGCAAATAGCCCATTAAAAAAAAATGAATGAAAGGAAGGAAGGAAGGAAGGAAGGAAGGAAGGAAGGAAGGAAGGAAGGAAGGAAGGAAGGAAGAGAGGGAGGGAAGAAAAGCAACAACAGGTTGAGAGAGAGACCATGAAACAAAGCAAAAGTGTATACATATTCTAGAATCTCCAATAGCATTTTTCTCACTTTTTGAACAAGAGGCCTCACATTCTCATGTTGAAGAAATTTTGAACCCAAGCCTGCTGCAGCCACACAGAGTTAGAAGATCTTAACACAGCAAAGGATCTTTAAGACTATCTCAATTCTGACCCCAAATCAACCAGTGCTTGATAATTACGTGACGACAGGGACATCACCTGGCTTTTCTCAACCTGTTTGTTCATCTGTATTTTGAGTAGTAGGTATAATCATACTGTTAGGATTATACAGGCAAACAGGTTGAAATGTGGAGTGCTGAGCCTAGCCAAAGTTTCCACTAGGACCCTTCCTGTCCCACTCCGCAGCAAAGCTGCCAAGTGGTCACACTGGAGCTTCTGTGAATGCCCCCAAGAGAGACAGCTCTCTTACTGCCTCATAGACTTAATTAGAAGAGCAAAGAATAAGCAGAAGCAACTGAGTGTCCTGGGCCGTACATAAATGACTTGGGGTACTCTTAATTCCTCTCACCTGCATGGAGAGGAATGAGTCACCAAAAGTATCACACCTCCCCAGCTCCACACTGTCCTTTAGTATCCCACCTGTTTTATGAAAGCCTTATCCATCCATAAGGGGCAACAAGAGGTTCCCATCTTCCCAGCGAACATCTCTGCTGGGATGCAATTCCACCTTCACTGCAATGCTCCTATAGGACTACTTAAAAAAAAAAAAAAACAATAAAGTGAAGAAAGGTCTTTTAACATCACCCATATGAGATGGGCTCGGTCAGAGAATGTAGATGTGGTGCCTTCAAGAACTATCCCTGACTGTTCAGAGCTCAGTCCATAGGCAGGGCAATGCTTCAATCATACGCCTATCCTTTATTCCCTATCTGGTTGGTTATACCATTAATTGGCAGGAAAATAAAAGGGTGGGACACATTGAAATGCTTAGGTCAATGATCTGTGAGCATTTGCTGTCTTCGCTAAGGCAGTGGTTCTCAGAGTGAGGTTCCTCACCCACAGCATTGGCCTCACCCAGGAAGCTTTGATAAATGCAAATCATCCAGGAGAGGGGGATGCAACATCTCACTGAGAACCACTGTGATAAAAGATACTGGTTGACTCCTGACTGGTGAAACTAGTGCTAGGTAAAAATCAAAAGCAGATTAGAAGAGTCCAAGAGGTAAGAAGAAAGTGACCTTAATGTCTAACAACAGCTTTCTCAAAGTCAGAATCTCCAAGGGAAATTTGGCACTGATCTTGGTGTACCTGGGGAGTTTCTGAGCTAAGCCAGATAGGTCAATAGTTAAGAAGATGTGCGTATGAAAGGGATTGTTATTGGCGTAGAGGTTTTGTGTACCTTCCTGCCTGGTGCATTCACTGTCCATGTGATCTTCAAATCTAAGCAAGTCTCACCCCTAGGAGAAAAGCTGCAAGAGTCTTACAACACAGTGCAGGTTCCTGTGGATTAGAGTGGACATAGGAATCTTATATAACAGTATTTCACAAAGAGTGGGGATGGTGTTCTGCAGTTTAGCTAACTCCTTGGGAGGTTCTTAGGTACCCTAAAAAATGAGTAGAAGAAAGAAGGACAAAGGCATCTAAACTTTTGATCAGGTGTTACACAAAAGAAAATAAAACATAAGAAAGAGAAAAGAGGAAGCTTTAGACATCCAAGAGTCCTGAAGCTCACAAAATAGAAAAGCAGGATTCCTTAGGATTTGCATAGCAGTCTCCCTTGCCTGCACACTTCAGTAGAAGGGGGACTTTGAAAAGATTGATGCCTGGATTGGAATCCACAAAGGTCTGGTTAATTGAACTAGGGTGGACTTTTCTAAGTTCCTCAAGTGATTCTAACATCCAGCCAGGACTGAGAACATCGCTCACTGAAAAGAGATGGTAATGCCTGGCCTGGAGAAGAGAGGGTTTAGGGGCATCGAATCCATTAGGGATTTCAAAAATCTTGGCTTGCACATGGAAAAGTCTAACTTTTTGTAGGTTCAAGGAATCATATTTAGTCTCAATGTTGAAAGAAATAGCTAATAATTTAGAAGTGTTAAAAAAAAAATGGGACTGTCTTTCAAGGGAGTGAGCTTCACCTCACTGGAGTAATTCACATACTCGCAAGATGTACCTTTCCCTAAAGTTACAATTGCATTTCTTAAATCTATTGGGATTTTGAGCCAGAGGGCCTTCCACCTCAGTTTCAGCTCTACCATCACATATTCTCATTTTGAAGCTCTCCAAAAATTGTTTTTTGTCCTCTAAATTCCATTGTTAGATAACAGTTCACTCACCATCTGCATCAGAATCACCTGGGAAACATATTAATATCCAAGACCTACAAGGTGAATACCACGTGATTCTTTTTCACACTTAAGTTTGAGAACTTCTGCCCTAGACAATGATAGTCTGACCGCAATGAACTTGGCCAGGCTTCACATCCAGTTATCCAGTATCATGAACTCATAAAGTATGTCCATTCCACCATTCCCATCATCAATTGTATTGGCCTGATCTCAGGGCAGACTTGGAATCCTACTTCAAGACCTTCTTCCCATTATATAACAGCTTTATAGCTTTCATCTCAGCAAAGATGTTTGAAATTCCATTTCAAAGATACAGAAATTAAGAATGAGGAAAATGAAATCATTTTGGCTAAGGTCAAGATGAGTTGGGCTTTCACCATCAATAGCCCGTGTTTTTTCACTGGAATCTCCTGCCTTTTCTAAGGAGGAACCCCCTGAGTGGAAGGCATGAATGGATTCTAGGCAGAAACACCAACGCACACACTGATGCATGATTACAATAAAAGGGACACAAAGCTGCTGTTCTTCAACTTGAGATCATCTTGACCTTTCAATGCAACACAAGACTCTCTTGGTATTGTCACTGATACTCCTTAACACACAGCCCTGGTTTGAAAGCTAGAAGTGCTCCACTCTGTGAATGCTCCCCCACAAGACATAATTTGCTAAGACCACGATTGCCCTGTATCTTTCAGACCTTCACACATTTGTGTCCCCGTAGCATGCCCTGGCTGTCTTGCCCAAGCCCCTCGAATGAACAGAACAAACTCCCCATTTGTCTTTCCAGAAATGACTGATTTCCAAGCAGCTCAGCAGTGACTGGCGCGGACTTTTGACACGCTTAATGAGTGTGTTGGCCCCTCATTCCTGACATCCCCAGCTTTGAGGGGAGTAGTTTGGGGTTCATTAGACATCCCCCAGAGTGCAGCAAGACAAGCAACCCACCAAATGGTTGGAGGGCAGTAAACGAGCTACTATTTGTGTGTGCACAGACACAGCCAGTAAGAAACCAAGACAATTGTGTTTTGGGGTTTTCTGAAATTTGTCTTGGCACACTGGATATGGATTTTATTTCACTACCACATCCCAAACACTGCTGACATTCAAGTCACAGCAATTTAACACAAAATGACTGAGAAATAAACAGCGCATCGGCAGTGGTTTCTGATTTTCTCTCCGGCCATCCCACCTATTAAATGTAACAAGGCACCAGAGCATCTGCGACTTAAAGTGGGAGTCTCCAAGAGGGGGTTGGTGTCAAACTTGACATGCTTCTGGCAATCGTGAGCCTAATTGTGTCAGCATCAACTTTTGTGACTTGGCCTTCATCGAGCTGCTATTTGAGACTGTGCGTACTGTCAGCATGAGTGTTTGGGCCCCTTCTTACACGGTGCAAAAAAAGTAAAATAACAGTGGTTCTGGCCCATGGTGTTTGGTTTTCTTGAACTGTGACAGACATGGGGTTTCTAGTTTCTGTTCCAAAGTTTCCATCATCCCCATAAACTCCCACCTAACAGGGAGACACCTATTTTGATTTTAGCTCCTCCCCATTTCTCAGCAAGCTCAGGGCTGTGGAGGCAGTCTGGTTAGTGTGCCGGGTTTTGCAGTGAAGCTTTGGGTGCTTCAAGGGCAGGCTGATTCTTTCTACTGAGAGGCCAGAGGAGACTCAAAAGACAATAAGAATAAAAGGAATATGATTGGATTCATTTTGTGGGTAGGTGAACCATGAATGTGAAACATCCCTTCCCAATGGCCTCACAGTGGCAGGCTGTCCTCACAGTTGGAACCAGATACTGAAGCAGCTTGTCTCTGCCATATTCTTTAAAGCACGTAAAGTGATTTCCCTCCATTTTTCTCCGTCTTTCCTTCCTTTCTATATTCTTTCTCTCCTCATTTTCTTACTTCCTTTCCATCTATGTTCTTGTGCTTTGATATCCTGGGGGCAAAACAGTCAGGTTTTTGTTCCACTAATGGTGTTTGAAGAGCCAAGCACCCTACCACACATTTATCCATACAGCTTTTCCAGAATTTGTCAATGGCTCTAAGCAAGGTCAATAAAAGGAAAGCCACATGCATTGACGTCTTGAATGAGTTAAACTTGGGAAATACTTTATTTTTCTTCCTTTTTACAGACTGAGAAACTAAGGAGTCAAAACTTTCCAGGATTACACCAAACGCTGGCAAGCCATGGATTAAAATGCACAAACCCTGACATTCTTGCTCAACATTGGACATTCTTGCTCATCCTTGCACCAAAAGTATTCTTATCCCAAACAAACTCTGTTGTTCCCTTGTCCAGAATCCAATGCACTTCCCCTGCAGCTCTACAACGATTGGTGTGGATTTTTGACATACTTAATGGGTACAGTGGCTCCTTATTAGCCTGAAAATCTTTCTCTAATCTTTACAAAATTATAGCTGTGATGCATAATGATCAATAAGTGACTTCTACTGGGAGCATTTCTTTGTATTTTTTGTAAGCTTCTTGCTTGTGGCCTTTTCTTTTCTTTTCTTTCTCTTTCTTTTGTAATGCAATCGCCTAATTACTTTGAGGCACTGTGTTGATTTGTTGCTTTGCCCTAAAGCTTAAGTTAATAAGTGGCAGGGCACACCCTGCTAGGATTGTAAGCTGTTTACCAACTTAACCAAGTGGCATGGGCTGTTATTACTAACATATTAAATTCATGGTTTGGGAGTGAGCAAACATAAAGGGGAATAGATGGTCTAGATTATCCAGCCTAAGAGAGTAAAGCAAATAAAGTGAAATTCATTCTCATGCAACTCTTCAATGTAGTGGAAATGAGAGCACCCAGAGGAATTGCCTGGCACCTATTTAGGTGCATTCTCCTTGTTACTGGTACCTAACTCCTACAATAATTTTCTCTCAATAATAAAAGACAGTCTTTCCCAGAAGGCTTTTAGGGGCAGTGAATTGAGAGCTCAGCCAGTCCTCTCCAGCCTCTGACAGTTCCATCTGCACAACAGTTCTTCCCTCACGTGAGCTGAGCTGCTTATTTACAAGGGCCACACAACGGTTCTAGTACTCCCACACAAGATGATCTACTCCCTTTCCATTTGATCCTACTTAGAAATTTTGAAACCAGTTTTCATGTCTTCTCTTCCACATCTCTTTACTTTTCTAAGCAAACAAGCCTTATTTCCTTTCGTTGTTTTTCATGAAAGTGATTCACCTTCTCTGGTTGTTCTTCTCTTGACTCCAATCTTAAAACTGGACACTTAAATATGAATATAATTCTTAAGGCAGAATAGAGTCGGACTATCAACTACCACATTGTAGAACTTTACTTTGATTAACGTACCCTAACAATCAATTATTCCCTTCCCTGCACCCCCTCTTTTGCCTTTGTGTTCATATCAACTTTCTATTTATTTCAAATCTTTTTCACTCTTTTACAGATTTCATCATCTGAGGCTTTTCTTTTTGTGCAAGATTCACAATATACCACTATTCTATGTATATTTATTTGATTTGATTCCTCATTCCAAATGTGCTGAGTCTGAGGTCTGATATGGTAAATCTATGCATTTACTTGTTAAATGATATTACAGGAGACAGAGTTGTAAGACCAAGAAGATCTTTAGTATCTATTTCTTTCAATCCCCCAAATTCACACATAGGCCACAAAGTTTCTAGGACTTTTATGAGTGAATACAAACTAAATCCACACCAGATCCTTTTCTCTGAGCACTTTCTCTGTACCTGCACTGGACACAGTGTGACTCAGCTCCAGGGGGAATAGCTAAGACTATAAGAAGGGTGACCCTGGAGGATCTATGGTCACATCCTATCACCATGATGAGGCTTCTGGCTCTCCCAGTGGCACATCTTCACAGTGGATTGCAGGCCAGCTGTGTCCATGGAAAATGGCTCACGAGACAGGGCTGAGGAAGGTTCTGGCACCCACCTCACCCATGAATGTCCATCCTCCCCTAATCAGCACTCTCAGAGTGATATCAGAGTTTCCAAATATGCTTCCTTCAAAAAACAGCTGAATAGAAGATCTGATTTTTTCCTTCATGCTAAATGGTAGCTCTCTATGTGGAATATAAAGATGGTAGAAACTAAGAATTGCTCAGAAGAAATTTTTAACTATCTACTAATCACCATAGCATTTCAGTAGACTGCCATTCAGGGCCTTACAAAGAATATTAGAATTTCAAGTAATGGAGCTTTCTTAGGGTTGGTAGATGGATTCATTAAGGGTGTGCACTCTTCTCTCATCCTGTTTGTACTGGCAACACAGGTATGGGCAATTAAGATATGGGAACGTACAGGAATTATAGGAATCCAGATGAACTGTGGCATGAATGAGTTCTGGAATGGGGCCAGGGGTGTTATGCTTGTTTTAAGAAATCGTGTTCATTTGGGTGCTAGGCAGTTTTCTGTTCTGCAACACTGGGCCACCGTTTGTGTGAGGAAGGAAAACAGTCTTTAAGGATCTCCATTGCAAACCCAGACTATGGCTAAGTCCTTTAAAGTGTGTGAGCATGTGTTATTCTCACTTAATTGAACTAGTTGAGAGAATGCCCTACAGTTGTGCTTCAATCTCATTATTTTTGAGTACAGAGGCTATAAAATGTCCAAATTTTAATCTGCTCTGAGGGACACTGTGAGCGGAAGCTGACTGAAAAGAGTCATTCAAAGAGTTATTCCAACTAGTCTGGATTTATTTTATACCTCAGCAAAGTTGGGAGGCATTGTAATTTTGAGAATGGAAGGGTAATTCTTAAGAGAGAATGAGTGTTTTCTATTTGGGGACACTTAGATCGGTCATACAGTACTCTCTGTTTTCTTGAGAAGCCTTAAAGATGGCTTTGCAGCAGGGGTCAAAAACTCAGCTGGTTTCTGAAGTTTCCCCTGTTCTCTCTTCTGACAGGCAGCTGGGTAGATGAGAAAACACAAATGCCTTCATTTAGACCCAAGCCCATGTTCTTCCTATGCACCTTAATAACATATTCAATGAGGCCAGTGCTTTATAAATGTGTTAGGGTGAAAGCAAATCGAATTCACAGAGTTCCAGAGTGGAGCATACATACACATATAACCAGAATAAAGCAAATATAAAACAAAGATATATTTCTGAAAATTCCACACAAAGTCAGCACAGGGCTATAAGTACACCCTAAAAGTCAGTGGAATAAATTTTACTGTGGCAGGGCCTATGAGTTATATCACTAATGATGTTCATTTCTTGCCATATAGCACTGGTTTCATTATACTACTTTTAAAGACTTGGCAATTTGTCTGGAAGATTTCCTTGTGTCAGAAAAATTAAAGAAAAAAATTAGGCATGGTACAGTGGTGCATGCTTGTAATTGCAGCAACTCAGGAAGCTGAGGCAGGAAAATCGTGAGTTCGAGGTTGGCCTTGGCAATGTAATGAAACTCTGCCTCAAGACAAGAAAGAAGAAAAAGGGTTGAGGATATAGCTCAGTGAAGTTAATTCCTAATATAACAGAAAGAAGGAAGGAAGGAAGGAAGGAAAGAAAGAAAGAAAGAAAGAAAGAAAGAAAGAAAGAAAGAAAGAAAGAAAGAAAGAAAGAAAGAAAGAAAGAAAGCCAGGTCAATAATCTCATCTGAATAAATTAATTCTGTATTTGTATGTAAAAGTGCTGAATGGCTACCAATAAAGAAAATATATTTGTCATACAGTTGAAAATCCCCACCCACTTCTCTTCAGTGTTTTTCTTCCATGAAGGATTCTCTTCAACAGAGAGTGAGCTGTGTGACTGCTTGGTTGTAGCTCTGGCATAGAGGGCTAGGAGGAGGTCTGCACATATCTATTTTACTACATTCAGGAATTCCTTTTTAGATCTCCAAACCAGGACACTCGTGGGGCAGTACTGGGAGTGCCAACTCTATATTAGGTGACAACGCATTTTGTGAGTTTCTTGAACACAAGGGCTGAATCTACCATCTTCTCAATGCTGTGTCCTAATTCCCAGCCCAGAAAATTGTCTCTTAATACCCAATAGGAACTCAATACATATCACAAGGTCAAAGACAATTAAACCCCTTTTCCAACAGTTGAGCCAGGCAATGACAATGAATATTAATCACAGTCCCTCGGATCATCATAGGATCTACATTGCACAAAGCATTTCCACAAACTTCATTTTACTTGAGCCTGAAAACTCTGCAAATCACATAGTATCAGACTCAGTTTTCCCTTGGGAAAACCATAATGCAAAGGCTAAATAATTTGATTTTTTTTTTTGTATCAGGGATTGAACTTAGGGACACTTGACCACTGAGCCACATCCCCAGCCCTATTTTATATTTTATTTAAAGACAGTATCTCATTGAGTTGCTTAGCACCTTACTTCCGCTAAGGCTGTCTTTGAACTCGTGATGCTCCTGCTTTAGTCTCCCGAGATGCTGGGATTACAGGTATGTGCTACCATGCCCAGAAATGATTTGATTTAAATGATTCCCTAGACATTTTATTAATTGAGTGATGATTGATTGCAATACTAAGATCAACTCTAGAGTATGCTCTACCACTGAACTACATCCTCAGTCTTTTTTTTTTTTTTCTATTTTTTTTCATTTTGAGACAGGATCTGGTTAAGTTGCTAAGGCTGCCCTCAAATTGGTGATCCTCCTGTTTCAGCCTCCCAAGTCCCTGGGATCACAGTGAGTGCCTTGACAGGCTCCATTCCCTAGACTTCTAAGTGCTAATTCAATGATGGTCTTTTGACATCAAGTTTGGGAATAGACTCCCCTGTAAGGAATAAAGTAACCAAGGGAACAAAACAGCCCATTACAACATGCCATCTAAATGGAGTAGGCTGAGAAGGACCTTCATCATATTCTAACTTGAAGAAAGAGAACAACATTCAAAATCAAGCTGCCTTTTCATCTGGCTCTGATCCTCTGGTGAGAGCATTTTTCTCTTCATTATTATTGTGAATAGCTATTTTAGTGTCAAGTACAGAAGCATCTGTGTCTAAATGCACAGGAGTTGGGGGGGAGTGACAGTGCTTGAAAGGGACCAAGATGGAGAAAGTGATTTATGTTCAGGCAGAAGCTCACAATGGACCTGTTCTGTAACTGGTACTTTGGGAACGACCTAGAGGTGAGAATCAGAGAGAAAGAGAAAGAGTGCCAGGGTCTCCATACTTCAGCAGGGAATAGAGATGTCTACAGATGTCTGCTCTTTCTTTCATGGTGGGTGAGGGTGAGACTGGACAACAAGCAGCTACAGTAGTGGTCGTAATAATAGAGATGATATTTGATCATCAGTTTCAGTGACAAAAATCATGCTGTACTTTTAAAATTATATTACTACATTGTGTGCACATATGAATATGTAATAGTAATTACATATAATTATTGATTATACACAACATATTATTGATTGCATGTTATGATTATGTATAATTATAATGCATTAATTTAAAAAAACCTTATTGTTAAAATTTTAAAAATAAAATAAAATTGTCCTTATGTGTGAAGGGACAAGCTTCATACCTTTCTCCCTCACAGAGGCAACTGGTGTGGCCCAAACACAGACTTAAAAATTCCAACTGATCCCCTCGCTTCCTTCTTTTTTCTTTTGGAGCCAACTGACTGTACATTACTCTTTTTATTGCATATTCCATAGCTCTACTATAATAATACACTATGTCTAATTCCACACCCATTTCTCTGCGGGTGCACAGGTCCACTAACTATAGCTTCTATTCCTGCAGAGGACACCAACATGTGGTGTTGCTTTCTATAAACTTTCCAGTTTGCATTGATTTCCATGTAGTATAATACTGGTGGGTGGAGACTGGAGAAGAGGGAAGAGGAGATACAGACAGAGATGTTCAAGCCTTTTAAATATCTCAGAGAAAGATCCTAGAATCCTAAAGGCATTTTACAAGCTCAATATATAAAGACAGTCAACAAAGAGTCAATTGCATTTGCCAACCTTCAATCAGAATACCCTCCCCACTAGTCCAGTGTAGGTAAAAGGAAGTTACAAGGTCAGGTGCAAAGGGGTCTTGTACAGTAACCACTGGGCCATGAAGGGATTTGAAGTATGCTTTATGTGAGGTGCTTTTCAGAAGCGAGTATTAAGATAGGGTGGTATGATTTCTCTGGAGATCCCACCAAGGGCATCATCAACCCCACCCACCTCAGTCCCCTCCTGTCTAAAATAATGATCGACTTGGAAAAAACTCTTTCATCTCAGGCTGGGAGAGACGCTGCCTGCCCTGAGGTTCCTGAAGTCCCACATTCAAAAGCTCTACCCTGATGCAGCCTCCACATTTTTATTGGTGTATTTAGTTATACATAATGGTGGAATTTATTGTTACATATCAGTGTGTGCACACAAGATAATAATATAATTTGACCAAAATCCCTCTCCAGCACTTCTCCCTCCCTCCACTACTCTCATTCCTTTGTCCCCCCATTCTATCTTCTACATATAACAGAAAATATATGACCCTTGTCTTTCTGAGTTTGGCTTACTTCACTTAGCATAATGGTCTCAAGTTCCATCTATTTTTCTGCAAATAACATAGTTTCATTTTTCTTTATGGCTGAATAAAACTCGTTGTGTGTGTGTGTGTGTGTGTGTGTGTGTGTGTGTGTGTGTGTGTGTGTGTATCACTTTTTCTTTACCATGCATCTGTTCATGAACACCTAGGCTGGTTTTATAATTTGGCTATTGTGAATTGTGTAAGGCATGACTTTTCTAGAGATAAAGACATCCTGGAAGCCAAGTGCTGACAGGCCACCACACCCATGTTAGGTTAGTTCTTTACCCAGAAACCTTCTCTATTTGCCATATTATGTTTATCCTTGAAAGTCCAGCAAAGTGTTGTTCTTTCTGAATGTACTGCCAGAATCGATTTCTCCCTTCTGTCTTGACAACACTTTTTCATATGGTATATCATCGGTACCTCTTTAGGTGTTTATGCCAAGAGATGTGAGTAGTTGAAGAAGAGGCACTTACAGTGCACACTTCTGTATCTTTAAACAATAATCATAGTGTTGGCAGTTGCCTCTAGGGATGGCTATTAAAGATTAAATGAGACAATAACTATAAAATAGAAATGCTCAATAATTATAAACTTACATTATTAGCAGGATGCTGGGAACAAAAGGGGAAAGACCACATCGACTTTCAGAGTTCGATGCCATAAAACTTTTAAGCAGGAATACAGAGAAGATCACAAAACTCAAGACAGCAGGGGTATTGGAAACCTTGTAGATGAGAACCATCCCTTCTCTGCCTTATAGGATCCAACAAACCAAGATGGCTACTGGTTCTGCTTCTGCTCCTCAGCCTATAACTATTAGTATCAGAAATCTGTGGGCAGACATGAGCCTTATTCAGTAGGACATGTCTTAGAAAAGCACTGATAGAGTAATAAGAGAGACTGACCCATTGGGTTATCTAATATACCAGGTATCTATAAGGAGACTTGCAACAATATTGTTATTAGCAGGACCCATATGGGAAAACAACCTACAGAGCGCTTTCTTGGACAAAATCTCATTTTCAACCTTAGTGACATCTGGCTATCTCACATCAATGCTACTTATTGAGAGAATTTCCAATCCCTTCCACTCCCATTGTATAAATGGAGAGACTAAGATTCTACTTACTTGTGCAATAGCATGCAGCTGAATCAGAAAAGTGGCTGAAAATTGTAAACCAAGCCTCTCTGACCCCAACTCATACTTTCCACTGTTCCATGTCCCCTCCCCTCCAGATAAAGGTTTATTCTACAGTACTCAAAGACCAAGGATTAGAAAAACCCCAGAACAGCTTCCCATCAGGTCATCCTTTTCATACAACCAGCTACAAAGGAGCTAAGGATATCCCTGGGAGTAGCTGGCTTCTCGTGACAGAACTAGATGACTTGTGATACTGAGGTTTATTAGACAAATCCACCAGTTTAACAGTTTGAATGTTCAGTTTTCCTTAAAGGAAAAATATGAGAAGGCGCCAAGCAGCAATCAGAGTCCAAAGACCAAGCTTATAAAAAGCATAGTTCAGATTCTGAAGGAGATGCTACAAGGTCCACGTGACTGCACGTTTTCACCAGCCTGTCACCAGCTCAGGCCCTACTTCGTGTGTCATTTTCTAGCTCCCAATTCAAGGTTGTCTGTTTCAGGTAAGTGAAGAGACTTTGGCTTTAGTTCTGACCTGCAGTCACATTAAAATCTTTGGTAAAAATCTCCTGAATCACATTGTCAAAGGAAAGAGGGCATTCTACCAAAGATTGCCATTTCTTAGGAAGAATTTCCTACTAGCTTCTGAAGTTGTGCTACTTCAGGGAAGGTCCATAACCTCACGGTGCCTTGTGAACTGGGGATCACTTTACAGGCGCTGGCCAGACTCAAATACAATCATGCACGTGAAAGCACTATTGCTAAATGTGTAATGATAAATAAGTTCAAAGTGTCATCACTGCACTCAAACTTACTCCTACTGAATAAGAATCTGCAGCCCATACTTCCCCTAGAGGTCATTCAAAGTAACAAGCATTTGCTTGCATGATCTTATCCAATTCCATGCAACTTTTGAGAGAGATCTCCCATTTTGCAGATAAAGAAACTGAAGTTCAGAGCTAATAACCAAAAGTATGAGTAAGCAAGAGGAAAAAAGAATCAAATCCAGGTCCTAACTTCTAATGTGCACGCTTCCTACTCACCATATTCAGCTCAAACTGGGAAAGGTTTCTTCAGATTTCAATGCATAAGACCCAGGCCACTCTCAAGGGGGTGATGTGAGATCACCGTATCATCAGCCCCATGAATGATTACTGCATAGGGATGCAATGTGCTCTCAGGAAGCCTCTGAAGCACCTGCAGCCAATTCATTTCATCTGTCAGAAACATTGTGGCTTCACCTATCCTCCCTACAGGTCATGTTCCAAGTTCATGGTGACCATCCATTCTTAACGGATTTTAGTTTTACCTTCTGTTCTGTTCTGAGCAGACCCTACGAATGTAAGTGGACTATTACTGAACCTAAGGAAGGATGATGTGATGCAAAGGAATGTTGTTAAATCTACTACCTGGAAAGCCAACCTTTCGATATGTAAGGGGCCGATACAGCAGCTGAGTCTTACTTGGATTTTCATGTTTATGCTTCATCAGGACTCTAAGGTAGATTTTATTTTTATTTCCATTTACAGGTGAGGAGACCAAGGCTAAGGAGAACAAGACAGTTCTGATAACTTGTACTCAGAGAGCCAAACTGCTAACCAAAACAGGACCACTTTTTAACAACTGCCAGAGACCTGGAGTAGAACTTCTTGTCTTTGATGCTATCACTTCTCTTTCAACCTCTGAGATTCTTTTGGTGCAATTCCCTTTTATTTATTTTCCTTCCTTTACTTATTGGGTTTGTCTGTCTCCAAAGTCCATTCTCATTGTATGACACCATCCTGCTTGAATTAAACAATTATCCAAGGTCACAGAGCTAATAAGTGGTGGAGCCAGAGTAGAAGTGACTTATGATGGACTACTTTTAGTACTTCACTTCAAAAGTAAGATGCGTATTGTACAAAATCTTGTTTTACAACACTTAATAGCATAGACTGCATTTAACATATTTGTTTTTCTAAGAATTTCCAATATCCCACGTGCCTGCTAATGCTTTTCAGTCATGATATTCTCATGTTGTTCTACTTCTATTCCAATATAGATAGCTATTTTAATTATCTACCGGAAAAAGATTGTAACTTCCAACCCTATAAAATAATGAGTGGCAAGATACAGACACTAAAAATAAGACACACATCCAGTACATTCAAAATAGATATGCTATTTATTTAATTCCATTTTTTTTCTTTTTAATGAATCAAGATATTGTAGAAGAGAAGGGGAAAACCATGAATTACTTTACATAATCTAATCAAACCCAGTCAACTTTCTCTATATCTCATTTTTACGGAACTGCTACAACAACCAGAAAATCTTCCTAAGTGAGAAACTGTGATGTCAAAAGGAAGGAAAAGGACAGAGAAAACACGCTTGTGTCATTTCACAATGATTCTGGGAATGTGGTGCTTTCTGTCAGGATGTGTTTACTCTCTACCTTTGGGGATGGGGAAATCCAAAGGTGATGTTTCTTTCTTGAAAAATGCCTTTCATGGAAAGTTCTTCAGAAGCCAGCCGTTGATTTTGTTGCAACTTCTAATCTCTGACTCATGGAACATGTCACTGAATCTTGTGAGTCCTCTGACAGGTTGATTAAATCCTCCAGTAAAAAAACTCCCAAACATCCCAAGCATAAAGGATGAAGGACTTATGCAAGGGCTGCCAGTTCTTGGTAAGAATTTTTATTTGCCTCTGAAGCCAATAGGGGCCTGTGTGATATTGCCTGCGACACCTCACCCTCCTGCCATTCACATTCTTACTTCTCCTATAACTACTTCCCCATCAAAAAAGAAAATGAAAAGGGACCTCTGAAAGGCAAATTAGCAAACCTGCTATTGTATTTCTAAATGCTGTATTTTTCTGAATGAGGGTTTATATTTGCAATAGTCAATGCATTAAAAAACAAGACATGTTTTCCTGTTTTGTTTTTTGGATCTTCTTAAAGGTCACTAGCAAATCCCTGTAGGATTATACGTTGACAAAACAGAAGTTCCAGATCCTGCCTCAATGTAGGTCCATTCATGCTCATAGACTTCAGATTAAACCCCTGATTCATCACAAATCTGATCCTAGTGCTTTCCTGTAATATCTAGGGACAGAATCCAACAATTTGAGCTTCTAATACAGTTTTCTTGCTTCCTAGTTGGGAATTGCCTTTCTTTTTTCCTTTTATTCTCATTTTCTTTCTTATCTGGTGTTCAATTAAGATTTTTTTTTTTTTTTTTGGTACTGAGGATTGAACCCAGGGGAACTTAATTACTGAGCTACATCCCCGGCCCTTTTTTATACCTTATTTATAGATAGGGTCTCCCTGAGTTGCTTATGGCCTCACTAAGTTGCTGAAGCTGACTTTGAACTCACAATCCTCCTGCCTCAGCCTCCTGAACCACTGGGAATACAGGCATGTGCAAAACTTATTTGTTCAAGAAGATTCCCAGAACAACGTGCAGTAGGCATATTTCATACAACAACCTCCTCATCCCCATGGACATTTATTTTCAAAAACAAAGATAAGTAGCCAAAAAAGGAAAAGCATGTCATACCTCCACATATCACCAGTGCTTATAAATGAATGCCCATTGAAGATTCAAGTGTTTAAGAAAACCAGAGGTGGCATTTGAAGATGATCATGCATTAGGTTGGGAGCAGGAGTTGACGAGTTCAAGTTGTCTTCCAAAACCCAACTCCTCTACCCAAAGACTGGCTTGTTCATTACAAGCACGTCAATCCATTTGTCTTCTACTTTAATATTTCAAATGATGGAAAATTATCCTTTGGATAATTTCCATTGTCCTAATGTCCAAACCTGACACAGGGGCATGAAAGCCAGTAGAGGAAAATCCCATTTTCTACAGAAAAAAACAACTTGTCTACTTTAATGTGGAGGTACCACCCATGGCTTACGACTACCACTTCGTCTGCCTCCCATCACTGAGCACCTTGATGGAGGTGTTCCTGCTGGAATCCGAGCCTGTGTCTTGAGCACATGTCCTCCTCACTGGGGGTGACTGTCTTTCCACAAACAGCACTCACCCAACAGCTTCACTTCACACCTTTGCTTTTATAATTTTCCAGCTTCAACTAAAAATATTGGTTCTTGGGTGAGATTCAACCAAAGCATAATCTCCAAAAGCAAAGGGAGCAGTAGCTGAATAAGGGCCCTCGCAAGGGGCCTTGGAGCAAGAAGTCTCTTGTGTTTGTAATTCCGGCCTCCTTGGAAGACAGACTTGGGCACTGCAAGAGGTGGAGGGGCCAGGGTGGGTGGAGGGGTCCTTTTCAACACAGCAGTTCATTTCACACAAACACGTTAAAAAAAATTTTTTTTTCAGGCACATTAAGGATACTAATGGAGGCCCCCATCTGGTAAAGGCAGGAAAGAACTAGAAATCAGCATTCACTCTCCCTCCTTTGCTGACCCACAGGCACTTCTTAAATCTTTACTCATCAGAGGAAGTGATGATGGGAAAAAAACATAGGACACCGCACATGTGCTTCTCTGGCAACTGCTGATTTCTTCCATTTGAAAATAATTCTCTGCTCTAGCCCTCAATGCCCCTCTGCATGTGTGTGCACACGTGCCCTGTGTGGTACGCTCACTCCTTGGTCTATACCATCTTTACCAAAGTAAAGAGAGACCTTGGGGCAGCGCAGAATTGATCCTGGGTATTACACACACACACACACACACACACACACACACACACACACACACACACACACACACCACTCCTACCAACATGATCTCATTTACTGGCGCTGTTTATTGATGTACAGGGATCCGAACAGACCATCTGGAACTCTGCCTCAAGCCCCTTTTCTTTTAGGAACATCATAGAGAGAGGAGCTTGTCCAGAGTTTTAGGGTTTTTTTTTTTTTTTTTTTTTGCTTGATCTTGTCAGTGGTGCCAAAGGAAGATGCCGTGTATTAACATGAAGCGATTTAAGGATTCAGCAGACCCGAAACCATACTCTGTCCCTTCCACATAACGGTGTAGCCCTTGGCAGATGTCTTAACCTTTTAGGCCTCAGTTTTCTCATATTGAAGGTATCAGTAACACCTAACCTTCAGGGCCATTGGGGAGGTTAAGGAATGAAACATGGTAGAAGATGCAGGGAGGGCCCTGGCTCATTCTGGCTCAGGGTGATGCATTCACTCTTGCTCTATACCCCTTTTACTATAGTAAAGAGAGACCTTGAGGCAGCACAGAATTGATGCTGGGTATTCTCCACTTACCCCTCACAGCAGCACCTGCCCTGTCTATAAAAAGGGTAAGAGCAGTGTCTACTTCATAGAATTGAGGATAAAAAAGGATGGTGCATTTAGCACTGTGCCTGACACACGTCAAGCACCCGAATACATTAGCCTCTATGATTTCTTCCCAGACACCAGAGTTGCCAACCAAAAGGCTGTTTCTGGCAAATCTTCGTTCACCTTCCCAGCTACCTACTCATTGAAGGATTCCTCTGAACGCTGAGCTTCCTTCCCAGCAGCCTGACCCACCCCCCACTCTCTCTATTCAGCTCTGCTCTTCATCTCCAGATGAAGCAAAAATCTGGTAAATATTACACTTACAAGGTAACAGGTCTGGAATGCGTGGCACTCCAGGCGGAGTGCAGTTGCTTCTTGGCACCCAGACACATACACTCTGCAGCCTGGGGCCAAATTACATTTGGCCGCTCTGTGCAATTCAAATAAAGATATTAAAAATCTTCCAACTCTATAAACATTTGTACTGTTTGCTAATCAAAGGGGTTAGCTTTTAAAAAAAAAAAAAAAGAAAGGAAAAAAGTCATCTAAAGAGAACTTGGCAGGCTGGTTACTCTTCCCAGTTTCAGACCCTAAGGAGTTCGGCATATGTGTGCACCATGAAGGTTTTTAAGTTGGTGTGAGAGTACACTGATCTAGATCAGGTGGAATCTATTTCTAGAGTACAATGTCTTTCTGCAGACTTTTAGACCTGGGCCATTTTCAGTGCAGAGTCTGTGCCTTAACCAATGCACCACACTGCTGCTTTAGGTCACATGATTAGAAGTGGGTAATGATGACAGTGGTAGGTGGGGTGTCACTGGTCTGCCATTTAATGCTTCCATCAAGTTCTTAATCTCTCTCCCCTCTGGTTTCCTCATATGTGAAATGCAGAAAATGATAATCCTGCCGGGATCCAGTGAATCCGTCTCTAATATGCACAGAAGAGTACTTTGCAGACAAGAAGCAGTATGCTTGTTATTATTACTGTTGTTGTTATTGACCAAATACAGGTATGGAGAAAAGAGGCAGGAAATAGGTACTTAACAAAGAGTAAACTGATTCACTAAGTAAATACTAGAAGTGGATCACAACTGGACATTTCTAGATCCATCTCTTGTCAACAACCAAAGCAAGTGAAGGTCAATGGTAAAAGGAGATTAGAGCTTCAGCCTCCCTCTTCCGATGTCAAAACTCAGAGAACATCTCCCTCAGATGTGTGAACAGAAAAAGGAGACCATTTCCAGATATTTAACCTCAGAACTTTTAAATGAAATCTCCTCCCAAGCGACAACCTTGAAAGAAACATGGGAATGCTAACTTTGTGCTTTAGGGAGGAACAGAGAGAGAAGCAGCGTTTTCATAAGGTTAAACACACCACATTCTTTCAGTGGGCTTTTGCTATGAAAGGTTAACAGAGAAGCCAGCTGTCCTCTGTAGGTGGCAGAAGTCATGCTTCAAGGACTGCTGGGTGACAACTGGACTCTGCTGGCAGGCACCCTTCTCAGCTCAGCTGGCTCAGGAAGTGCTGTGCCAGATGGGTGCTGGCCACAGACCCTGGGAGCTGGAGGCTCCCTTCTAGGCCTTTCATGCCTCCTCTCCTCCCATCCTCCCTGTGCACCGACCACTCATGCTGTGCCTCAGGTCACTTCCAGGTGAGAAAAAGAAACACAACACACTAGGACATACAGAACGAATCACAGCTAAGGAGGTGGTGGCCGATGAGGACCCTTGTCTCATCCTTCACTTTAAAGAGGATATAGGAAGAGGCCAGAGCTATATGAGTTAGAAGAAAAGACTTTTGGACTTGGGGATGCCTCTCTGGGACCTCAGGCTACATCCTTGGGAAGTGTCTCTCCTGTGTTCCCATGAAATTGGGGGGCTTCTCCCCACCCGGGGTATCAGGCTGGACTCATCTTCCCAGGGTCCAGATTGAGTGAAGTCTGACATCAGAGTAACAGGGGTCAGCAAGAGTAGGACTCTGTTCTTTGTACTTGGAGAAGTGCCAAGTGCCTCCCGATGTGAAGTCTATTAGGGGGAGGAGCACTAAATTGAATCTTAGCGCTGATGTGGGGGTGGGGGTGGTGCGCAGGGATGCCCTGTGGTTAACCACAAAGGGATTTTTATTGATTACAGTTGTATTGAAAGAGACATGACTCAGACGTACCATATCCAAAGCCACAAGCCACGTAAAGCCCTGGATCCTATTGGAATTTCAGTGTAGGAAGATGTCCTGAGCGATACATTAATGTGAGAAGTTTTACTATCCACATTTGCTTCTGCCCTCCAACAGCTGACAAACAGGCTGCATTTTCTATATCCTTTTTCATATAAAGACTGGGGCTATTCATGGCTCAAACAGACATGTGGTTCTGTGAACATCAGGGGTAGTTTCCCTTACAAGCTGGTTTCATTAACCACCCCCCTCCCCTTCCTGTGTGTTCCCATTGTATTTTGATTGTAAACACCATTTGGCATTTAATTTTTTTTTCTTTGTGTAGGATTGTTGGTTTACAAATTTGTCTCCACAAATAGGCTCTAATCTATGGGAAGACAGGGATAATAGAATAACAAGGAACAACAATACCGAAAGCAAGGCTACTAGTTATTGGGAGTATGTCCTTTATCATATACTCACCCAAATTACCCCATTTGAATAGGAGAAAAGAAACTGAGGCTTAAAAAGGGAACTTGCCCAAGGTTATGTCTCTAGAAGCAGCAGTACCTCCACTTAAACCTGGATCCTGTGATCCTAGCATCTTCCCATTGGGAAGTCTGAAATTCTTGTTTTAGGAGAGCTTCAATCCTTCTTACCTCATTTTTAATTTTTTTGTTGTTTTTATTTTTATTTCTTTTAGTTGTAGATGGACATAGTACCTTTATTTATTTACTCTTATTGTGGTGCTAAGGCTTGAACCCAGAGCCTCATATGTGCTAGGCAAGTACTCTACCACCGAGCCACAACCCCAGCCTTCTTTTTTTTTTTTTTTAATTCATCTTTTTAGTTGAGGCACCGAGTTCTTGCCACAGTATTTGCTCAGTGAATGTTAATGAATTAAACAAAATTAAACATTTTTTAGATCCTTGTTTTTAGGGTCAATGCACGTGGAACTTAAAAGTGAAATGACTAAAAAGTGAGATGACTAACATGCCACTTAGGTATAAAAAAAAGTTACTGATATGTACAGTCCTTCTAGGCAAGTTCGAGAGTTTCCATCCCTCCTAAGATGACAAATAATTCAATTCTGCCTTATTCTGGCCATTTTTATTGTTTTTGTTAAAAACAATATGATATCTACTTTTTCAACAAAATTTTAAATGTGCAATATATTATTGTCTACCAGAGATACACTGTATAACAGAGCTGTAGCACTTATTCATCTAGCTTAATTGATACTTTATACCTATTGATTAGTAACTCCCTGTTCCCTACCCCAGCCTCTGCCAACTTCCATTCCTCTCTTTGGTTTTATGAACTGTACTATTTTTTAGATGCCTCACATTTTTAAACAATATCCCCAGTATTATTTTCCTGTCACGGAAACTGGTAGGACTTTTTAATATTTTTAAACTTTGAAAAAAATATCACTTGCTGTCCTCAAAGTATGTCATCTTGATATTAAAAACATGAGCTAGAATTCATATTTTTTCAATAGGTTCTCAGAATAGGAAAGCAAGAAAGCTAAAGGCTTGAAATGATGAGTGACAAATGAATGAATTAAAATTTATTCAGCCCCTACTATGTGCAAGGTATCTTTATATGTCAGATCACTTCTATCTTAAAAGAAAGATGAAGAGCAGGGTTTTCTTTTTATAACTTAATCCTCATTTTGGAGAAAAGAAAAATGAAGTACACAAAGGGTAAACTGACTGTCCTCCTGTAACACAGTCAGGATTTTGCCCAAGTCGCCTTTAATGCAAAACCTGTATTTGTCTTCTATGAGATCACAGCCTGTCACACTCAAGAGTCATTGTTGGCTCATGGCTGAGTCACTTTCTTGGCTTATCAACAGCAGGTTGGGATCAACAAAACAAAGGTTGACATCTTCACTAAGTTGAAAGAAAGGGACCACCGTCTGTCATACAAAGCAAAAGAAACAGAGAGGCCTATTATATGAACTCCGTCTGTCTAGACAGATGACTAAACAGGGGTCCCTCCAGGGTTAGACTTGAATTTCCTCCGTTCAGCCTGTTGGATATTTAGCAATAAAAAGAAGGAAAGAAAGGGAAAAAGAAAGAAAGAAAGAAAAAACTGTTTAAAGGCTGTAGTATTAATCCAAACCTCCTACACTACCCGGAGAGTACTTTAAAAGTCATTTGGTGCAGCCTGTATGTGTTAAAGTTTCAAGCAGAAATCAAATTGAGACAAAAAGAGCCCTAAAAATACTTGTGCTGTCTGGCTACAGACCCACAAACACAGGCCTAAATGTCCCTTTATAGCACCAGTGACAGAAGTTTGAACTCACAGAGGGAGCAGGGGCTCATCCAGGTGTCCCCAGAGCAGGGGATACAAAGGCACTGAAGTCGAACTTCTCATCTTTCACATGAGCTGGCAAGCTGTTTTTCTCCTGCTCCTTATGTGCCCTGGGGACACTGAACTTTTTCTAACTTCTAATATGAAAAATACTACTTAGGGGAAGAAAAAGTCAGTATTCTTTCATCAAGGCTGAAAGATATAAACAGAGGCTAGTGATGACGAGATTCTTTTTAAAGCCTATTAATATTGCTATGCTTGGTTTATACAGAGTCCCTCCAGGTAGGCAATTAAGAGTTGGCCATGGGACCCCCATGAAGAAAGTGGGAGCATGACAATCCACTAAGACCTCCCTCATCTCCCAAGAAGTCCTTAGCAATGTGCAGGATGCTACTTTTATTGTGACCCATATTTGCAAAATCTGTTCAGTCCTTTGCTTAACAAATATTTATTGGATGGCTCAATCTGCAACATTCCTTCCTATGTATGGGGACTGACAGGTCTTCCAGGAAATGGTTATGGAATTTCTAGAGTCCTGCCCAATGATAGGTGCTGGTACTATTCTAATCTTTTAATAGGCATCAGAGAATCAATGCAGTCATCTAAGTTAAAAGCAATTCCTCAGATTTACCAGCTTGAAAACAAAACAAAACAAAAAACAGTTGTTCTGTCCAGGGAACCAAATGAAAAACACCAGGATTTTATATTGCATACTCTAATTATTACCCAGCCTGGGCAAGAGAATAACTGCAGGGATGCACTTATCCTCCATATAAATTCATATCAGAAGAAACTATTTCCATTCTTTAAATGGGGAATACGAAGAATGTGCCTGAGTTAAGCTCAGAGGCCACTGCTTAATTCTAATACCAGCATTCAAACCCACAGGATCTGCTGCCTGCCTTTAAGTTCCACATGTTTTTAGGAGAAAAATATTATTTGCAAAAGAAAAAAATAATAAGAAGGAAAGAAACACATCCAAACACAACTCTTTTTCTTTGTTAGAAAAGAATGATTCCTTAACACATGCAGATATGACTATGGTTTTCACTTGGTTGATTCTCCTCTTTTGATATTTCATTCTTTCAAAAAATTATTTAAATTTAGTTTATCCTCCTAAGTGAGTGATTAATAGGATGAGCTGTAGAGTCAGACAGATCAAGTTCAAGGTCTGACTCTATCGTTTATCAGTTGTATAACTTGGGGAAATTAAATACAATGTCTGTAAGCTTCAACTTTCTTATCCATAAAATTGACAGTGACAGTGGAGTTTATGTAGAGTGTTAATACAGAGATTAATCCAGTGTCTAATATGACTATGCAGTAACTGATGTTTAGCATTGTTACCGGTAATATTATTATTGAAGACAGAATCCATGCTCCCCATCCATCAATAGCCCTACTTAAATAGATGCTGGTTTGATACAGAAATTCATGCAAAATAAAACATGGATAGCTAGACAGAGCCACACAGTTTTATGAAAAGCTATGTACATCCCCAAAACAGAAGTTCCCAGATCTGGTTGTGCATTAGAATCACCTAGAGAGGTTTTTAAAGCTAAAAAGGTGAACCAACTGAGACAGAATTTCTGGAGGTAAATAAGATATGTAATACATTCAATGTTCACCAGGTGATTTTGGTGCATAGTGAAGTCAAATACTTCTTCACTAGAGTCACTAAAGACAAACCACAGCCTTGACAGTTGGGAGTTTCCAACCTAGAACCCAAACACTTTGAAATATAAAGCCCAAGTCCAAGTCTGCCATGCTACCAGCATACCTGATACCTGATAGATTAGCTGTCCTAGGTGATTCACCTGTTTAACTTCTGAAAAGCAATCTGTTTTCTGCCTAACAATAGCACTAGAATTAACCATCCTCGAAGTCCCAGTGGCCTGGGTTCCACAGGGAACTACTTTCCTGGTCTCCCAAATATGGATAATGGAAGAAGTAAGTAGCAGTCTTGGGAAAACAAGTACACAGACCAGGAAAACAGAGAAGCAACCCCTGCTGCTCATGTGAACACATTAGAAGTCAGCTCCACTTCAGAGCAAAGATACAATCCAACTGAATATTAGAAAAATATGGTCTGGCCATTTAGATTTCAGAAGGATCCAAAACCAATTTAGACTCCAGTTGGTGGACAAAGTTCACATTCAGCAAAACAGCTCCAGCAGTTGCATCATACCCACTACAGGGCAATTCAGAAATACAGATGTCCAGCCATGTGCAAAACAATGCTTTCATTTTTTTTCTCCTCTTTCCCACCACTGACCCTGAGAGCAGGCTGGAAAAGCTTAGCATCTGTTGCTACTAAGAATAGGCTGTGGAGATAATTATTTACGAACTTGCAAGCATCAAGCTACCTTGCACAGTCAGGGGCTGTCAGAGAAGAGAGCTGTAACTGTGTTGGGGTCCACACAGCAAATGCCCCATGCTAGACAAGGTTACTTTTCAGTTTGCTCACTGGATACAACAGGTAGGAGTGTGACAAACAATCTACCTGTTGGGTCCCTTTCAGGGGACCAAGATTCAGGCTAGACAACATTCTAGGGACTGACACGGTACATGATGTGTAAGTTGGCATGGGACTCACACAAGAGAGATAAGAGGCAGGAAAATCATGCTCCCTCTAGCAAACAGTTAAACATCTCCAGACTTATACTCTCATGGAAACTTAGCCTGAATCCTTACCGTGGACAACATCTTACAGATACTGCTGGGCATGTCAGAACCAGGGTGGCAATCTAAGACCCTAAGGCTAAGGGATGTCACTACATGTTTTGGAGGTGAGCCTGAGTTTCACTTTCCCTGACATATATAAACTTCACATAACACATCAGGACTTGCTTCAGAAACCTGGTCCTTCCAACTGTGCTTTTTATGTAGATAAACTTGCTCTATATTGGAGGGGCAAGTCATTTATAAAAATGGAGGGAATTAACATTTATATTGACCTTATAAAATCAACCTACTAAGTATTTAGTAAATATCTATTATCAAGCTTCCCATAATTTCACCAATACAGCAACCGTGTGGCTCTGATCATGTCCTTCTCACAATATCAAGTTTTTAACAGGGGTGAAATCTTCTTTCCCATCTCCTTTACTATCTATAGTAAACTATCATTTGTTCAAAATTTTGGCTGTCCCTTTTCTCTAGGTCAATCCCCATGTTACCTCTCCCTTGTGCATGAACAACAACAACAACAACAACAACAACAAAAATCAGGCATGGACACTTGACTTGCTTTAGCCAGTGAACGTGATTTGGGGCAACAACCATATCTCATGGTTCTGCCATGGGATAAGCATGCTCAGATTAGGGGGCCTATTCCCTTGGCCCGGGTCCCAGAATGGAGATTACATAAGCAAAGCTTAGCCAACGCACAAAGTTGAATGAATGAAAAATCTATGCATAAGAGAGAATTTTTTTATTGTATACAACTGAAACTGAGAGGAAAGCCCTAGAAAGTGACCTTGAAATTGTAAAACAGTGCTTTATTCCACAGAGTCCCACTATACCGCAGCACATCGTTACACGGATGTTCATATACAACAGGCCAAGCATGTCTTCTGAACATATTCGCTTTGAATAATAAATACTTGACATAAACATATTGGACTATTCTCCAAACCCAGCATTTCAAGATTCTCTTAAAAAATAAATCAATTTTTCCAAAGACCACACTAAGCTTTCTTGCAGTTTCATGATTCATCAAGATAGGGGTTATGCAAGCTCACATAGGAAGAAGCGATATGCAAGGACAAACCTTCTTTGTTATGGTTTGGATCTTGAATGTTGCCCAAAGGCTCATGTGTTGAATGAAGGTTTAGTCCCCAATGAAACAGTTTTCAGCAGTGGGACTCTAGGGAAGGCCAATGGATCATAAGAGCTCTACCCTCATTAGTAAATGAATCTATAGATAGATTTATAATTTGATAACATTTTCAGAAGGAGGTGGGAACTGTAGGAGCTGGGACTACTAGAAATGTGCCCTAAAAGTATACATCTTGTCCCTGACATCTTCCTTGTTCTTTCTCTCTCTGCTTCCTGGCCCTCAGGAGCCAATGCTTTCTTCCACCACACCCTTCCACCATGATGTTCTGCCTCACCTCAAGCCCAAAGCAATGGAGCCAGCTGACCTTGGACTAAAAACTCTGAAACCATAAGCCAAAATAAATCTTTCCTTCTTTAAGTTGTTTTTCTCAGGTATTTTGTCACAGAGATGAAAAGCTGACTAACACATTCTCCTTCCAGAAAACATAAAACAGCTTCCTATTGCTGCTTGATGGCCAAACTACAATCTCAAAGGTCATCTTTCAGGAGGCAAATATCAGCTCCCACAAGAAGACTTCTTTCACCTTTCTGGGCCAAGTTAAACAATTCTTCTTCTGGCTTTTCAGATGTCTCACTTGTGATCAACCACACAGAGTTGGCATTTTGGTTTGGTTGGTTTGGGCTGCCGGACTTCCTCACTAAGTTGTAGGCTCCCCAAGGACAGGATCTACGCTTCATGTGGCACCCAGGAGATTCAATCAATATTTCTTATACAGATGGATGAATCCCAGTGTAATTCTTGCCATGCAAAACTTAAGAATTAGAAAGCAAATTCTGCTCCAAAAGAAATGCTTTTTGACTGATAAGAGACATAGTTTTACAAATTCCCTGGCTTATGACCCCATTTCAACATTTAGGCAAGGGCACTTCCATTTCCTGCACTAGGCATAGCTGGACAGATCCAAAAATCCTTCCAAGTCTGACTTGGAAAGGTAGTTTGTCATTCTTGAAGGCTAAAGCATGGTCACCTATGAGTTTAGTGCCAGGTGTCCCTGGCTACGGAGTCCAGGGGGCCTATTACCAGGCATTACAGCAAGTATAAACTCCAACAGCTGCCACAGCCCGCTGGTCAGCACAAGATCGGAGACCTACAGGACTATTTTCACACAGCGTCAACTCCTTGCCAGAAAGGAAGGAGGTGAGTTGCCAATAACTCAGGACTATTAAAAACCACCAAACAGACAAAAAAACAGAATCTACATAAAGAACCTCTCAAACTATCTGCTGAAGAAAGAACTCGGCACAAGGAATGTCTGAGATTCCTGTGTGGTTTTACCTAGAATTGCAGTCACCAAGTTCCAGCCAGTGCATTACCAAGGCTGCTCATGTACTTACCACTTCTACCCTGGCCACCCTAAGTTCCACTCCCAATCTAATAGCCATAGTGGGCCCTTGGCGAAAACCACCGTTCTCCCCATCTTATTCAGAGAAAAAAAAGTCACAGACCTTAGAATGGCCTACGAGGTCCCACGTGAATTGTCACTCATGATCTTTCTAATCTCATCTTTGAGGACACTTCTGATAATCCTAGAACAGGCCAGAAATAGCCTAGCAGTTCCCTCTGCCAAAAACGCTCTTCCCCACATAACTTTCTGATCTCCTTCAAGTCTGTTTAAATGCTGCCTTAACTCTTCTACGGCCTGCTTATTTAAAATCATAATTCACTTCTCTATCCTAAACTTGTTCTACTCGTTCCCCCATAACATTCATCAAATGCTATCATTCTTATTTAACCTCTATTATTAATTTTCTTCCCTCTTCTACAGAACATAAGCTCAACAGAGGCAAGGATTTTTATTGTTTTACTCACAGGTGGTATATCATCCATGCCTATCATCCATGAGTGCCTGATACAAGTAGACACACAATAAATACCACTGAATAAATTAGTATATCATAAGGATGTCCTCTTTTACCTGCCAAAGATCTCTGCATGCACTGGACATTTATTTTAGAACCCTATCTATATTTTTAAATAATATAGAGAGATCTTTTGCTTGAAGACGTGTTGGAAAGTTATCTTTTCTTATATTTTAATAGCCACATAGGCTTTAAATGATGCAGACCACCTAGGAGAACTAGATATTTCATTAAATGGTAGGATGACAAAACACACACACCACACACACACACACACACACACACACACACACACACTACCCAAATCATAAAATATTCATACTGCATGGTTGGATTCAAAATACTGGGTGGTTCAAAAATCACAGCAGAATACCAGGAGGCCCAGGGTTGCACAAATCAAATACCAAGTCATTTATCATTAACTTTACTTATTAATAGCTTGGTCAGATTCTCACCTGCTCTAATACTTCTGCTTGAAGAAAACACCATTTGGATTGAGAAAACTGTAGTTCACTGAAACTGAGTTTGGCTGAGATAATAGAGTTTACATTCCATTGTTGGCTAGATCCTAACCCCATGGAATGTGTCAGAACGGGATTCTGGCCGTAAAGAGGATGGCAGTGCTTTGACCAAACACTACCCCAGGGAATTATACATTAACTTATACATTATAGACTATGTGTCACATATGCATTAAATATTCACTTCAAAAATCCCCTTCCCACTCCATGATTGCCTGGAGTGAAAGGCTCTTGGGTGAAAGAATTCACTCCCCTGCATAATCTCCAAACTGGGCATCTGCCACCCTCTCTACATGACCCTTTTTACTTCCTTGCACAGTCAGTGTCCCCCCTCTGTGATGAACAATGAGCAAGGGATTTATGTGATACTATTAGCAACAGGACTAACTCAGTTCTTGGATGAACTTAGAAAAAGGAAAAGCACCTAGCAAAAACTCCACAAGGGCTGTAGATTCAGGGTCCCATGCTTACAGGGCCAGCTGATCAAACAGAAGCCTCACTGATCTGCATCCTCCCTGCAGGATGTCTACAAGTAAACAGGCCTGCATCTGCTGCCTCACACAGCTGCAAACATCCTCAAGGCCAGAAGCACCTGCACTGTCTGTTTGGACTATGCAAAGTCCCCAGCTCTGCCCACCCAGCCATTCTGACTCTGAGACAGGGCCAGGGAATCTGCTTTTAAGATGCCTCAGGAGATACAAATACAAGCCACGCTTTGAACAACATCTTTACATCTTAACTGAGTTACTTAAAAGCCTCTTACTCAGTAAGTACTTAAAAAGTGGAATTCACCTTCATGATTGTACATCCATTCATTCATGTAGAGACACTGTCTCTATTGCCTGTCCTCTGGATTCTTCTATCTTTTTTGAAAAAAACATTTATTTATTTATTTATCTATTAGTTGCAGTTGAGCACAATATCTTTTTTATTTTATTTGCTTTTTATGTTTAGGTGGTGCTGAGGATCGAACCCAGGGCATTGCACATGTGAGGCGAGCACTCTATGGCTGAGCCACAACCCCAGCCCTGGATTCCTCTATCTTATTAGGAAACTTTAGGCAGGTCATCCTAACCTCCACCAATATTATTGGGGGTAATGAATTTAGAAAGAGAAAAGTGATTGTGCAACCACATGGTCTGTGAGGACGTGGGCCATTTCATCTTCCCTGTTGTTCTTATTTCAAGGCAATGGAGCCCCAGAGCCACCATCAGCATCTGTGTCTGACATGAAGCTATCAACCACACTTAGGTTACAGAGGGAGGAAAGAAAGAGGCACCACAGGCTCCACAATGCCTCCAGCCACGCCCAGCATCTCCTTGGAACTGAGAGGCGGTCACACAAGGTGACAGGGATGGCCCTCGAGCTGCTTGGCATGGGCCCACTCCACTTAACGAGTGTTCAGAATCACACTCAGCATGGAGAAATTCACCCTGACCCTGGATGCTTGCCCCCTGGCATACGCTCACTTACATTTTTACTCAATTACTATTTCTAAGAACAGAGACAAAAAAAAAAAGAAAGAAAGAAAGAAAGAAAGAAAGAAAGGAAGGAAGGAAGGAAGGAAGGAAGGAAGGAAGGAAGGAAGGAAGGAAGGAAGGAAGGAAGAAAGAAAGAAAGAAAGAAAGAAAGAAAGAAAGAAAGAAAGAAAGAAAGAAAGAAAAGAGAAAGGAAGAAAGAAAGACAAAACAAGACATGCAGAGCCCCACTGTCTTGCATGGAAGGTCTGAGAAGGGTCAGCTGGGGGCTGGGAAGTAAAGAGCCTCCCACTCATGAGAATCCACGTGGAGCCGTGCCCCATCTACCTGGCCACACCCTTGGAGAAACGATTGGTCTTTTCAGGGCAGGCGGGCTTCCCGTGTTTTTCCCCAAAGGAAAAGGGAAGTTTGAAACAAACAAGTGATAAAAAAAAAATAACACCAAGGGCTGGGGTTGCGGCTCAGCGGTGGAGCGCTCCCCTCACAAGTGCGAGATCCGGGGTTCGATCCTCAGCACCACATAAAAATAAACAAGTAAATAAAGGTGTTAAAAAAAATCACCCCAAGTAAGAAGGAGACTCTCAGAAGAAAAACCAACGGAAGAACCAAGGAAGACCTCTCTACTACCAGAGGGAGGGATGAAAAGGAAATCAGTCCACAGCAGGAGGGAAGAAAGGGACCTAATGAACGGGTGACAGCATCTAGATCTGTGACCAAGGACGAGGCATTTAGCTCTCCAAACCCCAACTTCCTGAAGATTGGGGATTGCCCTCCTGGCCTTCCCTGCCCAACCAACATGACAAGAATCAGGATGAGGACTAGCAACATGGGGTTCTCCAACAAATTTTTCCTTCCTTCTTTCCCCTTCTCTTCCTTCCAACAAGCCAGTCAATGGGCAGGGAAAAACTGGACATTCCACTTTTGGGTTTAAGGAGTGAAATAAAATTCAAATTCAAATATAGTTTGTCTCACAAAAGGGATTTTTAATTATCTTTCTTTATTGAGTTTGAATTTTCTTTCTTTCTTTCAAATTTTCTCTCTCCCTCCCTCCTTCCTTTTATATTCCCAGCCTTTTAAAACTTTTTATTTTTATTTCTTTAATTTGAAGCAAGTTCTCAATAGGTCGCTTAGGGCCTCTTTAAATTACTGGGGCTTCTAACTTGCAAACCTCCTGCCTCAGCCTCCCTACCTCTTTCCAACCCATTGCAGGGACTATAGACATGAACCACCAAACTGGTAAAAGGGGGCTTTTAAAGCATGCATTAAATCTTTCACTCTTCATTCATATAGCAGCTTCTAGCCACTCTTAGGGTTTCTGTAGTAAAATAAACATGTACTCTCAACAGAATCAGGGTGTTGTTGTTTTTTTTTTTCTTTCATTTTTTCCCCCTTTGAGGAAATCCCAGCATAGGCCACTGTAAATAAACTATATTGATTCCTAAGAAGAAAGATTAAGCACGGTAAGTTACAGAATAGGATATCCAGGGAACCAGGCTTCTATCAGAAAAATAGAAACATTTCCTTTGTCTCTATCCAGGTCACCGCCCTCCCACATTTACAATCAACATAATTAAAACTTTCTCAGGGCCTCAAATACAGGTGGTTAACTAATGCCAGGATTGTGAGTCTGTTTCTTGTTTTCCTAAGCAGGATTTGGGGAAAACTCAGCCACTGAATTTATTGAATGCTAGGATCACTCAAGCTCTATTCTTAGGTCCAGACTCATTGCCCAGCATACAGAAGGCATTCAATAAATGCTGGTGGCAATACAATTATGTCCCAAATCAGAAAGAGGTAGAGACCTCTGGCTTTGGTGCTCCTTTTCCTAACCCATTGCACTGGCTCTGAGAAGCCTGCACTTTGTGTGAGGGTCAGGGATAAATAGTTCAAGCAAGCAGCAAGCTCAAGTCCAATTAGCTGAGGATGGACCCCTGTCAGTCCATTTTCTCATGCAACTTAGACATGTCAATATGAAAGTCACAAATAATGGCATCAGCATAACTCTCCCTTAGGCCTCCTGCAAAAACCTCAAAGGAGAGGAAAATCTCCTTTTCCCCCTTTAGTTCAGAACAAAAACAGTAATTAAGCAACTACTATGTGTCGGGAATAGCAACATACACATAAACAAGATATGAAAAAACAACCTTCCTTTGACATTCAGGCTATACTGTTCAACTCTCCAGAGAAGCCTCTCTGTGGATCAGGAGATCAATATTTCCAATCCCTCTGTGTCCCTTGGAACACATATTTCATTACCCCCAAGTAATACTTTCACAAGCTACAGTCAAGTCATGGCACATCTTCCAAGCTGTTCATCAGCTCTTCTCATGTAAACTCTGACTAGAAAATGTCAGACACCTTTGTGATAAACTCAGCTACAAGGCTGCATTTCAGAATCCTATTTAGCCTCTAATGTACACCCCACAGGAGACAGAAACCAAAGACGGACTTGATATCACCACGTCAAACGAGGAATAAAGCAGACGAGTGTACTCACCAAGGTACCCACAGAGCACCTGGGACTGTCTGGCGCACAAGCTGCCCACTGAGCCAGAGGGTGTTGTAACAACTGGGCAGACAGCTAGGAGTTTTAAAAAGCACAGTCATTAGCTATTTTACTGAAGAGAGGCCCGACACAGAACTATACAAAGACTCAAAGTAGAAGAGGGACTCGCTGAATGTTCTTATTGCCCCCACCCAAATATACAAGGTCCCTGCAACCCAGGGTCAGGAGATCACACACAAAGATCTATAGAGGATTCTGGATTCTGGTCTCCCAGATCTCCTGGCCTCCCTTAACCAGCTATCAGACTCCTGGATTCTGTTTTCCCTTTAACACACTCTAACATTGAAATGACAATGCACAATTTATAAACTAAAATAGTAAAATAAATACCTTGAGTTATACTAAAGATGAATAAGAAAGGTCTTGACCCTCTTTGACAAAAAAACAGCCTACTCATTAAGAATAATACCTGGTGTTTCTTTGGCTGGCCTAGATTTTTAGAGTTCTTGAAAACCACCTGTCATTATTTTTAACTGGCATATGAAAACTCTGACTTGAAATGAGTCAAAAGTATAAGGGCATATTGGTTGTAGCTGCTTAGCTACAGTTTCGAAAACTGGAGCTCTTTGAAATGGATTAAACATTTCTCCCCTCAGAGTATGACATCCAGAAATTCTGAGCTTCACTTTCCTTAAAATAAAAGCAATTTGGATATTTCCCACCTGATTCTTAGAGACAAAACTACACCAAAAAAAAAAATGTCTCAAATTGAAGAAAAAAAAACATTCTTGAGTGTTCAAAGGCTTTCCTGCCTATAGTAGGAGCTTTGGATGAGAAGATATGGGCTAAAAATCCCCATTCTATCATTGATTTCCCATGAATCTTTGGACAAGCCCTGGAGTTTACCTGAACTTCAGTGCCTACAAGTTGAGGCAGACATACTGCTATCTCCGAGAGTTTTTGTAAGATGGGAATGAGATGTTATATTTAAAAAAAGACTGGCAAATAAAAATGATTAAGGAATGCAATCATATTAGCTATGTAACTGAGTCCTCCTAGGCCTGGCATGATATAATTCTGTCCTGGCTCCTTGCATAGATAGAAACTATGCATCTTTTATATATGCAGGGCATATCTTCTGCAAGTAACACTGTCACTATTCAGACCTGAATTGAACCCTTCTTTGGATAAAAAAACAAAGGCTTCATGGAATTCTCTTTTTTTTTTTTTTGCCAGATCTGTGCCTTTTATCACTCAATTTTAACATAGATAGTGTCAGCCTTTCCCATACTCTGCAACTTACCATCTCCAACATTCAGCCTCCTACAAAGACCCCAGTGACACTTTTTCACACATACATGGATTATGCGGTCTAGCCAACACACTCTTTCATTGAGATTAGGGTTCTCTGTGGCCAGTGTGGCATGGAAATGAAGGCCTAGCATCTGGGCTGTTAGAAACACATTCTGCTACCCTGATGCCACCATATGCTGCTTCCAGCTGACATCTGTTCCCATATGTTCCTACCAAGAAGCAACCATGCTGTTTATTTTAAGAGCTTTCTCCACAGCCTGATAGGGAGAATATTCCCTCAAATAACCAGTCAGCAAAGACAGGAAGCTACACTGGGTATAAACTGTTTGTCACAAGATTAGCAATCAAAGATTTCTCATTCAAAGTTGGTCTTTAAAAAGAGATGCTGAAAGTTATCCTAAATAAAAATCCACAAGAAAATAACCAAAGGAAGGTAGAAGATGCAAAGTAAGTCGCTTGGTTAGTAATACTTTTTCTCCAAACTATGGCCCTATGCATTTCTTGGGGGGATTTCAATCCTTTTCCTGGGAAACAGCACCTTCTTCAGGCCACTGGATGCCGTGGTACAGAAGAGGGACAGTTCTATCCATGGGATTCAGATCCCTGACACTGCCCTAGGTCACCCAGGTCACAGGTAGGAACAAGGTGACGTGACTACTGTCATTTACAATTTCCAGCATGCTTGACTTAAATATGCCCCTTTGGTTTACTTTCATTCTGCTATAAAGTTGCAGTCTTAAAATTATTTCTTTTCTTTCTTTTTTTCTGTTTTATTTTCAAGCAGAGCCTTAGCAATTAAGATCATGAATTGGGGCTGGGTTGTAGCTCAGTGGTAGAGTGCTTGCCTTGCATGTGAGGCACTGGGTTCAAGCCTCAGCATTGCATAAAAATAAATAAAATAAAGATACTATGTCCATCCACAACTAAAAAAAATATTTTTAAAAAAGATCATGAATTGGATGAAGACATAAAGATGCGAATAGTGACTACTCAGGCCTCAGAAAGCAGTCCTTAGTTTTTAAGTTATCAATTTTCAGTCATCTACATGACTGAAGCAGTATTGGGGAATGGATTTTTTTTTTTTAAGATCAGTGAAGCTCTAGATATATGGGAAATAGTTTGTAAAACGTGAAACACTATAAACATCTGAGACATTTATAGTCTTAGAGAAAGTGCTTTTTAGAAGACTCTGGGCACTCATAATTAATAAATGGGCAACTATGGGTTATACAAGTTATAAAATAGGAGTCCCAGAATTAAAATTTGGTATAGGTGATTTACAAAATAACTAAATGATTCTGATATGAATTATAAGTGTTGGGGTTCAGTTTTGCCTGTGACAACACAGCTCAGAAATAAAACAACAAAGCAACAATGTTTCCAGAGTGTGTTTCTGAATCATTTGAGAGAGAATCACCCGGCCTGCTTGTCAAGATGCAGGTTGCTGAAGCTTAACTTCAAACCACTGAATAATAATTTGGAGATGGGGTGGGAGAAAAAGGCTTAGGAGTTTACATTTACTAATAAGCACCATGCTTGATTTTTCGCATGGTAAATTTGAGAATCATTCGTCCAGGTCTTTGTGACTTATAGGTTAGAAAGGCCATTTATAAAACATCATTTGACCTCAAAGCAATCCATCTAGGTGGGTCAAGGAAAAAGTATCTCCTCATAAGGTTTATATATGTTCTGAGTAAGCAACAGTTTTATATAATGTGAAAATGTCTATTAGCTAGAAATAAAGCCATTCTTGCTGTAATATCTTAAGCAGAATTAAAAATGCTTCAATGCCGTCAGTGGTGGTGGTGTAATCCTGTAATCCCAGCTACTCAAGAGGCTGAGGCAGGAGTATCACAAGTTCAAGGTCAGCCTCAGAAATTTAGTGAGATCCTGTCTCAGAATTAAAAATTTCCTTAAAATGCTTCAATCCCACTAAAATTGCTTCAATAAACTTTATGTCAAATTAGCTCCTGCTCTAGTCCTCTCAACCCTTCCAACAACACAATGCATCTCTTGTAATTTTAACAATTCTAAACATGGATGCTATCTTTCTTCCTGACACTAAACTCTTTTTAGAGAATTTCCAGCAAGTATTACTGAGAAAGGGAAAACTGTTCCAAATATACAATGATTTGGGGTCAACTTGGTTTGAGACCCTATTTTAGAATAAGAATTAATGACATTTGACATGACTCTACATGCATAGTTTCATTATTTCATTATTTTCTGACAGTGGAATTCTGAAATGTACCTCTCTCCAAGACAAATGAGCACCAGTCACCTCATTCCATGGAGAAAGAAACTCAAGTCTAGTTGGTAAAACAGTGGGAAGTCAGACCTTAGTTCATGGCTATGGCCCACACATTTAACAACTGAAGGTTTAATACTAAAGAGGACCAAATGAGTGACAAAATTACTTTTCAAATAGGTAAGATTTTTTTTTAAAAAAATGCCTCAAGGTGTCTCAGATATAAAACAGGGTGTAGACAGTGCCAGCAACCTATGGTGATGGAGTTTGATGGACAGGCAGCCTAAAAGGACGGCTATAATTCAGTTCTGGTTCTGCCTTGCCACTTGCAGGTAGAAGTTGGGAGCTCAGAAGCACTCCTTTCTTCATCCTTCCCAAATTTCGGAGCCAAAAGAACCAAGGGATGATTCACCTGGATGTGGAAAGATTTGCCCAAAAAGTCCTAAAAGAGAGACATCCAAGGAGACAGTTCCTTCACTAAATCATCCATCCTCTGCAAAGAAATAAAATGTCCTCTGTCTATGATTGTTTTTTCCTCCTCCTAAAGTAGAATCAAGCTGGATGCAGTGGTGCATGCCTGTAACCCCAGTGGCTCAGGAGGCTGCGGCAGGAGGATCACAAGTTTAATGCCAGCCTTAGCAACTTAGCTAGGTCCTAAGCAACTTAGCAAGACCAAGTCTCAAAATAAAAAATAAAAGAAAGGGCTGGGATGTAGCTCAGTGGTGAAATGCCTCTGGAATAATAATAATAATAATAATAATAATAATAATAATAATAATAATAATGTAAAATCAGAATAAGTCATTGACCTTTCTTTCTTATGGGCTTTATGAGCCAGCAGCTTAATTATAAGAGTTCATTATTAAAAAAGTAAAAATGAGTCCAGTGAGATTGCCATGAAGATGTCAAAGCAGAAGTGAAAATGTGACTAAGTCAACAGAAAGAAACTAATGACGGTATGAGAAAGAATCCCTCCAATGGAAGGAATGCCAAGTTACAGCTACAATGGTGTAGACAGAATCATCTCTGATAAACTTGTTCTAAGAAGGATTGAAATAACCAATACTGAAACGAATCCGAAATTTAAAAATTAAATTATACTTTCCAGAATATTCCCATTTATATTCTGGCAACAGGAAACATTTCAGTACTCATAAAACACACTACAAAATTACAATGATCTTGTTTTTTCAGATAAATTTTTGCAAAGGTCAGTGGATCCTGTGGTCATTTTAGTGTCCTTCTCACAACCAAACTCCGCATTCTTGTTCACAAGATGAGGTAACAAAGATGGCTAGAATAGCCTAAAGTCAGGAATGAGTGATTATCTGTGAACTAATTTGTCAAGACAGATGTGGTATTGGTCAGGGTGGTAACAGGGAAAGCCAGGTGGCCAAAGCCAAGGTTGAAGTCCCAGCATCTTTCATTTGCTTTCATGAAACCAGAAAGATGCTGTAGTATTTCCTGAAACAAACAACAACTCCAAGAAAGCAACCCCTTTTCTCAAATAGCTGCTCCATGATTTTTCTTTCAAGAACACAGCGTCACTTCTTTGGGAACAACTTGCTCCCCCATTACCAACACACAAGGACCCAGGAATTCCTGGGGCAACAAGGACCCTCTCCCAGGGAACAGAGATGTGTGGAACATGCTAGTGTGAAAGAAAACAGCTGCCTGTGGAGGCTTGGAAATGTGTTCAAACTATTTTCAGAAAATTTGGGCTTCACAACATCCAAAAAGCATTTTCCGTTTGCCTTCTGTTTCTCAGTCGCTGTGGTCAAAGGAACATCTAAGCCAAACATTTCTTACTTATCAGGCATAACAAATCCAAGTGCTCATTTTTGAGAGAACAGAGGAAGGGATGGTCCCAGTCCACAGAGGATCTCTTTCTCAGCACCATAAGGCTTTCCCTTCTTGTAAGAGACACAAAATCCAAGCAATTCAATTCCTGTCAGACAGCAATGCTTTCTCACATCAGTGAAGTGGTGTTCCTGGGTAGCCCCAGCAAAGCCAGAAGCTAACTCAGTTCTCAGTGAACACCTTGCCCTGCCAACAACGCTCTGAGGTTTCAGGGTGGCTTTGCTCTCTGATACCAGCACCCAGGTTTTCATTTCTCCTGTACAGTCCCTCCACTTTCCTTCATGCCGCTTCCTCTTTGAGACCTCTTCTCCTAATGTCACTCCATTGCTAAGGCCCTTTTCACCTGACAGCTCAGAAACTGCTGTGGCTAATGCTAGGTAATGAAGGTGAAATGAGGTCTATCCAAGTCTAGCCACAGCTGCCAAACCAGGCTCAGTCTTGGCTCCAAATGTCCTGGCTTCTTCCTCCACAGAGACTCTCGCCAAAGGAAGAAGGAAGAAAAGGAACCTGTGGGGAGGGGTGGGACTGGAAGGGCCAGGAGCAGCTGCATTAGGTGCTTCCTCACACGCCTCCTCACCAAGACTTTATAACCGCCATCTTCACCCAGTGAAGAAACTGAGCCAGGTCAAGTGAAGGGGCTCCAACCCCAGCTACTAGGCCAACAAAGGCAGAGCCCAGATCTGAACTCTGCAGGAAGCAACTTGAATGTCAATGAGACAGTTCTGATAACTCTCAAGGACAGAGCCAATCTGTAACCAAAACAGGACCACTTTTTAACCATTGTGACTATGGTAGGACATTTTTTTTTTTTTTTGTACTGAAGATTGAACCATGTACATGCTAAGCAGGCACTCTAACATGGAACTATATCTCCAGCCTTTTTAAAACTTTTATTTGAGACAGGGTCTCACTAAATTGTCCAGGCTGACCTCCAATCTGTGATGGTTCTGCCTCAGCCTCCTGAGTAGCTAAGATCACAGGTGTGCACCACCACACCCATTCTACAGTAGGACTTCTCGGCTTCGATGTTTCCCTTTTAACCTCTGAGATTCCTTTAGTGCAATTCCCTTGTTTGTTCTTCTTCCTTCTTTACTTATTGGATCTGTCCAGCTTTGAAGCCCATGCTCATGTATGGCACCATCCTGCTTTCCCAAACACAACTCTCTGAAAGAGACTAGAGGAATGTCCTATCAATCAAATCTGTCAAAAATTTATGGGGGAAAAAAAGTTACAGGGAAAAATTCAAAAATTTATCAATTGATAAATCTCCAATTTGGGGATCAATCAAATACAGAGATAAAAGCTGAATATGTTAGAGGTAGGGAAAATAGAGCCAAACTCATGTAAATTTAATTCTTGCGAGGAGAGTCACCATTCTGTCCCAGATGCACTGCATTATTTTTCAAGAGGTCAAGAAAAGTCATGTTCTCCATTTTCTGGGTTCTGTATTAGGGCTTCTATTCTGCATTATGGTTTCTTCTATCTGTGGTGACTGAAAGCCTTACTTCTATAACACATCACTGCTAGAAATAGAAATATCCATGTCCTCAGATATTAAAGGGAAAAAATATCAGTGCTAACCTCAAAGGGATGTTTGTGAAGATGAAGAAACTAGAACATACACATAAAGTATTTAAATCTCTGCAGAGGACGTATCAATAAAGGTTAGCTTTCACCATTATCATCACCATCATTTTCATTATGGTCTGAAAAATGGGCAACAGGAAATGTAAGGTCACAAGAAGCCCTAGGCTGCCTCTTAGCCCGTGATACCCATTAAGTATATCTTCCCTGAAATTGAAGGTGAGCAGATTTCAGTTCCATGTCACCTGGTCCAGACTCTTTGAACTCAGATCCTCTGGTGGTTCAGTCTTAGTGCTCATTCATCTGTTAAATATTTATTGAACAAAGACACTAAGCGAGGTTCTGTAAGAGTGCAGAGAAGTTAGACTGCTCAGTTCCTATTCCGAGAACATTTACAAACCAATAAAGAAGACAGCCCAGAGCACAGTGAGAAATTATGAAGAACAAAAGAGGCAGAGATAGAGATAAAACTTAAGATGGTGATGGTGCAGTATGAGAGCCAATTCAGCAAGACTAGGAAATCAAAGAAGGCCTCTTAAGGAGGTGACATCTTACTAAATAAGTGATAAAAGACAGATCTCACCTGGGCACAGTGGCACTCACCTATAATCCCAGTTACTTGGGAAGTCAAGGCAGGAGGATCCCAAGTTCAAGGTCAGCCTGGGCAACTTTGTGAGACCCTGACTTTAAATACATACATACATGCATACATGCATACATACGGGCTGGGATGTCATCAGTGGTAGAGCACCCCTGAGTTCAATTCCCAGTGATGCAAAAAAAAAAAAAAAGAAGAAATACTCCCAGTGGAAGAAACAGCAACAACAATGGCTCAGGAGCATAAAAATAAATGGCTCGTTTGTGTAAACCAAAGAAGGTGATATAGTGGGAATGTGATTTTCATGTCAGACTTTAGTAAGAGAAGGGGCTGAGCAAAGGTGGGGCCAGACCTTGAAAGGTTTTGGATGTCATCTAAGAAAGCAGAATCAAAGAAGCCTAAACTCTCAAGGCCTTCTCATATAGTAGATTACCAGCCCTGCCATTCTATGTGCCCTGACCATAAATAGCAAAGGTCACCTAAAGAACCAGGAAACTAGAGTGAACAAGGAAACTAGATTCACTGATTGGAACTTACAAAGAAAAAAGGGAATGGAAGTCTGAAGTGGAAGCAGTTTCCAGGCGTCATTTTTTTTAAAATCACATTTTAGTATCTCTAAAGTCCAGATTTTCTTTTATCATCAATGCCATCTTAGCATTAACTGGAGTGATACATCTTTCTCAGTGGCACATAAAATAACAGTGCATCTTAAAGCCAATGGTGTTTGCCATTCAGTGAATAAGAGCTGCCCTGCACAGCCCTGCTACATGTCCAACACAGCTGTGCCAGGTGTTTCCTTGTAAACATCATCTCAATCCTCTGCACCTCCAGGAAGCAGGTGGCCCAGTGAAGAAACTATGGCCCACTAAAGTGAAGTGGCTTCTGTCTCCCAGAGACTCAGCTGAGTGTGGAACAGGGACATGATGTATAAGCAGTAGACTTTCATGCATATCATAGCAAAGAGCAAGAAGACAAATCACAGGTTGGGAGGAAGAGGTTAGGAGCAAGCCCTGTGCTGAGTTAAGGCCACGCAGCCAATCCAGGCAGCAAGGTGCTGGAGAAGCGCAGTCAAACACCCATTTCTGGAGATCAGACATCAGAAAAAGAAACAAAATGAATGAGGAACAGAAGTAGCTAGTGGTTGGAGCCTGATGCAGATTTCATGTAAACAAATGACAGAAGCAAGCCTTTCAGTCTAAACAAGCCCATCAAAGAATCCCTAATGTATTATCAAACTTAAGGTAAAATACTTGGAGAACATCGAATTCCTAGGTTAAAAACTATTTGTTTAAAGGACACTCGAAAAACCAAAAGCACACCATGTGCTTTCAAAATGACAATGGAAATATTTGTTTATCTCAGCCAGGGCCATGTTTCATCAAGCTGTTCAGAATCTGCAAAATGGAATACACCCTAAAGCAGAAGGGCTGCCGAAGCAGGGAAAGCACATCTGGCAGATCCAAGTGATCTCTGCAGGATCCCCTCAGGACCGGAAATTCTCCATCAAGAGAGCAGCAAGGGCTATCTTCAGCACATTCTCCTGGTTGCAGTTCACCTTACTCCTGAACCTCCAAAGAACGGTAGGGGTGACATTGGGGTAGAAGTCAGGCCGGAGTCACACCCAAGTGGTGACCTGCACACCTCTCCCAGAGGTAGGCTCCTCCAGTCTATCTTCCGGAACCTTATAAAATTGCAGCCTGAAGTGTGTTGTAATCTCTGGGCAAAGGCCTAGGAGTCAATGAACTCCTCAGTTCTAACCCAGATTTGATGTGGGTTCAACAGTGAGTCATTAGGCTTTTTCTCACATTCCCGTTTCCTCTAGGAAAAATGATCTGTCATTCTTTCATATCTTTATATGGAAGATGCTGTGACTAGGTTACATCATCGTCTTTTCACCAGGGAGAAACTGTAATTCAAAAAGTGCAGCTCCTTGGGTAGTCCACAGGGGTCGCTGTGGAGACAGAGAGGACCCCAGGGTTCCTTCTAAGAGGTCAGGTGGTCCTGGGACACCCCTCAAGCTTCTCTGAAGACCAGCCTCTATCCAGCAGGGTCTCCTCAGGAGAAGCATAAGGCCAGCTGGCCTACGTTGGCAACAAAAACTATCTAACTGTTTCGGTTAAAAACTGAGGACTTTTTTTTTTCTAGTCTGAAAAGTAAAAAAGAGGAAATCCTGAAAGAGGAGAATGGGGCCTAACTTAAATGTAACCACAATTAGGTACCAGAGTTAGTACAAGCAATGATGCAATAAAAGAGAAGGAATTAAAGTTTGGTCTGTTGCACATAAATAAATCTTTCTGGAAGTCAAAGAGTTCATGTCTGTTCTTTGATCTCATCTCTCTCTCTCTCTCTCTCTCTCTCTCTCTCTCTCTCTCACACACACACACACACACACACACACACACATACAAACACAATGAGAAAACCTTTAAAAAAATAAAACAAAAATACTACATAAACCAAATATGCTACTGTATTCCAGCAATTGCTAACATTTTCCTTCATTGGGCAGTTGGCCAACAGACCAGCCATTTGTATAGAGAGAGACATATTCATGAAGAGAAGACTAAGTCACATTCCCCAAAACCAGTGTCATTGGTATTCATTTTATATTCCAAAATTTCACTAGGAAAATTACAGGAAAATAGAAAAACAGAATGCTTGGTATTAAATGTTTAGCATTTGTGTGAAACAATTACAAAGGTAACCTCATTGTGATTTTTTTAAGCTGAATATTTTAGTTTATCTAAATTAGTATGATAGAATAAACAAAAATGATTATTTTCTCCAGTTCCCTAGGTTGGCGATTCAACTCTTCATTAACACAAAACAGCTTATTTTACTTGAAAGGAAAATCCAAGGTAATTCCTCACTTCTTTTTTTGCTGTGTTCTGACTAACATCATACTGTTGCTGAGTGAGGCTACTCATGGAAGGGTCAACACCATTTCTTAACTAAATAAAAGGAAAATGTCAATGTCCCTAATGTAGGTGATGTTAAGATCACAATATTCAAGTATACACCATACAAAATGGTCTAATTAATATTCTATTTAATTAGATAACTTTCTGATTGTCATATTCAATGCTTTGATTTTAATATTATTTGGTCACAAAGATCTTTTACTTTTGTTATTACTTCTAAAATGGTACTACTAACAGAATTCAGTGGGCCAAGATAAATACCAGGGTTCCAGAGCTCCTAACCATGGGCAATACTGAAATTTGGGGCCAGATAATTCTTGATATATGGAGGAAGGAGGAGCAGTCCTGTGCTTTATAGGAAGGTTAGAAACATCCTTGGCTTCTACCCAATGAATACCAGTAGTACTACTCCACCCCTAGTCATGACAACCAAAAAATGTCTTCAGACATTGCCAACTGTCCCTGCAGAGATGGTGGGGGTGGGAAGGTGAGGGTTTCCATAGTTGGAACATTACTTGATTTGTTACAATGAAAATAGAAGAGAGAAAGAAACTGAAAACCTGTCTCTTCCTTTCTTTTTTTCTTTCTGAATGTCCAAGCCTGTAGACAGATGCTACTTTGATTCAACACTCTCTAAATTTCTAAAACCTGGTGCAGTGTCTTTTGAATTGACTTCAAATGGATTGTCAAACTATTCAAAGTTCACTTAATTCCCACTGGGCAAACCATCAGTAAACCTTAGCCTAACTCCACTTTGAGTCTTAAACTAACAGCATGTGAAAAGATCAATATGAATAAATTCAAAACTAATCAGACCCCTTCTTTAAATGTTGACACAGTATTATTTATATCCCATAAATACATTCTTGACTAAAATTCATACTAGGAGCTTGGCACCTGACCAGTTCTATTCATATTTACTGTATTTATATAGTACACTTAGCCAAGGATAATATTTAAGACAAAATATGCCTGAGGGCATATACAATATCTCTTATATTTTTACTTTTAAATCTCCACATTGCTAAAAATATTTAGTCTGAACTTCATAAAATGTCCCACAAAGGGCTATCAGCAATCTGTAGTGATATATAGCTCATTGAGTATAATTAGAGCATATTTGTAATACTTGAGCTGAAGTCACTCCCTGAACACTAATAAGTCGGTGGTAAAAAAATGAACCAGTGATCTTTCCCATGCCTTCATCTCTGAGACTTGTGACCCTCACCGGATCCACTGCAAGAAATGACAGGCGCACACCCTCCCTGCAGCAATTCAGTGACAGGCGATTTAAAAGCTAGGCAGAAAAGTCTGTAAGAGGGAAAGTTGGTATAAAAGCCAACGCTGTACTTTTAACTTGCTTTTAAAAAATATGGTGGAGTAATTTTTTTTCTTTTCTTACTTTTTTTTTTTTTTGGAAGAGTTCACTGTATTCCAGAATAACTAGAAAGTGCTGGAAAATCAGTTAACCTACTTTCTATAAAATGATCCACAGTTCTTGCACAGTAGTAACAACTCTGCTATTAATATGGTTTTCTGCTCCTAAACTTCCATACAGTCCACAGGCTTTTTACAGCCTGTATTTGTTTATTGAACACCGATAGTCTATTTTTTATCCTGATCTCATCAGAGGTTTTAATTTGTCTGGAAGCTGAGGGCAGAATGGAAAGGAGAACCCACACACTGGTCTTAGATGCCATATTCTGAAATCCTCCTAATAATCCAGGAATTTTTCCAATCTGTTGATGACCATGATCCTGGATTGGACTGTCTCAGCTCATCTTCATCTCTCAGACTTAAGAATGCTTGAGAGAACTCAGAATGAATGCCTTCTTGGATAACTTGCTCTTTCCACATCCATAGAATGGTGAGATCAGACCTCTCAGTGTTGTAACACATGGCAGTTCATTTGAGCTTTTGCATGTACACACTGAAGGATGAGTTATCCAGGTCCTACATAACATTTGCTTGTCTCCCCAAATACCAGTAGAACCAGTGCATGTGCTAGAGAGAGCAAACTGACTCAACTCTTTGTTCAGTCTCAATGGTTTTGGACTAAGTACAATGAACTTTCTTTCCTAATATCTCCTTGGCTCCATCCCAGATAGAGAGTTTTGCTTCCCAAGGGGAATAACCAGGGTGGAGTGTATTTTGTCATTGATGTTGTGGACAGTGCCATAATTACGATAATAAAATTATCCTGCTTGCCAGGATTCCCTGTATCTCTTTCTGCCATTGAATAACAAGAGAAGACAACTGCAGCAAAAGAAAGGTGTCCAGAAAGACTGGGGTTAGACATATGGGCAGACATTCCAAGGCCATTAATACAAGACATGGCAAGTCACATCGTTGAGACTTGTCAAAATAAAAATAAATATTAAAAAAGAAAAGCACCACCCAGTAATTAGAATTTCGGTGATAAAATTACCAAGATGGCTGTATTATCTATTTAGGCAAGACCCGGAGACTTCCCAAAGGCAGCCAGCAAGTATATAGGGCATGGAAAGGGGAGGAGAGAAATGGGCAACCAATGAAAAGTTTATGACTTAGGATTTGGAATACTCAAATGCTGAAGTGTATTTCACTTTTTTCTTCTAGTTTTTCCTGGTATTTAACCCTTTCAGGTATCACTGGCTGCTGCTGCTGCTGCTGTTGCTCTTTCTTTAAAGAAATCTGAGATAATTCTATACTACTCTCCTCCCCAAAGAACTCCACAATAAATCATTTCACTCTCAGTGCTACTGTGTGTGTGCCAGCCAGTTTTGAGGACACTGCTTTCAGGGAAGCATAATAATAATAATAATAAACATTATTATTGTTTTAAAATTAGCTGTCTTAGATTTAGGAATGCACCAAAGGCACTGCAGAAAACTTATGAAAGGGCAGGAGTACAGAGCTCAAGGTTTAAAATGATCAACGATAGACCCCTAAGAAAAATGACCTGCTACCCAGCGATTTTAAGAAGGCATGGTTGGTGAATTCTGAAAAAACAAAGTGGAGTAAAACCTTCTTAAAAAACGTCAGAAACGAAGCTGTTCTTTCTACCGCTCCAGGTGAAGTCAAAAGGGGACGTGATTACAAGGGTTTGCCTAGGGGGAATGTAAACACCTAGAGCTTGCAATAGATACATCAAGTACTGAAAGGTTTTTCGAGGAGTCTCCAAATCGGGTTTTGTTTTGGCGATGCTGACATTTTTAGGGGAGTGAGAGACAATAGAGGTGGCTCCGGGGAACCAGCTGATAGGTCGGCTCGGAAAGGGGGCGCCTTCCGGAGAGGCTAGTTTGGAGCCACTTTTTTTTAACCCTTCGTGCTCCACGCCAATGGGGCAAAGAAAACAAGCTACTAAGATCCTCTGAGTTTAACTCCTGCTCCGGGGAACGCCAACAGTTTGACAGAAGAAGGTTGCTTCCTAACTGGTGGCCGAATTGAGGATGTCAGGGAAGAGCAAAGGAGAATAACTCCTTAAAAAGGACCGAGGCGTTGGGGGAAGGGAGAGGTGGAGAAAAAAACACGGCAGACAGTGAGGGTCTCCAGCACACGACTGGATGGGAGGTGAATGGGACGAAGGACAGAACCGGAAAAGAGCAAACCCGGACCCAGAGAGGGAAGGGCGATTCCCAGAGCTGCTGCGGTTCTGAGAGCTCCGGGCCAGCGTTAAGCCTTGGGGAAGCGAGAAACAGTACTTACTTTCGGAGGGGAAGAAGGACGGCATGTCTATTTTGTAAACCTCCTTGGCGTAGTACTCCTCGTCGCTTCTCTCGCGCTCGCAGGCGGCCGCCCTTCGGCTCGCTTTCTCCTGGAGCAAGTCCCTAGTGCTGTTGTAGATGGAAATCACCTCCGGGGGAACCTCCTCGGGCTCAGGGTAGTCTTCAGGAGGGCTGGTGAGCTTCAGCTTGCTCAGGATCTGCCCGCGGATCGCCTCGATCCTCTTGCGCATAAACTGGTCCATATCGAGTGTGCTGCAGGTAGACAGGCTGAGCGCGACCGTGACCAGATGCAGGATCAGAAAAGCGCTCAGTAGACAGTAGTGCATTTTTTTTTGTAAAAAAAAAAAAAAAAAAGGTGGAAAAAAAGTGTTTTTTTTTTTTTAGGTTAAAAAAAGAAGAAGAAGAAAAAAAAAGAAATAGAAGCCAATAATTCTCAAAGCATAGATTGGGTAGAATTGTTTGTTTGTTTTTAATACGAAACTTTTGCAAACAATCGAGTCAATGCTGAGTAGAAAAATGTATCTTGCCTGAATTCCTTAAAAAAAAAAGAAAATGCAAGTTGTTCCAAAAGTGGAAATATTAATATGGGATGGGCAATGGAACCCTGACTTTACGGAGTAAGAAAAAGTTTTCTTGGAGCGACGAGATGAGGGGGGGGAAAAAGAGTCGAGTGGCTATTAAGCAGAAATAAATTTAAGAGGAGGAAATGGAGTTCAGTGTGTCAGTCTCGGGTGCCGAGTGGCGGATCTGAACTCGGCTCCTCCAGCCAAAAGGGAAGAGATGAAAAGTTCCCGGGGCTGGCAGCTGGCGAACTGTCGGGAGGGGCGTCGGGAGCGTTGTGAGCGGGCCGCCGATGCTGACCCGGGCTGTAATTAATGTATTTAAAGAAGGAGAGATTCGGCCGTGCCTTCCACTGCGGCGCTGAGAGCAAGAGCAGCAGCAGCTCCGGAGCAGAGGAGCGCACGTGTGTGTGTGTGTGTGTGTGTGTGTGTGTGTGTGTGTGTGTGTGTGTGTGTGTGTGTGTCCGCGCGGGCGCGTGTGCGTGCACGCGCTGCGGGCGAGCCTGGAGCGCCGCAGGGAGGCAGATGCGCTTCGCACCGCGCGTTGGGGACTCGCTCCGGTGCCGCAGGGCCAGCAGAGGCTGCCGAGGCCGCAAATTAATGCTCCCGGAGCGGCGCGCTGTGGCCTACACCCGGGCCCTCGCGCGCCGACCCGCTCGGTTACTCCACGTTGCTGCTGCTGCTGCCGCGCCGCCGCCGCCTCCTGCAAACGCGTCCAGCCTCCAGCTCCCTCCTTCTGCTCCTCCTTCTCCTCTCGCTCCAAAGGCCAACCCGGCAACTGACGATCAACCGCCCCGGTCGCTTTCACCCGCTACGGACTGCAACAGCAGCCCCAGGGACGCGCTGGCTGCGGAGCTTTATTCCTAAGGGAGTTGCGTAGGGGTTCCCTTGGACTCCCACCCTTCCCCAACTGCTCCTGGCTTCTATCCCGCTTGGACTTTCTGTCTAAGGTTAGATAGGCACTTGCCGCCCTGAAATACACTTTCTTTCTTTTTCCTCCTTTCTTTAGCCGGCCAGCACCTCACTTTATCCCAGAATGGCTCCCTAGACCGTTATACTAATGTTCTCCATCCCTCTCTCAATGCTTCTTTCATTTGAGCCCTTGCTCTGCTCCCTGGCTCGCTCTCTCGCCTCCAGTCCTCTCTCTCTCTCTCTGGTCGGGAGCTTCTGGAGCTCCGCTCGGGGCGAACCTTCTGCTGCCAGCAGATAACATCACGATCTTGCCGGGAGGAGAGATTTATAAGTTCTCTCCGAACCACGTGTTTGCCTTCAACAAAGTGACGTGCTAGGATTACAGTCAGAAGTCCTCTAGTTACTTAGACCACGAGCTCTCCCGAACTGTGAGGGGGGTGTGGAAATGGGGACGGTTGTTGGGAAGGGAGGGAGAGTGGAGCGTGCGCCTTGACAACAGTGATTTACGGTTATTTACTGTCCATAGGCATTTTGGCTGTGTCTATTGAAGGACGTATATCAAGCATTCCGTTTTTACTTAGTGTGGTTCATTCGCAGCCTCCTAGATTGAATAGCTGGCTCTGGAATTAAGTTTTCTCTTCTGTATTCTGTGCACGCGTGTACACACACACACACACACACACACACACACACACACACACACACACAGGAGGAAGCAACAGTGCACTGAGGGCTAGGCTAGCCCTGAAAACATGCCTTCCAGTCTGATTCTTGACCTATCCTTAATTTTGTGGATTTCATAACTGGCTGTTATTCTGAAGCCTTTTAAAAAATTATTAGCTTGTTGTTTACAACCTAATCCTCCGTTTGATTGTGAGATGGTTGGAAAACAGAGATCCATCTTTTTTTTTTTTAACCTAAAGGATGTTATGTTTGTTTCACTATTTTGAAGGCATGGATATCATCTTCTTAATTTGCTGCCTAGACCATTTCTTGTATGGCTTTCTCTTCTTCTTCCTAGACTAGACATTATCAACCAACTTCATTCTTTCCACGGTTTATATCCAGGAAACTGGAATTTTAAGCGTTTGATGTCTACTGTTTTACACTACTCATAACTTGACATTTTCTACTTCAACCTTGTCCAAATTAATGAATACAAGCATAATTCTTGCCACTGTTCAATTTTCCCTTTTTATTTTACCTTTAGTTGCTCAAAGTCAACATTTTAATTTTAGCATGACTCTGTGGCCATACTGACTAGACAGATGATTTAAACTGGAAACTCTGTTGAGTTTTCCCCCAAATTCAAGACCTCTAGATTACTCCCTAGTCCAGATATTCCCTAGTTCAAACGTTTCAGAAAATTCCTTGTGATTTAAAGCTTTTGGGATTTAAACTTTAGATGTGTATGGGGCCTATATCAGTAGAGGACTGAATAATAACAATAACAGCTAACATACATCACACATAGTAATGTAGGATATTATTATCCACATTTTGTAGATGAAGAGACTGAGGCACAGAGAAGTTAAATATGTTGTTTGATATCACAGTAAGTCAGGCACGTGATGTACACCAGTAATCCCAAAGACTCAGGAGGTTGAGGCAGGAAAGATAGCAAGTTCAAGACCAGCCTTGGCAACATACCAAGGTCTTGTCTCAAAATAAATAAAAGGGTTGGGGATGTAGCTCAGTGGCAAATTGCTCCTGGATTCAATCCCCAGTACCAACCAAAAAACAAAACAAATTACAAAAAAAAAAAAAAAAAACAGTAAGTGGTAGAGCTGGATTTTGCATCAGAATCCACTACATCCTTATGCATTGTGTACTTTTAAGAAACCCCGATCCCAGAATACTTTCTGACAAACAAGAATTCTATGGTCAAAAAGTTGGGGAGATATAGGATACTCTCTTGCCCTTTTAGAGAATCATAATCCTCATTATTACATTAAGAAACTCTGAAAATTGTGCAGTAAACTTAACTCCCTTGAAGATGGAGGTTCATAGTGAAGCCCTTCCTTCACTTTAAGTGAAGTCATTCCTTTCAGTCTGAGAGCTGCAGTAATCAAGCTATATAGAAGACAAAAAGTGAAGATTCTTATGGCTGGAGCAATTATAGAACAAACAGCAGGAACTACAAAAGAGCTGCGGAGTACGATGTCACTTTGGAATATGGTTGGCTTCCTGAGTTAGCTGTCAGCATATTCCATCGAGGATGTGGGTTCAGCTTCCCGTCAAGTCAGTGAGCACTCTCACTGTATTTAGAGACTACCTTTGTGGTATTTACACAGATGCACCTGTTTTTTCATGGACTGTGATCAGAGTGTGGGTAGAGCAGCAAAAGCCCATCTATACTTCTGGAAAACAACATAAGCCATAAGTTCTTCTGATAACCACCCCCTTCCCAACATAAACATCCACACTTGGTTCATAATGCTTAGTTTGTTGAACACATATTGCTTACTTAATGCCCCTTAGACCTAAGACCTCTGACCTATTTATAAGAGGCTGCTTTAATTTCCCCAAAGTCCAGGAGGGTGAGACAGAAAGGGAATGGTAAATTCTTCAGGTGAGGGGAATGGGCAGAGTGTCCCCCGTGTAGGAGAGGAAGAGACCCCCCTTTCTATCTCTTAGGTGAGCAGTTTATTCAGGGTGGAACAGGCATGACTGCAAGAGCTTTCTCTCTGGTTATCATAAAGGAATCCTTCATCTATTAAATAACTCAAGGCCTTTTCATCTCTGTATTCAAAAAGCAAATCATTCACTAAATTTTCTATGATTCTGTGCTAGGGACTCTAAAAGAGTAAACTATATACACTGTCTTGATTACCTCAAGGAGGCAGAGGAGCACAGTGTTCAAAAGGGCAGGCTCCAGAAGCAAAATTTCTTGGGTTCAAATTCCTGTCCCTTTTTGGCTTTGTAATTTTGACCAATTACTTGGATACTGTTAGCTATGTGAGTATTTACAGAGTATGCACCACATAACATTACTGTGAGGATTAAATTACACAAGGTGGAAAAAGTACTTATGAAAATACCTGGGACTTAGTATGTGCTCATTAAAGGTTACTTACAATTACCTTAACCTATTCCTTCTTCAATTGTCAGGGAATTTGTAGTAAAATACATCTGGCCTCCACTCTTTAGCAAACATAAATAGAATGAAAAGGCCAGGAAATAACTCAATAAGAATTTGCTTCATGGTTGTTCCTCCTAGCAGTTTCTTTGGGCACATGATCATTATTTAATTATCATATGTACATTAAAGTATTTTGTACCCAGTTACTGTAAAAGGACAAGAAAACACACTTGGCAAATAGAAGGCTAAATGACTACCAAAGAGAGGTTAAGCATTCAACATTAAGTTCTCTTATTAATTAATGCCCTAAAATGGGTTTTTTATTTGTTTGTTTCCAGAACAGAGGACAGGGTGCAGCTATTCAGCCAGTAGCTCTTCTCTGTTCATTAATGGGTCTACTCATTTCAGTCATGTGCAATTCCTACAAGAGATTGAACAAAACTCATCCCTGACCTGCAGTTTCACCCCTATGGGCCATGCAAGAGCATCTGATCTAATAAGTCCTAATTCTCATCAAAGGGTAACTTCATTTCTAAGTTTTAAAAGCTTTCCTCAAAAGTTTCTGGCATTAAAACCAGGAGGTACAGAGGACAGATATAGGAAACTACTATAATGAATCATATTAAAAAAAATTTTTTAGTTGTAGATGGACATAATACCTTTTTTCTTAAATTTATTTATGTGGTACTGAGGATTGAGCTTGGTGCCCCACACATGCGAGGCAAGCGCTCTACCACTGAGCCATAACCCTAGCCGCATAATGAATCACATTTTTCATCAAATAGTAACACTTGATAAATGCAAAATAATCATTTAATATGAAAAATACACTGAACGTTTTTACAGTCTTACTTGTAACTTTATCTGATTCCAAAATCCAAAATCAATGTTTGGAGTCCATTTTTTTCATGCCCTGCATACATTTTTTTTTACAAACAAGTTTATGGAATAATAACTATTATCTACAGAATAATAAATTATTCTTCTGGGTCATTTTTACCTTAGAATAACGAAATTGAAAGATTAGTGATTTCCCCATGAAAAGTAATCCAGTACATTTCTATTTTTTATCTATGGGTTAATCTAAGTGAGAGGTGATAAAGAAATAGGAGGCAACAATAGCCAGAGGGCTAACTGGAAAGAGAAGGGCTTAAAGAGATCAGAGGTGGTAAACAGATAAATGATACATTCAAGAGACAGGGAGAGGGAAAAGCAGAGCATGCCAGTAGGCCGCAAGACTTTAAAGAGATAAATGCATCACACTTCAATGATCCACTGTGGAAACATCATCTCACCCTCTAGGATTATGATTAACTGATTGATTACTACTTGTGGCTTTTCGGTCACTCATATCTCTGCATTTTCAGTTGTCTGTGAGAATTCCAGAGGAAAGTTTTACATTAGGAGGCGAATTGTCAGCAGTCTGGCCTATGTCATCTCCAGGATATTCTGAAATTAATGCAGCCTTTAATTTCTGCCCCTGGTAAAATCCATCCACTAAAACAGCATTTAGTGACTGAGAAAAAGCAATCAAACATATGGGGACAGTTGGGAGATAGCATACGAATATAGACATATGCTTAATAAATGCTAATGCTGACAAAGGAAGCCAGCAACAGAATTTCTTTCAGATTAGGGCAGTGTTTGACACATGCCCTTTCATAATCTCCTGCCTCACTTACCCACCACCTCACAGTTCATGGATCACTTAAAAAGCAAGAACCAAGAACTAGGTTGTGGAGGGCAGGGTCGGGGAGAGAAGTATTTCAAAAAAGTAAAAATAAAAATAAAAGGAAGGAAACGAGAAGGTATATGAAAGAGAAAAAAGATATGTTTTCATAATTGAGTATGACTAATATAAAATAGAAATGTTTTTTAAAGATGTATGATCTTTAGATGAATTTTTTTTTGTCATCATCTCAGTGGGCTTCATAGATTATGCACAATTCCAAAATGTGTCAATTTCCACTAGCAAATCCATGTATATCAATCAACTTTGCCTTTCTGCTTCTTTGGTCTGAAATTAAAAATGAAAACAAAGCAAAAAATACCAGATGACAGAAAAGAAAACCTTAATAAAATTTTTATAATAGAAGAAAAAACTAGTAAATAAGTATTTCTAAACAGCAAAAGTTTGTTAATAATTTATAAGCACAGCTAAATGGACAGTTTTGTAAAATTTGACACTCTTGATCACACATGCTGATAATTATTTCAAGTCTTATAAAAGAAAGTTTGAAACAAAGTCTGTAGAACTAGAGCAATAATACAAACATAAGAACTTGTAGGCATGAAGAGGATGCCTTTCATAAATACATTAAGACAACAGGGGTAAAACAAGACTGCCCCAGGTAATCACTATAATATGAAGCCACTTTAAAATCTGAACCTGTAAGAATAAACTGGTCAGACTCTCACCTTTTTTAATACAATGGTGATACTGTATTTTACATATTTCCAAGTCTTTCTGCTTTGCCCCTGCAGCAAATTCTAAAATTTCACTACAGCTACACTTTAAAATTGCTTACCTGTACAAATTTAACACTGATATATAACTTGCACCATCACAAAAATGAAGTCTCCAACAGGTGCTTGGTCAAGATTCTTTGAGACCCATAAAAGCCAATCTGCCATGCAGAAAGGAAGAAGAGGATAAATAAAATGATGATTCCAGATAAACAGCTGTTTCACGTATTCTGTGTGGAGCCTGAGAAATAAATTTTTAAATTTTGGAAAGCAAATAAGAGACTAAGGAATCTCACAAGTAGAAGGTGTTTTGCCCCTTTTTATTTTAGTTTCAATACAAAACACAAGAAGTATTATGTGCTGATGGATAACATAATACTGACTTTTTACATGTTGATTTTTTCCATTAATAAACAGTAACGGCCTTCACAAAATCAGAGATGCCTGGAAAGTCAATCTTGTAATTGAAAAGGTTGTTTCCTATTAACCTGAAAATTTGGGGGGATCAAGATTCCTAACATTTGTGGTTTCTCTTTAGATTATTTCAGTTACATCTTTATATGTTCTTTTGGGTATAAAAGCATCTATAGTTTCTAGCAAATGGCATGATATTTACACAAACTAAAGGAATAAATTAAAAAATGGGAGTGTCACTGTGACCCCAAATGACTCCAGCATCATAGAAAAATGATTTGGGTTTAATATTTATTTCTTTAAGGTATTTGTTTTATAATTTTAAGTCAATTAAGATCATTAAAGAAGAGACTGTCCTAACATCAATATGGTTATCTGACCAGTTGTAACAATTGATCAACACCACAATTATACCAATTGTTTAAAAACTGGCCACTAGTTTATAGTGGGGAAAAAAAAAATTATCAGTTGTTTCAGTGACAGTCTAGACCATGCCACCTAGAGGAGAACAGTGGTATGTCTTTTAATTTTACATTTCAAGAAAACCAACATGCTTATTTACTTATTATTTTCATCACAGCTTATTAAACAATCACCTACTACTTGTCTGCTATAAAATCCTTTAAAAAATTGTCACATATATAACACTTCCACCTCAAGAATATATTCTATTGATTTACTGTTAGTGCACATAAAAATTATAATTTTTCATAAATATCGTAAAACAGGTATTTTTAGAAAACATTGTAAATCCGAAGCAATAGGTCATCCTTAATTACAAAGTTTTGGTTATCTATTATCTCCAAGAAAATAACCTTCTAAGCTAAAATCTAGTTCTCATGTATAAAGCATAATGTGAATATTTAAATTCATAATAGCAAAAAAAAAAAATCAGTCGCTTGCATCGTAAGTCATTTAATTCCACTAACAAACACAGGGCACGGACAATATATTGTTATCTTAGTACTACAAAGAACAATATCAATACACAGTAAATTCCCAATAGACAAAAGATTGGACAGCACTCTAGTCATACTAGTAGGTCCATTTCTGCCATATCCAGATAATTAAGATATAAATTTTTCACGGCAACATTTAAAAAATAGAGTAGGCCCCTAAAACTGTGGACAGTACCCAACCCTGTATAGTATGTTTATTCCTGTCTATATACACTTATGATAAAGTTTCATTGTTATAAATCAGGCAGACATTAATGATAACAATACAGAATAACAATATACTGGAATGTTATATGAATGTGATTGCTCTCAAAATGCTTTGAGAGTATATTTTATGCAGATCTTAGCAACTCAGTATTTTTTTTCTCTTATTAACTTGAGAACATTCACCTTTTTATTTAAAGAAAACACTTTACAGCTTCTTTTTGGCAATATCCAAATTGTCAACATCAACTCCTGCACGTTAGAGCATTATTAAATAAGAGTTTTGAATATAAGTACTGCAATACCACAACAGTCAAATCTGATAACCAAGATGGCTACTAATGGATGGGTAGTATATACAGTGTGGACACAGTGGACAAAGGGATGATTCATATCTCAGGCAGAACTGTCCAACAACTTATCATACTACAGAATGGCATAAAATTAAGACATATGAACTTTATATTTGTGGAATTTTCCATATATTTTCATATCATGAGTACCCATGGGTAACTGAAATTGCAGAAGGTAAAACCATAGATAAAGATGCACTAAAGTAAAACAAGAAAATAGGTTTCCATTAAAAAAAAAAAAAGAAGACAAACAGGTGAAAATGAGAGTAAAATTTTTTATGTTCATTGTTCACTGCAGCATAATTAGTAAAATTTAAAAAATAATCCAGGATTCTAGCCAACAAGACTCTTAATATTCATCTAATGCATATACCTCTCCCTGAACCCTAAAAGTGTTTAAACATTATTTAGAGTTTGGGTTTTAGAACAGAGTAAGTAGGCAAAAAAACATGTTTTAGAATCTCATAAATGTCAGGATTATTTTACTCAATGTGAGCCTTTTCAGACTATTAAAACTACATTCTTCTTTTTTGTGGTACTGAAAATTGGAACTAGTGCCTCACCCATGCCAGGCAAAACCTTCAACAACTGGGATACATCCCTGGGCCTTTTTATTTTGAATCCGCCTAATTATCTGCAATCCTCCCACCTCAGACTCCAGTGTAGCTGGAATTACAGGGATGCACCACCAAGCCTGGCTTAAAATCATGTTCTTAAAAAAATACTATACATTCTATATTCATTTAATATATTTGGAGCACTTAAATTTTTTACTTAAGACTATTCATAATGTTTACATTTAACTAGCATATGAGTGACATGTTTTCATGTCTTCACAGTGACACTTAAATGGTAGCATAAAAGTTGAAGTTGTATAGTTTACATAAATGTCTTCATGTTACTTGGAGGATGTTTAAAATTTCTGATGATTAAGAAAAATTCTACAATATTGTTCACATAGTATTGTATATAACCGGAATCTTAAGAATTCTTGAGAGGGATTCCAGGAACATTCCTAGACCTCAGTTAAGTATCCAGTATATGTTAGACCTTATATTTTTATTGGGGGGGGGCTTTATTTATTTATAATTATGTACCGAAGAAAGAATGTCAAATCTAGAAGCATAGCATCTAAACCTCCAAATGAAAAATAGAGAACACTTCTTGAAGGCTTATCACACATCAGGTACTGTGCTACACAGGCATTGTGCATACATTAATGATACCTGATTTACATGCCAGTTTCAGAATTTAAGAGATTTGTGATAGAACACATAGCTAATAAGAGTCCAAACTGACTTCTGAACTTAGTTTATTCCAAAATTATGCCCTCATGTAACAATAAATACTGGTATTTCCTAAAATGTAAATATAATTTCATTTATTGTTAAGAAGTATATCTCAGCATCTAGAGACAACCAAGATATGGCAGTTATTACTCATGCAATAAAGTTATTCCTCACATTGGTGCCATTTGCAAAGGATAAAATCACACTGAACTTTGTGAATGATGGGCTTTTATATTTATAATACACTTAAGAGAATCCAGTGTTATTGTACAAAGACAAATATTATTGTGTCAGAAACAGCCCTGATGTTATGCTTGGTACTGCTCAGTATTTCAGACTAACTGCTGTGTCTGGCTGCCTCCTTGATGTTTTCAGAACTGATGTCAACTCATTGTTTATGTCCTTTCCAAGGGAGGGGAAACATTTTTACCTAAGACTGAAGTCTGGTTCTGCAGGAGCAAAGAGGCAACTGTCTAGTAGCCTGAGGGTGAATCAACAGCTGCAAGGCCACCCACGCACATGCACACAGCTCTCAGCTGTCTCTCCATTCTGGGCCCCAGTTGGTCCTGACCCCATACAAATGTGGTGTTCTTGCTTTGATGTTTATGAACCAAGTGCATTAAAATGCAGGATAATGATTCAGGGGTTAGAGAAACTGTTATTTATACAAATGTGGTTAACACCTCATCATCTTAAACTGGCTATGCTAATAACATTCATTGGTTCTTTGTTTTCTATCCCCCCCAACCCTGCAAATCTGCAACCTACAATTGTTCTGGCAATATGTGGACAGTATACTAGAATAGACTGGGAGACTTAAGAGGGTCCTACAATTTAAAGCAGTTTCTCAGAAAACCTGCTAAATAAGTGAGCACCCAGATATGAGTGCAAATCATGGGAATTCAAAACTAGAATGGTGTCTGGCACCTGTTGCTCCAGCAGTGCTCAATACATCCTTTTCAATACATCATAAATCTAAACTCTTGGGGTATAGTAATAAGATCTTAAGTTTGGTGTGCTAATTATAAAAAACTTCAAACAGTAATGTTAAAAATCAGACGCTAATCCCAGTGACTTGGGAGGCTTGAGGCAGGAGGATCGCAAGTTCAAAGCCAGCTTCAACAACTTATAGAGCCCCTAAGCAACTGCTGAAACCCTGTCTCAAAATAAAATGGGCTGGGGATGTGGATCACTGGTTAAGTGCCCCTGGGTTCAATCCCTGGTACTGGGTTGGGGGGGGGGCGGGCGGATCAGATGCTATTTGTTACCAAGAATAGCCTACTTATAAGGACAAACAGTTATCCAGGATACCATTTAATTATAAAGCAATTTGTCTCTTATAAAATAGTCAAAAAAGAAATGAAAAATTCAACCAATGAAATTATATCAGTATTTACCAATATTTATTTGGATAAATATATCCATAAAATTTTACAGAAAAAGTTCAAGATAAATTTATGATTCCAAAATCTACTGTCCTTTTATTAGACTAAAATATATACTCTGACTATTCTCTTTATAGCTGTAATAGACCTATTAGACACATGGAGCTTTTAAAATTTAAAGTAATTAAGTAAAATTAAAGATTTAGTTCTGCTATATAACTAAATGAAATGGCCACTTGAGCTAGTGATTACCTATTAGTATGGACAAAATATTTCCATCAGCACAGAAGAGTACTGTTGGACAGGAATGACCTAGTGACTCAAATTATAAGGAATTATGCTGACTTTTCTAGTATATATCCTTGCTTATCTTATTTAGTTTAAAGTAAAAGAACATTAACAGAAATCTATATATTCCTGCTCCAGAGAGGGGAAGGGGTCAAGTGATATTGGACATAATTTTTCTTAAAAAAGTAGGATAAGATAAAAGGTTCACCACTGATCTAGATATAAAGTCCTAAATTCCAACTTACTAAAATATGTTTAGTAGACTGGATGAAAAATAGTAAGGTGGCTCTCTAACTTAGAAAACACTCTTTAAAAAATTTATAATTATAAGTAGTTAAAATATATCTTCCATCTACATAGTTCTGATTAGATTCATTAGAACTTAGCATTTTGTTAAAATACCAGTCACAATTCTAAATATCTTATTCTTCACCTCAAATATCATTCTTCTCCTTAATCTATATAGAGGTCCCCTTGACTAATATATTAAAATAAAATTTCAGAAAAATCTCACCAGGTAAAAAAATTTACCAGGCCTACCTCCGCTGCAGTAGTCAGTAAGATTCATCTATCCTACTGGCTACAATTCAGATTCCTGTTTTCTTGGGGAATGAATAAGAGAGCTTTTTGTAGGTACAAAGTAAGTTCTCTCTCCTATTTCCAAAATTTTTCTCTACTGCCAATTCACCTCAAATAGTCTTCGTCCTCAAGTCTTGACAGCCTCTATATCTATCACACATAAAGTCATACCAATCCTAATACATGAATTTGAGAAAGGAAGTTTTAGTGCAGTTCTCACAATGGGTATTCAGTCAATGCTATGTCGAGGACCTTTCAAATTCTATTAAGACCCTTAACACAAGAAATAACAGCAACTAAATTAATTCTCATCTAAGTTAAAAATGCACAATTTGCTGTTTATATACATATTAAAAGAAAAAAATTAACCAAAAGATGCAAAAGTACCAGCTTATTTATTTGATCTACAATCTTTTCTACAGTAGTATGCTTCTTGAAGAATCTATTTTAAGCACCTTCTTAGATTTTATAATTCCTTTAACTCTTGGGCAACAAAATTCATGCTTTCAGTTTGTTCATGTTTCTGTTCACACTTCAACTTTATACCTTCTCTGCATTTACATTTCAATAGAACATCTTTAGTCATCTATAAACCATAATCCAATGGCTTTATAATAAAGTTCTGTAGTACTCATGCAGCCTGAAGACGAGCAGAGATACAGGATTAGTTTAGTTGGTGGCCACTGAATAAAAAGTATATTTATATTTGCATAACACATTGATTAAAAAGCCCTAAGAGGTTTCCCAAACTTATACACCTCTTTCTTCACCCATGTTTTAAAAGACAAAATATTTTAAAGAACTCGGACTTGCCCTCAAGCCTTCCAGAACCTTTTAATGAGTCATATTAGGCTCCTAGTACTGAAGGTAAGCTTCTGAACTATTCCGTCTAAGAGTTTTAAAGGAATATTTTGGAATCGGTGAAATAATTATTGAGCCATGAAGAATTCTAGGTACCCTGAAAATAAAGTAAGTACTCCAATTTCATGTTCTGAACTTCCACCCTAAAGTGCTAACCTACAATGATTCTAAGTTATTTTCAGTCCTAAACAAGTACCACTTTTGATTTTCAAATTTCAATGCTTAGAAACCGTAACCAGTGTAAATATTAACCCCACTCATCTAAATATTCAGACCAGGTAATAATACCTTTAAATTATTGGCTTCTATTTTGCATAGCTCTTTCTAAATAGAGAAAAGTAATTTCTTTACTATATTACTCTAGTTACCCAAAATAAAATCCTAATATTGTTATGTTTAGATAAATGAAGGAGAGGTAGGATGGGATTACAGTTCTTTCTCTTTCCCTACTTTACAGAATTCAAAGATAATGTAGAAAGATTAACAGACACAGAATTCTTCATCTAACTGATGCCAGAAGAATTTAAAGGTTGTAATACAAAGTAATATGAGTAGGGAGCTAGACTATTTAAAACATCCATCTATAGTTCACACTTGGTTTCTAAACATGCCCATCTTTAGATTCATATTTATACAGTGATTTTTGCTTAAATATTTATAGCCAATATGCAGAAATATTAACATACAGAAGACATTTCATCTATATAAATTTTTTATAGCCTTCTAACAAGAAACTTCCCCCCTTAACCAAGCACCTCAATTTTATTTTCAAATTGAAATGAAGAAAATCTGAAAATATTCTTATTACTTCCAATTTGAAAACCTTGTTCGATTTTTCTAAATTAAACAAAGGATTATAAGCATGTATGTTTTAAAGCAATTAGTAAAGAAAAGCTATTTACCATTTTTATCACTTGAATGTGCTATTCAGAAAAATTTTTGAAAAAAATTCAGTATGACCTAAAAACAAGTTTAATGAAAGACAATATAGTATAATCTCTAGTTCTGGGAACAGAAATTTACAAGTGTTGCACTATTTTTTTTTTCAAAATTAACTGTAGAGTATATTGAAATATTTATTCTGTGTTAAGTTATATTGGGATATTAAGCATTCCTACATTACTACTAAGAATTTTTGGTTCATATTTACTTATATTAAAATAACAAAATGGGAGCTCTATGATTTAATAAGACACTAAAGTTTAAAAGTCAAGATAAACTCAAAACTGCATTTTGAGCTTTGCTATTTTAACCATCAGTGTATACTTTCCTTTATGATAACAAATACCAAGCCATGAGCTAACTTAACTTTAGTCATATAATACTTGTTTGAAAATATAAACATCTCTACTCTTGCCCATTGTGATTGGTATAGGATTGTCCTTGAATATATAAATTTATGCAAGTGTGTACAATTGTGGGGAGAGGAGGAAACTATTTTTACGATGGAAAACTGAGGAAAGGGATGGATCCTTTTCAGAAAGGAATAGATCAGATTTATCAAATTCTCTTACAAACTTTAGATCTTGGGCCAAGTTTCACAGAAATGATAATTAATAAACAGTTTTACTTTTCTCATTTTAACAACCAGATATGAAAGTCATCCAATGTAATTACCTTCAAGGTGATACGGAGCCAAGTCTCAAATTAGATGCAGTATCTGATGCAGATTACTTGTTTTCTGATTCTTCTCTGACTACTCACAAGTAGTCCATGAAAGAATTTATACTAACTAAATTGTTCAAGGCAAAGAGAGAGAAAAAGGAGAGAGACAGATAGAGACACTAAAACATGTCCAATAAGCTTCCTAACAAATTATGTTTAATTATTAAAAAAATACATAAGAATTTCCACCTCAGTATTCTCATGCAAAAGTAATCTAACACTTAAAAATGTCTTTATATTATTCAGTATACAAAAGGAGGTAAAAAGTGGCAATCAGGTGTATCTTAAATTGCACATTCCAGCTTATCTAAATACAAACAACAACCCATGTCAGAAATACTATAATTTTAAATACAGCATAGGTTTCTTTTTCCTCAACAGCTGAACAAAACAAGGTGTCACAAATTATTCCCCTGAACTACACAGATGTATGAATTAGAAGGCAGGATTATGAACTTTAAAGCATTAATTTTAATTATGAATTGATAATACATTTCTACAAACACTGGTGATATTAAAACAATATACCAATAGACATGATCAATATGTGTACATATGTAATGATCCCAGAAAAATGGTGGTCAAATAGAAATAATATTTCTCTTTAACAAATGTTTTGAGGAAAAATGCTTTAAATTATGTGAAGTTGAAAATATAATTTTAACAAAATTTATGTGAAAAGAGGAAACACCAAAGCTGCTAAAATTCTTTGGGACCCCCACCTTCCAAATGCTATCCTTATAATTCCCCAGTTGTCACAGGATAAAGTATTTTTCTAGAAAAAATTAAATTATTGCAAATATTGCTTCCTATAGACTGCTTTATGTGTCAGAGTCACTTGTAGATCCTGGTCTGCTGTTATCTGGCCCATCGCTTTCCTTGTCCCAGTCTTTCATAGACGCACCCATCATGAAATCATCACGCAGAATTGTCCAACCTGGGCCATCTTCTGATTTGATTTCAGTCTAAGGAAAATCAGAGAACCAAAATAGTCAGAAATCAATTCAATCATTAATAATTGGTTCTACAATAGAAGTGAAACCAAGATAATTCACAAATTGACTTTAGTTTTACAATACAGTTATATAGGTATATATAAAAATATAACAAACAACTATATATTAATAAAATGACATATCCCAAAAAGAAAAATGGAAGCAAAGTAAAATTTTTTGGAGTGGAGACAACAATATTGTCAAATCCAAGTTTGGTATCAATTTTTAAAATCTTTTGAAAACAAAAGCAAACTTATTTAACCTTCAGTGATAATTTATTAAAAATTCTTGGCAGATTATTTCAATATAAACAGATATTTAAGAAACACTTTTGCCCAAAATAAAGGTAAAAAAAGTAATCTAATCTCAGTACTATGCTACATTTTTATGATTGCTATTTCACTTAACATTTTATAAAAATTTGAACCAATTATTCTTTATTTAGGAAATAATGTCACTCCCTGACCCTACCATGTAATGAAAGACGAATCACACGCTACAACTATAAATAACTGAAGTAGGCAATAAACATGTAAGTAATCATCCATTTTATTTAGTGGTAGAATTTAGTAATACATAAGAGAGCCTAGGAATTACAGGCCTTCATTTCATGGTACAACAGTACCACCTTGTGGTATTAAGTATTACAATATAGGCAGCACTCTAAGCTATAAAATTTTTCATTCTTTTCACAAATATTAAGAACTGTGTTATCTAGCACTGTTCTTCATGTCAGAAATACAGTAATGATCAAAGCAAAATCCCTGTCTTCACAGAGCTAACAGTCTGCAAATCTCATTTATAAAAACACACAATTTTGGAAAAATTTAAGTATGAAAGAAAATTCTAAGTCTTAATTATACATGAATTTTTGCTAGAAAATAATGTTGTTATCTTTACAGGGGTTATTAATCATGCAAGAAGCAATTTTCAAGAGAAGATATTAAAGACATCTATTAGATTACAAGAGATTAAAAATGTCCTACTAGCTCACTCCTATATTCCTAGGGTCAAGCAATAAAGTAGAGCTTGTGCCTAAATAAAACCCAAAGACTGGATGAGTAAAGTTTTAGAATTGACTTTGTATGTCAAGTATCAGCCCACTTTATACTGAAACTTAACCAACATAAACAAAATCAGTGCTACTATAAAAATCAACAAAAAAATGGTACTAGTATTTCTCCTGCCACACTGGTAGGAGAACAATAAAGTAGAAAGGTAACTTAGAACTCTCCTTCTGGAATATTTTAATATACCTGTCCATCACTTATTTCTATAAAATCAAATCTATATTCGTAAAACTGAAATTCTGCTTCTCTTTGATGAAACTATTTCACTGGATAAAAGGCCATTTTCTCTAATTTATGCCATTTTCTTTGCCAAGTTTCTCATCAAATAAGAGAAAGAGCTGTTCCAGTCGAGATCTACTTATAACCAACAATTATAAGACCTATCCTGTCAAATTAACAATTCAAAGCTTCCAATTAAATTCTTAAAAATGTATAGCCATATCCAAAATTTCTCACCAGCAAAGACTTGTCCTGACTTTGATATCTGTGTTTACATATGAATATGCCCAATCTCAATGTTTTAAGTCTCCAAGTCTGGACAACTATACCCAACATGCTATCAACATGTTATCAATCAAGAGCTCACATGACTGGTATAAATGCAACACTTCTACATGAGGGCTCCCTCTAAGAGCAAACCTCTAATGGACACTAAGTTACTCTTCTAGCACCAGAAAAGCTATAGAAAACAAAAGAATTAATAAGAAAGGGAAGAGATGGAGGGAAGATGTCAGATAAAACTTTAAACAAGTAGTTCATGGGCTGGAGATGTGGCTCAAGTGGTAGTGTACTCGCCTAGCATGCATGAGGCACTGGGTTTGATTCTCAGCACCACATAAAAATAAAATAAAAATATTTAAAAAAAACAAGTAGTTCAAAAAGAAAAATACTAGCCCCAAGGAAAGGAATAATTAAAATGGTGAGACAAACTGTCTCACATGTCTCAGAAGGCCATTCCTGTAAACATTCATATAGTTTAAGCAATGAGAGAAATAACAGAATAAACCTAAAGTTTTTCTCAAAGATCAATATGAAATGTAACAATTCAGTAGATCTTCACAGGAGGATCTTGGCAATGTTCTTGTTTTTTTGCAGTTCAGGAAATTAATAGTGTATATCAGTGATTTTTAAAGTGTGATCACCAGTATCACTTGGAAACCTGTTAGAAGTTCCAAATCGCAAGCTTCATTCCAGACCTACTGAATCAGAAACCCAAGGGGATTGGGTACAGAGATCTCTTTCTTCAAGATATCCAACAATTCTGATATATGATAAAGCCTAAGAATAACCAGTCTATAAAAAGAGAAATATTTCTTAGTGACAGTTTCCATTCATTGCTTTAAGACCAAATACATTTATGGCCAAAAGAGAAAGATTTTGGGAAACACAACATTAGATTTTGGATATAAGTATTAGACTCAGCTCTGTATGCCTTAAGTAGGGCCATAACTCAAGGTATCGTTACAGTAGTGTTTTTACACTGTGAAGCAACAAATTGGAGAAAAAAATAGACAACATAAAATTTACTAAAAACAAGTATAGATTACCATGTCTTAATAACAGATATTCTATATAACATCTGTCAACATGGCAACTCAAGAAAGAAAACTTTTTAAACAGACAATTTCAATTTTTAACGTATACATCTGCTAAAAAAATATACAGCAAGGAAAAAGAGTCATCTTGAGATGACAGTTTGAACATAAATAAGTAGGCTTGCTCAACTTCAGTAAACAGAAAAACTAAAGAAAAGCAACCTGTTTCAAAGGTATAAAGCACAATGAGGTATAAGTTTTGGGACATCAAGGTGGCAGAAGCAGAAGTATAAGAAAATGCCAGCTGGAGTATAAAGCAGGGAGATGAGTCCCTGTTTAGGGTAAGTTCCATTACCAAGACAACTTCCAACACAACTCCTGCCACAGGTTCGGTATTCTAATTAGGCAAAAATAAAGTAACCATGGAAACAAATGGGACTTTGATCAGGTCCCTGCAGAGAGGGGATTGAGGCACAGGCCAGTCTGTAAGACAAGACTTACCCAGACATCAGAGTCTTGAGCCACACTCTGGACCCATGCTGCCCTACTTTATGTAGTGTTACTTTCACTTATCACTAAATCTATGCTGTTTCTTCCGGATGTTCAAGATGCCAAAAACCTTGACCCCCAACTAGACATTCCACTGGTATCAACAAGTACAAGATCAGAAGAGAGAACAGCAACACAATTTAAGGAGATGAACCAGGGATGAGGATGCAGCTCCATGGGAGAGCACTTGTCTAGCATGTGAGAGGTCCTGAATTCTATTTCCAGCACATTCCCTCACCTGTCCCCCAAAAAAGGAGAAGGAGGGGAATTAGATAAACTACAAGAAACTCAATAAATGCAAGAAAGGTCGGGGCTGGGGATATAGCTCAGTTGGTAGAGTGCTTGCTTTGCATACACAAGGCCCTAGGTTCAATCCCCAGCACCCCCCCCCACACACACACACAAATGCAAGTAAGGTGACTCTTAAGATGGTAAATGTAAAGCTGACAATCACCCCTATTTACACTAAAGAATCTGCAAAACAGTAACTGGCACTTCTGGAAGTAAGGATTGGAGTGGAGGGACCAAAATAAAGATAACTGAGTAAAAGCTGTGCTTTGACTTGGTCTCTAGGTATTTCTCACACTAACCTGGCAGAAAACTAACCACCTGGAGATATGATGGCAAAGCACAAATCATAGTATAGGCACAATATTGAAAATGGGATCAGATCACACACTCACCCCCAAAATTTATTCCAGCTCCCTTGTAACAATGAGCTCCCAAAATGCAGACAGGCAGACCTTTTTCCTCCCGGTAAAGAACAGTAGTATTCTATAGAAAATCTGTCTAGTCACCAATAAAATGTTCATCCTGAGAATTCTACAGTGAAGTTTAAAGTGGACAATATCCACATGCTCACAGCTTCTAATTGCATTTTTAGGACTACTGGTTCTAACTAATCATGGACAACTAACTAAGTATTATTATCATTGAAGAAGCTAGAAAGCAACAAAAAATGCAAAAACAGAAAACCAATATGTAGGGAAAACAATTTGAAAAAGAACATTTAAAAGAAAATATCATTAATATTCTCAAAGACTTAGGAGAATATATTGCATCCATAAAACAAGAGCAATTATTATTTTAAAATAAATATTAAGAGAATAACAAAGAGCTTGAAATTAAAAACACTATGGCAGAAATAAAAAACTTGGCACAACAGTGATAAGACGGAGGTGAGGAATTCTTCACAAAACAAAGTGAAAAGAAAAATAATAAAACATGGAGTAATATAACTAGAGGACCAATCAATGAGGTTCAATATACAAATAATGGGAGTTCTACAAAAGAGCAAAAATGAATGGGAGGAAATGAAGGAATGAATAAAAAATTCCCATAATGAAGAACAAACTCTTCTAAATTGAAAAGAGCCCTGGAATACCCAACACACAAAATAAAAAGAGCCATATTAAAGACATCATCATAAAACCTTAGGACAATGAGAAATATCCTATAAACTTCTAGAAAGAAAACAAAGAAGTCACATACATAAAAATTGATCAGGAATCAGAATACATTCAAAGTTTTCAATAGCTGCTCTAAAAGCAAAAATGCCATACACAAATGTTTTGGAAATGCCAAAAGAAAATAATCTCCAATTTGAAATTCAATACTCAAGACACACTATTATTAAAATGTTACGGTAAAATCGCAGTAACTGCAAACAAGAGCCCCCTCCAATCCAAATTTAATTTAAATATAGCTTCTCAGGAAAACTGAGGATGTTCACTATAAAAAGATGGGAGTACCAAAGGACAATAACTTAGAAAAATAAAGATCCCACACAAGAAAGGGAAGGGAATCTCCAGGATCACACTGAAGAGAAACCTCAGAATGATAGTTATGTATCAGGCATAAAGAGCAACCTGCACTTGTGTTGACTTCAAGGGAAGGGATGCTGAAAACCATAGGCTGTTGTATCATCACTGTAACTTGACAAAACCACTGGGAGATGATTTAACAAAAACATTCATGTAAACAGAGAAAAGAAGATATAAAAATTAAGAAAGGGAAATCAATCTGAAGAAATTCAAAATATCACAGGAAGTTTATCCCAGAATGACAACTGTGGAGTAAACCAAGAGAACAATCATCCAAAGAAGAATAGAGGCTTCTAGGAGAAAGACTGTCTCAGAGAAAATAATTACAATAGATGCATTACCTGAGGAATTTGATTTGGAAAGCATACTAAGAAAATTAAACATAAAAAAAATCAAGCAAAATTAAAAAAATTAATTTCAAGAAAAAATAGAAACATTACAACGTTCAGTGATAAATAATACACAGAAATAATAATGAATATTTGAAACCAATTTAACAAATAATTAAAAACTAATTATATTGAGAGGACAGGGGCAAGGAGACAGACTGTGTAAGAGAACTAAATCTTTGCCCAACATAATATAGGAATTCAATAAATAATACTTGAAATCAATGACTCCACAGATATGACCACATACACGTTAGTTTGGAATAGAGAAAAGTATAAATACCAACAGGTCTAGATTTAAAAGTAAGTAGTGGTTTCTCCTGGGGGTAGCAGCTGCACCGAGTGGCAGAATCAGGCAGAAAACAGCTTTTTAAAAAAATAACCTTTTTTGGGGCGGAGGCAAAAAGTTGCTATTAAGATTATATGAATAAGTAAAGCATCAATTTATTTGTCTTTTTTTTTTTTAATAAATGTGTCAAGGGCTGACCCTCAACAAATTGCAATAAGGGAGTGGCTAAAAACAAAAGGAAAAAAGTATAGCTAGATAATTTCTACAATCTCAAGTTTCCCAAATCTCCTCTAAGATATGCTCCCATCCCCATCCACCCCAAAAAAACTCCCAAGAAATCCTACTATTTTTTTTAACCATATTGATTGTACTGTACTTTCTTAGTCTTCTATGAAAAAGGTAACAAAATCTGAATTATACTATATATGGCATGTACCTAATATTATTTTATTTATAATTCTCTTACAAGTCCTAGTCATATGGCAATTATTATTCTCATGTAAGATACAAAGAAGTAACATATTCAGAGACAGCCCACACCAGCCTGTGCAGGACCCAGGCTCACAGTATGCCCTGAGGGGCAGACACCTGCCACCGCCTAGCCTCTGGCACAGGACCGCCTCTTCCGGCCAGCGACTACCATGGGAGGTCAAGCCCCCTGGTCCAGATCCATCCACACCAGCCGTGTGGGACCCAGGCTCACAGAAGGCCCGGGTCCACCCCTCCAACAGGCACCCACCTGAGCCTAGCCTTGGCCCAGATCTGACCACACCAACTTGCACAGTACCCAGGTCCAGGGTAGGTCCCAGTTCACCACACCCCCTACACACAACTTGGGAGCCTAAGCCTAACTCACTTCCATCTTGGGACATTGCGGTCATCACCATAGCCTTCCGCATAGGATAGCCCCTAACTTTTGACAACAGACAGGGCCTACAAGCAGCTGCATTTTAGAGCAGACATGACAAAGGGAGTGTGAAGCCCATCCTTTTAGTCCCATCTCTGTAAGACATTGCTTCCATCTTGGGGCACCTTAACTATTACCTCGAGCTACTTTGGCTATTGCAGTCACCATATTTAAATGCAGTAGCATACACTGAGGGACACCAACAGGGTTTGGAAGGGAAACATCACCTTAAGGTACAGACAATCTGCACGGGTACTACAAGAATATAGTGAAGAAACTGTTAATACCTCAGATTCACACTACAAGAAAGGAAGACACATAGACAACATGAAAAAACAAGGAAGAACAGTAACCCAAACAAACCAGGACACTATAATAACAGAACCCATGGACAGCAAAGTTGACAAAATGTCAAAGAAGGAGTTCAGAAGGTTCATGATTAAAATGACCTGTGAATTAAAGAATGACCTAAATGAGCAAATACAGGCAAAAATTGATCACTCCAACAATGAGATAAGAGAACAAATACAGGTAGCAAAAGATTACTCCGAGAGAGAGACTCTGAAAAGAAAAAAAAAAAAAACACTCAGAAATCCACGAAATGAAGAATACAATAAATAAAATAAAAAACTCAATAGAAAGCATAACCAAAGACTAGATCACTTGGAATAAAGAAAGTCATATAATGAAGACAAAGTATATAAACTCGAAAATAAAGCTGATCACACAGTGAAGAGTAAGAAACCATGAATAGAACAACCAAGAATTATGAGAAATCATCAAAAGACCAAATCTAAGAGTTATTAGGATACAGGAAGGCACAGAGTTTCAAACCAAAGGAATACACAATCTCTTCAATGAGATAATATCAGAAAATTTCCCAAGCAAGAAGAATGAATTGGAAAATCAAATACAAGAGGCTTACAGAACACCAAATGTACAAAGAAACAACAGATCTACACCAAGGTACATTATAATGAATAAGGACAGAATCTTAAAAGCCGCAAGAGAGAGGAATCAGATCACACAGAGGGGGAGACCAATTCGTATCTCAGCAGACTTTTCAACCCAAACCCTCAAAGCCAGGAGATCGTGGAACAACATATACAAAGGTATTTAAAAAACTGACAAAACAAAAAGAAAATGGATATCAACCAAGAATCTTATATCCAGCAAAACTAAGCATTAGATTTGATGATGAAATAAAAACCTTCCACGATAAACAAAAGTTAAAAGAATTTACAACTAGAAAGACTGCACTACAGAACATCCTCAGCAAAATATTCCATGAGGAGGAAATGAAAAACAATGATGAAAATCAGCAGAGGGAAGGATTATACTAAAAAGAAAAATCTAATCAGACAAGAAACCAAGTCACGTTAAATAGCAAAAATAAACACAAATGGCTGGGAATACAAATCGTATCTCAATAATAACCCTGAATGTCAATGACCTAAACTCACCAATCACAAGACACAGACTAGCAGATTGGATGGGGGAAAAAAAAAAAAAAAAGACCCAACAATGTGCTGTCTCCAAGAGACACATCTCATAGGAAAAGAAATCCACAGACTGAATGTGAAAGGTTAGAAAAAATCATACTCACATGGACTGCAGAAGAAAGCAGGAGTTAGCAGGAGTTTCCATCCTCAGTTGAAATAAAGTAGACTTCAAACTAAAGTCAATCAAAAAGGATAAAGAAGGACACTGCAATACTGATCAAGGGAACCATACACCAACAAGACTAAACAATTATAAATATATATGCCCCAAACAATGGAGCATCTATGTTCATCAAACAAACTCTTCTGAAGTTCAAGAATCAAGTAGACCACAACATAACAATTTTGGGTGACTTTAACACATCTTTTTCATAACTAGATCTTCCAAACAAAAGCTGAACAAAGAGACTATGAAACTCAATAATATAATCAATAACTTAGACTTAACTGACATATTTAGAATATTTCATCCTTCAATGAGAGAATACACTATCTTCTCAGCAGCACATGGATCCTTTTCTAAAATAGACTGTATACTATGCCACAAAGCAACTCTTAGCAAATATAAAAAAGTAGAGCTACTACCCTGCATTCTATCAGATCATAATGTAATGAGATTAGAAATCAACAATACAATAAGAAATAAAATCCACTCCAACACACGAAGACTAAATAATATGCTACTGAATGAATAATGGGTTGGAGAAGACAACAAGGAGGAAATTTAAAAAATTTTAGAGGTGAATGAGAATGCAGATACAATATATCGGAATCCCTAGGACACTATGAAAGCAGTTCTAAGAGGAAAGTTCATTCCTTAAAAGAAGAAAAAGTCAACAAATAAATGACTTAACATTACATCTCAAAGCCCTAGGAAAAGAACAACAAATCAACACCAAATGCAGTAGAAGACAGGAAATAATTAAAATCAGAGCTGAGTCAAGGAAATTGAAACAAAAGAAACAATTTAAAAAACTGACAGAAAAGTTGATTCTTTGAAAAAATAAATAAAATTGACAAACCCTTAGGCAACAAAGGAGAGAGAAATGCTAACGGAGAGAGAAAACTCAAATCACTAATATACGTGATGAAAAAGGAAATATCACAATAGATACTACAGAAATACAGAAGATAATTAGAAATTATTTTAAAAACTTGTACTCCAATAAAATAGAAAATATAAAAGGTATTGACAAATTTCTAGAGTCATATGATTTGCCCAAATTGAATCAGGATGACATACACAATTTAAACAGATCAATTTCCAGTGACGAAACAGAAGATGCCATCAAAAGTCTACCAACCAAGGAAAGCACAGGACCGGATGGATACAAAGCCAAACTCTACAAGACCTTTAAAGAACTAATACCAATATTCTCCAATTTATGTCAGGAAATAGAAAATGAAGGAGCACTTCCAAATTCATTCTATGAGGTCAATATCACCCTGATTTCAAATCCAGGCAAAGACACATCAAAGAATTAAAACTTCAGATCAGTATCTCTAATGAACATAGATGCAAAAATTCTGAAACATATAAAAAATATCACATACCACAATCAAGTGGGATTCATCCCAGGGATGTAAGGTTGGTTCAACATATGGAAATCTACAAATGTAGATTTCCATATGTTGAACATCAATAGACTTAAAGATAAGAATCATATGATCATCTCAACAGACATAGAAAAAAACATGTGACAAAATACAGCACCCCTTTATGTTCAAAACACTAGAAAAATTAGGGATAACAGGAACCTATCTCAATATCATAAAGGCTAACTTTGCTAAGCCGCAGGCTAAGATCATTCTAAATGGAGAAAAATTGAAGGCATTCCTTCTAAAAAATGGAAGGAGACAAGGATGCCCTCTTTCACCACTTCTATTTAACATAGTTCTTGAAACATTAGCCTGAGCAATTAGACAAAATAGATTAAAGGGATACACATAGAAAAAGAAGAACTCAAATTGGCACTATTTGCTGATGATATAATTCTATATCTAGAAGACCCTAAAAGCTCCACCAGAAAACTTCTACAACTAGTAAATTAATTCAGCAAGTAGCAGGATATAAAATCAACACTCCAAAATCAAAGGCATTTCTGTATATCAGTGACAAATCCTCAGAAAGGGAAATGAAGAAAACTGTCCCACTTACAATAGCCTCAAAAAAAAAAAAAAATAAAATACTTGGGAATCAACCTAACAAAAGAGGTAAAAGATCTAGATAATGAAAATTACAGAACCCTAAAGAAAGAAGTCAAAGAACACCTTAGAAGATGGAAAGATCTACCTTGCTCTTGAATAGGCAGAATTAATATTATCAAAATGACCTTACTTCCAAAAGCAACATAAAGATTTAATGCAATTCCGATTAAAATCCCAATGACATTCCTCATAGAAATAAAAAAAAATCATGAAATTCATCTGGAAAAATAAGAGACCCAGAATAGCTGATATAAGAAGGCTGATTCATAGTGGGATAGGGAAAGGGAACATTGGAGGAACAGACAAACTCTAGATAGGGCAGAGGAAGAAAGGGGCATGGGATTAGAAATGATGGTGCAATGTGATGGTCATTATTATCCAAAGTACATGTATGAAGACATGAATTGGTGTGAACATACTTTGTATACACCAGAGATATGAAAAGTTGTGCTCTATATGTGTAGTAGGTACTATAATGCATTCTGCTGCCATATATAAATAAACAAAAGAGGAGAAAAAAAAGAAGTAATGTATTCAACTCTACACTAATATTAATAAATGGCTGAGTCAGTACTCAAAACCAGAACAATCTGATTCCAAAGAATCATAGTTCTTCTCATAGTTCAACACTGTTCCAAAACTGAATCAATGATAAAACAACATATTTCTTTATCACCTCTTGTACTATATTACCTACAGAGAATTAATATAAATCTACACAAAAAATGTCTGAATATGTTTAAGATGATTTCTATAGAAGTTGCAACTTGAGTAAATTATATTATCCATTGGATTTACTAATTTCGATTCACTATATAAACAAGATCTACTATTGAGCATAATACTTAGCACAACTACAAAGAAAAGGTAGACCAAGATTAATAAAATAACAGGAGAAAGTGTCAGGCCAACTCTACATATGACTTTCTTTGGAAAAGCTTGCTTAAGGTGATCACTGAATAAATGTTATTAAATGTTAAGACATGACAATAAAGGGGATTTGACTTCATTTGTAACATGTAAGTAGTATCAATTTGGTTTTTTTGTTTGTTTTTTAGAGCATTATAGTTACACATAGTAAGCTGGGTTCATTTTGACAAAATCATACATTCACAGAATTCAATTTCAATCCCCATTCTCCTACCCTTTGCCACCTCTATCTCACATTTTCTTTCCTCTACTCATCTTTCTTATATTTATTTACTTTTGATTGGTATTTTGTGCATATAAAGGTGAAATTCTCTAGGGTACGTTTTAAAACACATATAGCATGATTTTCCACCCCGTTTCCTGTCCTTCCTCCCTCCCGACCCCTTTTTCTAAAAGTAGCATTAATTTGATGTATCATTTTTACAACAGGAATAAAAATCAAGAGAATTCTAAATTGGAATCTCAATCCATCAAGTCCAACAACATAAATCAGGAAATTCTGGAGGTTCAGAACTCAAAAGAAATGGGAAACTTGTTAACCTGGGTTAAATATAATGTTAAATATAGTTAGCCATATTATACACGTTACAAATAGGTATGTACTACCCTTAGATGGAAACTGTATACATCAGCTTTTCATTACTGTGATAAAATATATAAGATAAACAATTATGAGGAGGAAAGGTTTACTTTGGTTAATGGATTTAGAGGTTTCAACCCAGTCAGTTGGCTTTGTTGTTATTAGACCCTTGGCAAGACAATATCATGCAGGGAGCCCATGTGGGAAGAAACTGCTCACCTCCTGGCAGCAGGGAGACAAAGAAAGTGAGAAAAAAGGGGGCTGGAAACATTTCGTTCTAGGGCACATACCCAATGACCTAACTTCTTCCAGCTAAGCCCCACCACTTCCTAACTGCACTGGACCAGTCTTTTTACATGTAGGCCTCTGGGGAATATTTCAAATCCAAACTATAGCTTTGTGCTATTATCTAAGTATAGACTACAATAATCAAAATCAATCAACTGATGTTTTTCAGTGTTGTTGCAAGGCAGCAATGATTTCAATGACCTAAAACAATCAACAAGATAATATTTGTGTTTACATGGACTCTGAAAAGTAAAACTGATTAAATGTAAGAATGTAAGAAAACCCATGTGATAAAAGAAATAAAACTGTACTCCCCTTGGCCTGGTTTTAATCAAGATCATACAGATGCAGTGAGTTTTTGATGATGAAGACAACCTTTAAAAATGTTAATCTGTTTCAATTTCAAAATATGAGGATATATTGGCACCTATTAAAAAGAATACTGAAAAAAAGAGGTTTGGAATTATTCATTGGTAACACCAAATAATTAAAGAGCTTAACACCTCATTCCATTTTGATGGAGGAAAATTCAATTAAAACCTAAATAAATAAATAAACAAATAGTAAATCACACCTTATATTCAGCAACCAGAATTAGCTTATTTCATTGCTTTCCCTAAGAAGAATGTTCAATTTAATTTCACCTAAATTTGAAGTCTTAGCACTGGTTAATTCAACTGAATTACCTTTGTTTTAAAAATCTTTAATAAGATATTTTCAAGTGTACTTAGTAATCTACCTGTTGATTGATTAAAGTCTATTTGAAAATTCTTCCTGTAAAATGAAGCCTACATGGGTACTCTTTTACATTAGAAAAAGATATTCTAGTAGAAATCAACACAGATGAAAGTCTTTTTTTTAAATGATGCAAGACACTGGTCATAAAGGATTGAAAAAATTCCCTCTTAGATTGTAAAATAGTTCCAAGAAAGAATCTACAGATCAAGACTATATGAAAGACCCCATATCAACAGAAACTCAATTTTTCTCTGTTTCTCAAAGACCAATGCAATTAAACAACAACTGATTTCTCTAAAACCATTTTTGCCTTTCCCTGTATTAATTTGTTTATGTTAACCTTTTCTAAGACATTTCAATAAGTTTACTTGGGCTTAATTTGTGTTAACTATTTATGTAGTTTCCATATTTCTGTATAGTTTGCAGATTCAAATGGGTAATCTGTAAGATCTAAGTAAATCAGAAAACCATGTAGTAGGGCTGGGGTTGTGGCTCAATGGTAGAGTGCTTGCCTAACACGTGTGAAGCACTGGGTTCAATTCTTAGCACCACGTATAAATGAATAAAATAAAGGTCCATCAATATCTAAAAAAAAAATTGAAAAAAAAAACATGTAGTAGAATATCCTAGAGGTGAAAAAAAGAAAATGCTGAAATTATACCACCTTTAATTATAGTCCAAGCATATATTAAAGTATATAATTCTCTAAGAAAATTTAATTCTCTTTTTCTAAAAACGTTTTTTTGCTTCTGAAAAACATGCTTTGTCAATTTATTTTTTAATCCACTGAATTATTTTTGTTTTAATTTTCTGCCATTGGTTTTACCATGTACTCAACACATAAGTCCTTATTCAAAATGATTCTGTTTGGTGGTTTCTTTTTCAACTTGCTCTTCATACATATGGTTCATAGAACTGAGTTACAGGAAACATTAGTTTGATTCGGAGTTTCCTCATTGTTTCCATTCTCTTAAGAATTGCTAATAAGTTAAAGTTTACTGAACTGCCCAAAAAGCCAAATATAACATTCCAAGGAGACTTTTGACAAGTGCGCTCAATACATTTCACAGTGAATTAGAAATTAGAAATATTTAGAATACATTCTGCAAGTTAATCTCTTAAAGCACATCCTTGCTATTTTATTACACAGTACCTAAATTAAAATCTAAATTTATAAACATAAATTGGCAGAGCTGTGAATTAATCTGGAAAATAGATACCAATGTCTTAATATCACAAATTCATTAAAAAGCTTAAATGAAGACATGTAAAAGTACTTCTTATACCACGAAATGCTAATTAAACAAAACTAAGTTCTATTTACTGAACAAAAGATTTCAAAGTTAATAGACTGCTCCCACCAAGGATCCTTGAGAAAAGCATAATTTTAGGTCTAGGATACAGAAAGTACAAGGTTTTGTCCAGGACATCTTGTGCCAAAAACAATGAAGCCCTCAAAGAAAACTGGAGTCAGGGGGGCTGGGGTTATGGCTCAAGTGGTAGCATGCTCACCTGGCATGCGTGAGGCATTGGGTTCAATTCTCAGCACCACATAAAAATAAAATAAAGATATTGTATCCACCTAAAAAACTAAAAAATAAATATTAAAAAAAAGGAAACTGGACTCATGCCCAGACCAGTTTACATGTGTGCCTACAGCCACTTTTGCAAACTTAAGCATCAACAAGCGTAATGATTGTAATTGATTATAACATTAAATGAATAACGTCCCTATGTCCATTTTAAAGGTTTAGACTGACAAAAGGGCAAAGGAAGGAAGGTTCTCTTGCCAGCACTGGAGGTGACTTGAAAACCAACTCCTTACTCTGGAAAATAGAAATAGAAAGGAAAAGAAACATTAACTCCCATTTTTTGAAACTCTCATTCATTCCCTCACCAATGCTAGCCAATAAATTAGAAAACGAGAAATTACCATTCTGTATCCTCCAAAGGGTCAAGTGTTTTAGCAAGGACCAATAATTGATGCTAAAAGTCAAAAAGATGGATGGTGAAAAGGACACTTGCTCTTGCCAAGGTATTCATCCGAAGAAGTACTTATAACTGTTGGGGACACTTTGATTTATTGTTATCATTTTGACCAAGGGACAAAACAGCATCTGTAATATTGGACATTTTGATAATGTCTCCGGATATGCTGCAATATCCAGTATTTATATGAAATAATTATCCACACCTATAAAATAATTATGCCAAAAAAAGTTTAATCTAAATTCCATCAAGTCCAAGTTAAAAGACATTATAGTGAAACTATGAGATAAATTTAAACCCTACATGCATTATTCATTCTTCAAGACAACTGGCTTTTCGCCTTAAAAAAATCAGTCTTCTTAAAACTGAAAAGGACTGGTCTAGAATATATAAAAAATAAGATAAAACCAGTACAATGTGTGGGTGGACCTTGCCTAGAATCTGATTCTCACATTTATAAAAACCTTATGAATTATATAGTATGTGAATTATATCTCAATAAACTTTTATTTTTAAAAGGAGAAGATCTTTGGCATGCATGTGGGTACTGCCTTCAATTAATTAGCCCAAATAAAACCTAAATGGAAAGACAGATAGCTATGTAAAACAAAAAACAAACAAGGGTAAACAAACCTAGATAATAGAAATACAGATATTCATACTACTACTCTTTTAAAATTTTGTTTAAAAATATTCATGAAGGGGCTGGGGATATGGCTCAAGCGGTAGCATGCTCGCCTGGCATGTGTGCAGCCCGGGTTCGATCCTCAGCACCATATACAAACAAAGATGTTGTGTCCGCCAATAACTAAAAAATAAATATTAAAAATTCTCTCTCAAAAAAAATTCATGAAGGAGCTAAATAAAGAGAATTCTAAAATTTGTACTAGGCATAAAATGATTTATTAAACACAAGATGCAGTTAATTTCTAGTAAGTTTTAATTCCTCAATAAAGTACTAGAAAAGCCAATTTTTTTTTAATTTTTAATATTTATTTTTTAGTTCTCGGCGGACACAACATCTTTATTGGTATGTGGTGCTGAGGATCGAACCCGGGCCGCACGCATGCCAGGCGAGCGTGCTACCACTTGAGCCACATCCCCAGCCCCTAGAAAAGCCAATTTTAAGAGTGAATTCAGAAAGAATTTTCTAAATTAGGATCATAAGTTTTGTTAATTCTGAAATTTCTTACTATAATAATCTTACATGTAACAGTTTTGAGAAATTAAGATTATAAAATGTTATCAAGCTCCATTATATTGTTCATAAAATGAAGGAGATGAGAGAACTAGGGAAAAAAAAAAAGAAAGAAAGAAAGAAACAGACTGCAAGCTATCTCCCTTTACTACCCTAGTCCTGGCAAGTGACACTGTGGCTCCTTATGGTGCTAGCCTACCTGAGTAAGAGTAGGGTGAGTTTTCTGTACTGATTCTCTTTACATTAAGTACCTCAGATCTTTCTAAGCAGCAGACACTAATGGCTACAACAGAATATTAGAGTCTTATAGACTGAATCTGAATCCACAAAATACTATGGATGTAATGTGGGATAAGTTACTAACCATTTTAACTTTGGTTTGCTCTACTCTAAAATGGGACTTCTACTACCTCTACAACTGATAATTATGATAAAGCATCTTGCATAGTATCTAGCACAAGGTAAACACTTAAAAGCGCCCTCCCAGCCCCTTTACCCATTGTCCTTATTTGCTATTGTCCCAGATCATCCTGTTTCCTCAGGATCCCCAAATTAGGAAATCTGTTATTTTTTAATGATGCTCTACAAACTATTTATAAGGATGAGAACTCTCAAGTAGAATGAAAGCATTCACTTTAAAACTACACTGACTTGATCAGTAAAATCTCACATGTAATATAGCTAATTTAACCATAGCCTGGAAATGGGGAACAAGAGAAAATGGGACAAATTTCTAGTTCCCCCAAATCTAGTTTCATTATTTTCTAAGAATTATGCATTAATAGACCGAACACATGTAAAATGAGTAAGGACATGCCAAATCTAAATTTTTATTAAATTATTTTAGATCTTTTACATTATCCAATAATTCAGATGAAAGTAGTAAGAGTTCACTTTAAAAATTGGTTTCCAACTTCAGAATTTATTTTTGTCTACAAATTGTTAGGTTAAAAAAAATAAGCCCTAAATATATGGAGCTTATTCTAGTGATATTCAATGCAAATAGTAACTAAAAGCATTTACAAAGCACTTGCCTATTACTAAAAAAAATGTTGGCTTTTAGCAAACAATATAAACAATATAAAATCAATATTCTTTTGATTTTAAAAATTCACCATAGGTAAGAACATGCAGTATAAAACTCACTTGTGCAGGACTCTTTTTTTTTTCTTTTTTTTTAAAGCCCTAATCCCACTAATGAAAATCCTACAAAGGCAGCTACTTGACAGCACTTCTTCATATAGGGCCAAAAAATGTACAGCACCATTATTAACTAAAGATTTTTTACAGAAGCTCCATACAGCTATTTCTTAGACTTCACTTACACCCTTATTTTTCCCATGTCAAATGCTGCATGTAGCATATTGCCAAAAATAAGTTCCCTTTGGTAAACTACTGTTCAAATCAGAAACTACTCCACATTAAAACTAAACAGCATATTTTTAAAAAGAAGTGAATACAATGAGAAACTGACTTTAAACTGTTCCCATCAAGAACAATGTGTACAATCCTATTCATTCTCATTTCAAACTTGGGAGTCTCACTTTTGTCTAAACTTATCTATTTAGGCATTTTCAGTAAACAAACATTAAGCTGAATTATTTACAAAGTTAGGATTCCACACATTCCAGTAAGAGCAGTTTTTATGTGAGAGTAAAACACTGCTGCCCTGCAAAACAGGGGCAATTTAAGGACAGTAAGTATCTTGCTCCACCCCCTTCTCTGCCTTCAGCACTCATAAATATGCAAGGAACCTATGTCCTGAAAAGTGTTGGGGGACAACCTAAAGACAAGTATAAGTAAAGTCTTTCCATTTCTAGGCTTCCAATTCTTTAGGAGAAAGATTTCAATGGATCTAAGAGAAATCCATGGTTTTAAAAATACACAGCAATTCAGAGTCTGGGTCATGAGACACTGAAAAGTTAATAAGGTATTTCAAAATAAGGTTAATAAGTTAATAAGGTGTTTCAAAAACCTTCCCACCACTAAGCCTTCACCTCTATGAAGAACTTAAAAGGCTACCATTTAAGAGAAATGTAGGAGAAACTGAGCACCTTAACTTAACCACATTTGGCATTTGAAGAGCTCATACACAAAATCAGAACAAATAAATAAATATCAAGCCTCTTCTATTCATTTTTTTTCTAGGGATCTTACAGAAATTTGTTGTCCTGTTAACCATGAAGATTTCTTATAGACTCTAGCTAGCATTTTCCCTTACAACAAAATTATTGTAGTAATTTCAGATAAATGAAAACCTTAAAGAAAGTCTGTAATTCAAGAGTTCAAGTAGCATATAGTAACTTCTTTCCTACCAGCAGCCAACATATTTTCCTTTGAGACTCAGATTTAAGATGCATCACATTTGCTTCTGTCTTGCCTTTATAAAAAGAGCATGAAATTCCATGAAATCTAACAGGAGTTTAGTCAGCTTTCAAAGAAAGCAAAAGGAATAATTACAACTATGAAGGTCAAGGAAAAACACGAATGCCTCTATATTAATAAATTTTTGAGTATTTTAATATACCGAGACAACAAATCCCTCTGAATAGGTGCATATTCTGAATAGGGGAACAAATATATTTATTTAAAAGTTAAGCTTCATTTAATGAAAATCTTTTTTAGACCAAATGTTAAGTTTTTGTTGCTTCCTTACACAGTGTCCTAACACAACTTGTTTTTTTAATTACTCAGGGTCAATATTAAGGTTATCAATCAATATGACTTGCCACATATTGGTATGACTGCTGTGGCACTTATTTGATTCATATGGGATTGATTACAGGTTCTAGGTAAGGGAATTTCCTTCAAGTAACTGAAAATTAATTCTCTAAGCCTAAAAACTTTTAAATTTAATTGTGTGTTGGGGGGACTAAAATATACCATTCATCTCCCCTAACTTGGTAAACAGGCTAACTGTCCTTAAAGATGCAGGGATCCTACTGAAAAATACTCTTCAGATTCTGACACCATCCTTTTGTCTACTCCCTTGTGGCCATGCTGTTCTCCTACACTCTTTTCTCAACACCCTTGCTTTTAATCTGACCTTTATTGCCATCCTTTTCATTTCTGATCACAACCTGGAGCAGACATTGCCTCCAACTGTATACACTCTCAAACATGCTCCATCTTTCACCAAAATTCTCAATTTTGGTGAAAGTGGTTACATATCTGAGTCTCTCAAATTGTAAATCTCACAATCCCAATTCCTTCCTTTAATACCTCAAGATCATATTAGTTAAAAATCAAGTCAATCTAGATCTCCAACATTCCTCTCCAATCCAACTCTTCGGTACACCATCAATCCCACTCCATTTCCTCAAAACCTTCCTTCAGGTCTCCCTCCGGCTGTGAATATAGCAGTAGCCTCTTCTGAAACCATCTTTCCATAGTTCCAGCTCTTTTTTTTCCTAAAAAACAATTAAATCTTCAGCTTTCTTTTCCTTAAAAATAATCAAATCTAATTACAGCTCTTACCTAATGAAACTGGCCCCACAAGACACCCCAAGAAATAAAGCACAGATTCAATAACAGAATATATAAAACACATTATCTGATTCCAGCTTTTTTATTCTGAATATTTGTTTCCAATACCACTCATTAGCTAACACCCTATATATCCAACTACATGGAAGAAGAAATTTTAAAAAATTACAGTTAGCCCTCTCTATCTGTGAGTTCCACCAATAGTGGATTGAAAATATTTTTAAAAACAAAACTGCATCTGTACCTAACATGTATAAACATTTTTTTCTTATCATTATTCCCTGAGCGATGTATTATAACACGACTTACACAGCATTTACATTATGTTAGATATTATAAGTAATCTATGGGTTATTTAAAGTATACAGGAGGATATAAATCATATTAAAATACTATGATATTATATATAAGGAATTTTTATATAAACAGGGATCCTGGAACCAATCCTCATAAATACTGAGGGACAGCTGTACAAAAACTAGAGAACCAGTAGGTTGTTCCCCCTTCAACATGTTGTTTTCATGGGATTTTAAAATCAAAAGTTATTTTCTGAAGCACACTACTCTTGTGAATCATACTTCCTATGAACATCCTCACATCACAATTTTTCTACCTTTAAGACTTCTAACTTCAAGAAAACTACTCAGAATCTTTATTAAACAATTTTGCAAAGGGTTCCTTTTCTTGTTTCTAAATGAATTATTGGAAGGCTGATTCATTCTACATAATCAAACTTTAACCAAATTTCAACCTTTTATCCAAAATTTCTATTTTGGGACTAGAAATCATTCTTAGGCTTTCTCACTCCAATTCAAATTACTCCTTTCCAGTATTCCCTTCCTCTAGTCCCATATCACATAAATATAAATAATATAGAATATCACTAATATATAACAAGATTTATTGTGACATTATAAAATGGTTAAGAAACAAAAAAATGAGAATTATTGAGAAGTACATATTGGGTAGTGACTTCACCAATGAATGACTTTCTCTTACACATAAGCATGGCAACACCAGATTTTTTTAAAAAAGGAAAAGGAAAAGAAAAATGTGATTGTTAAATTTGTGAACATAAAAGGCATAATATGTTTATAGTTATTAAAGTCTTATACATCTCCTGTACCAATTATCTAGTCTAATGTGATAAAGATAGCAGATCTACAATTGTTACCAATAAATAAAATATGTAAACAGCTAATTTTTACAGACAACGACTTACTTACAAGAAATATCCTAAGCCCTAGTTGAAGGCTTTCTTATTTATAAATATTAGCTATTATCTCTTCTGAAATGAACCTTTTTGTTTTACCTAGCACTACCTGACTCAGCTTTAAGAAATAAAGCAATTCATGACTTAAATTTATCAGTTTTACATCTTTAAAAATACTTTTAAGTCAGCCAGTTATGGTGGTGCAAACCTGTAATCCCAGTGGCTCAGGAGGCCGAGGCAAGAGGATCTTGAGTTCAAAGCCAGCCTCGGCAACTTAATGAGGCTCCAAGCAACTTAGTGACCCTGGCGCTAAATAAAATATAAATAGGGCTGGGGATATGGCTCAGTGGTTAAGTGTCCCTGAGTTTAATCCCCAGGACCAAATAAATATAGATAAGTCTTCTAAAAGCCTTTCCCTAAAAGAGTTCTTTTAAAAAAACTATACTACTTTTGAACCTAAAGAAAACTTTCTAACATATGAGTTCCTAAGTACTTTACTCCACAAATAACCATTGTGTATATTAAAATGAGGAATAGATGAAAAAATCTAAGGGTAACAATGTTTAAGCCACCTAGACCAAATTAAAAATATCTTGATAAAAGTAATTCCAATTACAATAGCTACAAAAAGTAAAAAATACCTAGGAATAAGTTTAAATTTAACCAAGGAGATAAATTCTAAAAAGCAAGGTTATAGGGTATACATGAAAAAACCTGAAGAGGATAGTCTCACACAATAGACAGACATTCATGTTTACGGACTGGAAGAATTTGTTAGAAATGTCTGTGCTATCCTGCTACCCAAAGATATTTACAGATTCACTACAATCTCTATCAAAATACCAACAACATTCTTTAAAGAAACAGAAAAGGCATCCTAAAAATGCCTTTTTGCATGTAACAAAAGATTTTAAACAGTCAAAGCAATCCTGACCAGAAAAAACAAAGCTGGAGGTATTAAAATACCTGACTTCCAAACATACTACAAAGATAGAGTAGTATAGCATAGTTCTGGCATAAAAACACAAAGATATATGGAACAAAAATATATCAGACATATGTCCACATATCTATAGTCAACCAATTCTTAGCTGAAGCGTCAAAAAAGTTCAGTCTATTTATTTTTTGTTCTATTTAGATACAAATGACATTTGAGTATATTTTGACATATTTATATATATATATATATATATGTATATACACACACACACACACACACACACGGAGTATAACTTCCCATTCTTGTGGTTGTACATGACATACAATTACACTAGTTGTGTATTCATATATGGACACAGGAAAGTTACATCCAATTCATTCTACTTTACTGTCTTTCCCATTCCTATCCCTGTCCCACTTCCCTTCATTCTCCTTGTCTAAACCAATGAACTTCTATTCTACCCCTTCCCTCTTATTGTGTGTTAGTATCCACATATCAGAACATTTATTTGGTCTTTGTTTTTGAGGACTGGCTTATTTCACTTAGCATGATAGTTCCACTCACTTACCAGCAAATGCCGTAACTTCATCCTTCTTCATGGTTGAGTAATATTCCATTGTGTTCATATATACCACATTTTCTTTATCCATTTATCTGTTGAAGGGCACCTAGGTTGGTTCCGTAGCTTAGCTACTGTGAATTGAGTTGCTATGAACATTGATGTGGCTGCATCACTATAGTATGCAGATTTTAAGTCCACTGAATATACAGAGGAATGGGATAGCTAGGTCAAAAGGTGGTCCCAAGTTTCCTAAAGAATCTCCATACTGCTTTCCAAAGTGGATGCACCAATTTGCAATACCACAAGCAACGTATTAATTTACCTTCTTTCCCACATCCTCACTAACATTTATTGTTACTTGTATTCTTGATAACTGCCATTCTGACTGGAGTGAGATGAAATCTCAATATAGTCTTAATTTGCATTTCTCTAATTGTTAAATGTTGAAACATTTTTTCATGTTTGTTGATCATGTGTATTTCTTCTTTTGTGAAGTCTGTTCGGTTCCACTGCCCATTTGTTTATTGGAGTGTTTGATTTTTTGATATTAAGTATTTTGAGTTCCTGGAAATTAATGTTCTATCTGAGATGCATGTGGCAAAGATTTTCACCCATTCTCTTAGCTCTTTCATCACATTCTTGATTGTTTCCTTTGCTGTGAAGAAGCTTTTTAATTTGATGCCATTCCATTTATTCTTTTTGGGGTGAAGCAGAGGTGCTGGGGATTAAACCCAGAGCCTTGTGCAAGTGAGGCAAGCACTCTTCCAATTGGGCTATATCCCCAGCCCCATCCATTTATTGATTCTTGACTTTACTTCTTCTGCTTTAAGGGTCTTCTTGAGAAATTCAGTTCCTAAGCCAACCTAAGAGTTGGGCCTATATTTTCTTCTAATACGTGCAGGGTCTCCATTCTAATGCCCAGGTCCTTGACCTACGTTAAGTTGAGTTTTGTGCAGGGTGAGAAATAAGGGTTTAATTTTATTTTGCTACATATGGATATCCAGTTTTTCCAGCACCATTTTTTTTTTTAAAGATAGAGTGAGGGGGGGGGAGAGAGAGAGAGAGAGAGAATTTTTTAATATTTATTTTGTAGTTCTCGGTGGACACAACATCTTTGTTTGTATGTGGTGCTGAGGATCGAACCCAGGCCGCACGCATGCCAGGTCAGCGCGCTACCGCTTGAGCCACATCCCCAGCCCCGCCAGCACCATTTTTTGAAGAGGCTATCTTTTCTCCAATGTATGTTTATGGCACCTTTGAAAAGGACGGTCTCTTCAATAATCTGTGCCAGGAAAACTAAATATCCATATGCAGAAGAAATGAAACTAAAACCCTATCTCTTCCCATATTCAAAATCAACTCAAAATGAATCAGATCTAAATGTAAGACCTGAAACTCTGTAACTACTAAAAAAAAATGCTAAATGTTTCAGGACATTGATCTGGGCAAAGATTTTTGGATATGGCCTCAAAAGTACAAACAAGAACAAAAATTGATACATGGAATTATATCAAACTGAAAATCTTCTGCACTGGAAAGGAAACAACCAACAGAGTGAAGAGACACCCCACAGAATGGGGGAAAAAAAATATATATATATATATAAAAAAACTTTATCTTGATGAGGCACTAACATCCAGACTACCTAAGGAACTCAGTAAGATAAAAATAATTGATTTAAAAATGGACAAATAGTCTATATGAACATACATTTCTCAAAAGTTACACAAATGGCCAAAATGTATGTAAATTGCTCAATATCACTACTTTTCAGGGAAATACTAATCAAAATCAATGAGTCATTTCCCCACCTCTCCATTAGATCCCATTACAACGGCTATTTCAAAAAGAAAACGAACAAATGATGGTGAGGATATGAAGAAAGAGGAAACCTCCAAACACTTTTGGTAGAAATGAAAATTAGCCATCGGGGAAAATGGTGTGGAGATTCCTCAATAAAGTACACAGAGAACTACCATTATATCTCCAAATAAAGAGTATATTGCTCTGGGGGGGTCCAGTAGGTTCCAGACAGAATCCCCACCTTTGCCTTTCTCCCTTCTCTTCAACTACCTAAAGATCCCACCTCTTTCAAGTAGCATAGTATGACATAATCTAGACATCCTTATGTAGAATTTGTTCACTGTCAAGTTGACCTTGCTTACTTATTTACTTAGTCTTAACTGAAAGACTTTAAAAGACATAAGGACACCACCTATACAAATAGGCACTTAGTATTTTTATATCAACAATCACTCTCATGACAATCCTTTTTCAGTTATTCAGATGCCAACTCAAACATAACTTTTTTGAGTGTCTTTCCATAACTAAAAAATCAAAATGACAACAAATATTTTTAAAAGAAAGAAGTGTGCCAGGGCATTCATTGGTAGGGTGGGGTCACTCTTTTTTCTTTCAATTTATTTTTATTTATTTATTTATTTATTTTTAGTTGTAGACAGATTTTTATGTGGTGCTGAGGACTGAATCCTCATATGCACTAAGCAAATGCTCTACTATTGAGTCACAACCCCAGCCCCTAGGGTAGGTAGTTCTAAACCTAAGTTAAGAACAAAGTCACTTTGGTTTCAATCTCAAGTAATTTTTTACCTTATTCCAAAATACTATGCCTGACATCACTGAAGTAGGAAAAAAGGTCAAGAACAAGAACAAATGGTAGAATGAAAAAGTAATAAACCATTAGAAAGGACACTTCATTTATTTTCATAATTCATAAAATAATTCCAAAGGAAAGGTAAATGCTTTCAGAAAAAGTTATTTTGACACCAACTGGAAAAAAAAGTTCTTACTTTCTGTTTTCCCAATACTAAATCTTTTTCAAATCTTTACAATAATTCCCTACATATAGCATCCATGTGTTTATAAAATTACTTCTAACAGACACTTTGAAGTAATAGCACTAATGAGAGCCATTTTACATAAGTATACAATTTAGGTCCTTTGATATCAAGAGAGAGAGAGATAAGAAACATTTAATCAAAATTAAAACCATACAAAAAGTCTTTCATAATGTCTATAATAATTTACTTTCCCACCAACAGGATGTAAGAGTTCCCCTTTCTCTGCATCCTCATTAGCATTTATTTTATATATTTTTGGTAAAAGGCATTCTAATAGTATAGTGTTCCTCAAAAAGCTACCATACAATTCAAGCAATCCCAGTACGGAGTATATACCTATAGGAAATAAAATCAGTATGTTTGAAGAAAATACCTGCACTCCTATGTTTACTGCAACACTAGTCAAAACACCAGGATATGGAATCAATCTGAATGTTTATTAACAGATAAATGAATAAACAAACTATGGAATATTACTCAGCCATAAAGAATTAGAGTCAGCATGCAACTGTGATATTTGTATACATGTTTATAATAGCACAACTTGCAATACTTAAATTATGGATCCAGCCCCAGTGTTCTTAACAGATAAATGAATAAAGGAAATGTGGTATATACAATGGAGTTTTTTTCAGTCGTGAAGAACAAAAATATGTTATTTGCAGGAAAATGGATGAAACTTGACGGCATTACATTATGTGGATAACCCAGATTCAGAAAGTCAAGGGTCTTACGTTTTCTCTCATATGTGGAAGCTGGATAGGAAATGGAGAGACGATAAGGAGAATCTCATGAAAATAGGAGGGAAACTGGTAGGAAAAAAGGGAACCAAGGGAAGGAGGAGGGAAAAGTATGGGGAGAGGATGGGAGAGGTGACAGGGAATGAAATTGACCAAATGGTATATGCATATACAAATACATGCTACAATGAAACCCACTATCGTGTATAATTCTAATATATTAGTAATCTTTTTAAATCCTGTCACTGGTTACAACATGGGTAGCCATGGAGTTATTTCACATAACTTCATGTCAAAGAAAAATAAACACACATGATCCCACTCATGAGGAATCTTAAAAAGTTGATTTCATAGAAGCTGAAAGTAGAGTGTACGTATCAGAGACCAGGGCAAATAAGAGGGATATGGGGAAAGATTGGTCAATAGGTACAACAGTACAATTAGACAGGAGGTATAAATTCTAGTGTTCCATGGCACAATGATCTCAAATATAAATTTTTGCTTTAAAAGCAAAACAAGAGAGAGGACTCTGAATGTACTCACTAAAAATATGATAAAAGGTTTAAGGTGATAAACATGTAAATTACTGACTTGATCATAACCCAATGAACATGACTCAAAACATCACTCTGAACCTCATAAACATGCATAATTATGTATTAATCAAAAAATAAAAAGTAAAAAATAAACTAGGAGAAATGACAACATTTAATCAAAGAACCTGAAAATACTTCAACCCTAGGCTGGCATAAAATTTCTAAATATTTTTCTTGCCAAGGTCATCTGTTTTTCTAAAACACATACATGCAAAAACATTCATGACAGAAATTCTTACTCCAATTGAATAAAGTACATATTGGTGGCCATATAAATCAAGCCATCAAATAAATAGAAGTACTTTGCTTTAATTTTTTTTTAAATTAGCCTTCATGAGATCAAAGCAAATTTCAGAACCTTTTATCTAGGAAATTAAAAGGAGAACTACTGAGGTCCATAGGTCAAAGGGTTGGAAAAGCAAACTTTATCAAGCCAAATCATGGAAAACATTTATAATCTTAATCTCTGAATAGGATGGGAATTACCAAAGCTACCTCAATAGAAGGGACTTTCTACCATTATTTCCTACAACTCTGACTCTTCCTATTTTAGAAGTTATACACCATCATAATTAATCTGTGAATAAAAGTCACAAATAGAAGTTGTCATCCTCACCTAGGTTATACATTCTGAAGCAAAAATGGATTTCAGATAGAAGAGATGCAATCTCCATCTCTAACCAATTTACATGAATCTATTTCCCTTCTGAGTTCAAACGGCAGGGATGAGACCTATAATAGGTAAGTTCCATAAGGAGTAAATCTTCGAGAAGCTAAAGAATCCAAACTTTCAAACTGAGCCATATACATGTAAGAATTTTAATAAAATCTAAAAGAAACTGATTCTATTGTGTCTATGTGTGTTTATCTGTTTTCCCATTTCTAACTTCTTTATTTAAAAACAAAAAAGTGATGCACTGAATCTTGTATAAATGTCTTACCTGTTTGGCTTTTGAGTTCTTCCCAGATGAACTTTTTTCATTTGTACTCCCATCCATTCCTCTTAGAACACTAATAAAATCTTTCTTGGAAACAGATGATATCAACTTAGTGCGCTTTCTAATAGAGCCTCCTGCTTCTTTAATCTTTTCATCAACATTCTTTTGATGTTTCTGAACAGCATTAAATAACTGCACCACACCCCTGAAGAATATAATTGTGACCAGAACAATGTAGTTAAATAACAATTACACTAGAATACAAACTCTACGAAGAAGAAACAGTATATTTCACTGCCTAAAAAAGGGGGCAAGTACTTATTAGGCACTCAATGAAAAAATAAATAAATAAATGAATGGTTAAATACATCTGAAAAACAAACATACATTTCCGTTAACAAATATAAATTTCTGACTAGAGAATAAATATATATAAATTGTATAGGATTTTTATTTTTCACAGCTTTGGTTTTTCTAAGTCAACTGTTGTACAATAAGAAACAAGTTACTTTTAAAACAAAAGCTTATTTCTCAAAACATACACAATAGGTGAAGGCATTTATGGTGGAATAAAAGAGCACAGTCTTTAAGCATGTGATTCTAGAAAAGACTTGCTGCATCATAATTTCATCTATATATTAAAAACATACCTGTTTATTCAACTACATTATCTGCAACTCTTGTATTATAAAATTAATTTTAAATCCTATGTTTAGAGCTAGGAGCACAGCTCAGTGGTAGAGTGCTTGGGTAGAATATATGAGGCCCTAGGTATAATCCTCAGCACCTCCCCCCCCCATCCCACTTTTAAAGATATTTATTTTAAAAGTTTGAAAGTTCATTCAAAGATGAATTCTGAAGATTAAAAACAGTGTCCTATACAGAAGCACAATCCACATGTGATTATTGAGCATTTGAAAGATGACTGATCTGAACTGATGCATTGTGTAAATGTAAAATACATTCCAGAATTCTATGACTCAACATGAAAAAGAAATTCAAAATCTCATAAATAACCATTTTACACCAATTACATGTTGAAATATTTTGAATATACTGGGTTATATATTGAATATATTGGGTTATATATTATTGTTTTACTTTTTATATATATTTTGTTTTACTTTTTTCAATAAGGCTGAGGAAAATTTTACATTATACATGTGGTTCACATTATATTTCTACTGGACAGCAATGATTTAGACCATTAAGACCCATTCCAGTTCTGAAATTCTATAATCTATTCACTCTCTTTCGATAGTAATTCTTAGAAGAGGCAATCTGCCATGGGCTCAAGCATCTCTGCACTTTCTTGCAGAGTTTGTCAAGAGTGAAAGGCCCTGACTGCTCTTTACCCAGGACATTTCTCAGGGTTGTGTTTGAAGTAAATGACCTTGATGTGGATGTGTAACCGACATGATTCTGCAATCTGCATTTGGGGTAAAATTGGGAGTTCGTAACCACTTCAATCTAATGTATGAAATATGATATGTCAAGAGCTTTGTAATGTTGTGAACAAATAATAAAAAAAAAAACGACCTTGACAGTTGAAGTAACGTCCCTCCACATAAACAGCTAATTAATAATCATTATAAGAGCAATAGATTCCCTAGCACAGTGTTGCTCTCCTTTAATGCAATGCAGTATATGTACAGGCAGCCATCTATGCACCTGCACTGTCCCTGTAGGACAAAGGGAACAAGTGAGAATGTGAAGCTCTGGCTACTGCTTTTATCATGAGTAATGAAGTCTTTTGTCCCTAACCCAAAATTCTCTTGCCTTTTACCAGCAGCTCAAAAATTTAATAGTCTAGCTGATTATCTTTAAAAAAGAGAGTCAAATGCTATCTCCTTCAGCAGGGCCATGACCAGGGTGAAACAAAAGAAGTGCTTGGTACAAATTTAAGGAAGCATTCACTCTCATAGGATGACCCTAATTTCTCTTAGTTATTTATATTTATTCTTACATTTAATTCTCAGAAAAAAACTCTATACGCTGGGTAAATTAGCCTCTTTTAACAGATATACTGAAGCAGTATGGTATGCCCAAGTACACAGAGCAAGTACAAATAATGAAATTTGAACCTAACAGTCTGATCCTATCACCCATGCCCTAAATCACTATACATAGCCATTTCACTATGTAACACCTCAATAGATCAAAAAATGACCAGAAATAATGTGGGTAACTAAGATTTTAAAATAAGTCACTAAGTACATTCTTTAAGTACCAATCCAAATGTTATCTTCTCTGTGAAGCCTTCCCATCTAACCTAGACAATCGCCTATGAATGTTCCCAACACACAGTACGTGCCTCTATTCTCAAAAAGACTATAAATTCTATACTTAAGAGGGTAAGGACCACCCACAGCCACCATATCCCATTTACCTTTGAACAGGGAGGTCACCAAATATTTGGTGCCCATAATAAAAAAAAAAGTAGAGTGTAACAATAGCATGAAACTGCCATCATTTGCAATGTACTGTCCCATAAATATAAGGCAAAATAACAAAAATAATTATCAATTATCATAAATTTAGATAACCATCATAACAGAAATGCCTTAAGAAGTTTTACTTCTTAATGTTGTACACTGTTCTCATGACTACAAAAACAAGATGATCTGAAATAGGTTCATACTAAATATACACTTAACACATTATATTCCTGCTTTTAAAAGATCTCCAAAATCTTTGGTTGAATTTAGTGTTTAACAGGAGACTTAGATAAATATCACTTGGCTTGAGAAGGCAGAGCTTAAGAATCAAGTCTGATCAAAATTTTAGTCTACTTATTTTTAAAGGGCAAAAACTTTGTCTTACCTCGTTGCAATTCTCTGAAGATTTCTCTCTGTTTCTTTGTCTCTGACGACATCTGGCTTTACTCTGCACATCATTTCCCACTCCCGCTTCTTATCAAGCTGTGTTATAAATATTGTTATGTGAAAGAATATTAAGCATTTTTGAAAGTGCAGCAAACTTTGATATGATACTCTGTGAAAGGACAAAGGTAATAAATCATTCTGGCTTAGGTTGTCATAGAGACTTTTAAAAAACCACAAGTTTAGGGGTTCAGCTCAAAGAAACTGTGGTTAGCACTCAGCATGTCATGTGAGAGGCATAAAGTGAGTTTCTGTCAGGTTTCCTGACAGCAGGGGTCTGGAGCACTGCCAGTATGTTCAGCCAGGCCGTACAAGGTAGTGTGTAAAAGAGCCACATGCCTGATCTGCCATCAACAGATCATCAGAGGGAAGCGAAAGGAAGACTCCATACTAACTTCAAATTTAAGCACTGTTTCTCTTTACTTTCAGAAAGTGAATTCTTTGACAGAATAAAAATGTATTTCAGCTTTTTAAAGAATATCATATTTACATAGATATTCATTTAGTGACTACTATTCTCTGTACAAAATAATTTATATTTGTTTCTCCTCTTGCAGCACATTGACTAATATTCATGCCAGACATGGCCCATCAGTTACAAACTATAGCAATTTGATTCTCTGCTATTATGCAAAAATAGAAGAGGGGTTGAGAAGTAAGAAAGTCCTACACACAACATGATCTAGTTCAAAATGGTCTTTCAGTAGTATACTGGTCTCAGGATACTAATCAAGTCTCTTTCTCAGTCCAACATTTAACCAAAGAACAAATACGCTGGTAAGAACTAATCACCTAAAATCTACCAAGCATCAAAAGCATTCATATCAGTAATAAAGTGGAAAAAATATTTCCTTTTATTTCTTCCTTTTCTCACTTTATCTCTTATTTTATAATAAAGAAAATGTCTAACAGTTAACCAAATTCCTACTCTCACTATAAAGATCCACCTTTTTCTTTTCTAAAAAAATATTCTTCTCAAAATCAGACAATACATCTAATAGTCATGAAACTCACTATCGGATAAACAAGAAAAAATATTTGTGATAATTTATATAGACTCCACTATAAAAATGCTTTTCAAAGAGCACTGTAGATGCTATGCTGTGTTTCTGGTATCAAGTGTTTGTCCATGCATTATGTGGACACAGTACCATCCCTAGCACTCAAAGCTGTGACTTAGAGTAGTCATAAATTCATTCTTCTTGGCTTCAATATTCTGTTCTCCACCTCAATAGAACTTTGAGACTAGAGATGATTAAAGATTCTGATATCATTAAAGCTTCTTCTAGATTTTGCCAGAGAATAAACAAATATTGAAATTGCTAGTTAAAAAGCTATTGAGCTATTTGTAAAATTTAGAGACAAATGTATGCTCAATTATAATGAAACTACTGAATTAATATAAGAACCCACATTGTGAGTTGTTTTAAAGAGCAATGCTTGAAAAGTTCACTTCTATATAGCCTTCACACAGAGCAACCAGCAATAAGAACAAAGAAAACATTCATCTTGAAGCAAGGTGAGGGGATGTCAAACATAAAAGGACATACACACCAATTCAAAATTTGTTTTTTGTTCATTTCTACCTAGAAAGTTCTTCTTGGAAGTCAGTACTCCTATACTTCCAAAACAATTATACAAAATTATTTTTATTTCATTAGAAAATAATACTTATTTCAGTAATCAAATATTTTATACATGGATACAAGTACCAGGGATATAAAAACTACCACTGTTTCTTTTTAATAGTATAGAACAGCAAATTTATGTCCAACTTTTGGTCTTTAATAACTTTGTATAACTTCTATCATCAGTGGTTTAGCCAAAGCATAATAAATTCAAGTTTATCTAACAGTGAAATATTCACTTTTCAGAATTCAACCAACCAAGACTGTGAAATTTTCAGATTCATATTATAAAATATTTTTAGCAAAAGACTAATATGTTTCTATTAGTTCAGAACCTAATGATATCAGCATAAGGATGGCTAAAATTTATAAAATATTTAGACCCTGGAGTCACTGCATATATAAATGCTTAATTTTAAAATGATAAATTTTCAGACTTTATATTTTTATGGCTTGGTTTAGATGATTAAAAAGTGAACATGCTCAGGGCTGGAGTTGTGGCTCAGTGGTAGAGTGAGGTCCTGGGTTCGATCCTCAGTACCACATAAAAATAAACAAAATAAAAAAGGTATTAAAAAAAAAGTGAACATGCTCAATGGAGTAATGAAACTAAGTTTCTAAAAATAACCTTGAGTATCCATACCCACATAAAAAGCAAGTTAAAAACTAGAATATTAATTGTATACACACTGCAAGGAACGATATGGTACAGATAAGAACTAGATTAGACAGTTATTTAATTTATAAGACAACTGGTAAGACATACCTGTTTTCTTTTCTCTAGTCTTTCTTGCTTTAACTTCTCTTTTTCTTTTTCCAGCTCTTTGTTTTTGATGAGAATGGTGGGTTTACTTTTAGGAGTTTTTTTGTTAAGGATTTTAGCCATGGCATCTGCCCAGCCCACATTAGTCCCAGCACTTGATTCTGCAGCATTTTCATCTTCTTTGTCACAGGGTTCAACATCATCCTCATTGTCAGCTTCTATTGCTTCATCATCAGACATATGATCCTTTTCTGATTCATAGCTTCCTAACAGTAAAAAAAAAAATATTAAATTTTAGAAACATAAGCAGAGGTTGCCAAGATCATGACCAGACTCCTTGGGCCCTTCATAAAGCTTCACCTGCCTCTACGCTTATAAGGGACTTAGTTCTGATTGCCAAAGCTGCAGTAATAGCGGGGAACAGCAGGTACTTATATCCAAATGCTATCAGTCCCAAACACCTAGCCCAGTCACAGAGAGTGAAGTCACGGTGGCTTCAAGATCCAGGATCCAGGTAGCAATAACAAATCCAACATCCAACAGCCTCTGACACTTTATTATTATCAGGCCAGAGCAGGATGTACTCAAGTACATGAACCTTAGCTATGCCTCCAAACTACTAAAAGAGAATAATAAAGATTATGTTAAAAATAAATAACACCACAAATTTAATATATTAAGAAAACTGGTACAGTATTTAAAATTCTGAATCTGTATGTAGATAAATACTAAAGTCCAGATTCATATCATTTTAAAGAATTTGGATATAACATTATAAAACTTGTTTTTAACACTTTTGAAAAAAATTGTCTAATGATGTGACCAAGATACCAAAGATCCAATTGCATTAGTAACTGAATAAAAATATCAAGTTCTGAATTAAAAATACAAAGTTGTAAGTGTACTATTAATTTCATCATGCCAAACCTATCTAATCAAGTATATAAACGTTACCAGCATATTAGTTCATCATGTAAGATTCAAATGGCTAGGGTTAGGGGACTGGCAGAAGCAACAACAGTCGGTGGCTCTGCTAGAAAAATCAACTTGCTCAGCAACTCTGCATATTTTAAACTTAGCAGCCTTTCTCCACTTCTAAGATGAAATGTACTTTAACAAAGGCAGCACAAGCAGTCAGCACAGTGTGAGTACAATTATATTCTCCAGGGCCCTCTGGAGAGCTTTTGTTTTATTCTTTAGAAACCCATGGAATATAGGAAAGACTACAAAACAGAAAATCAACCAACAATTTAGTAACTTGGAATTCTTCTTAATAAGCAAAAGAAGAGCTAATAAAGGCAGCTGAAAAATTAACAAACAAGAAAACTTCGTGATTTACAAATAGTTGTCACTAGTAGTTATGTCTGGGTAACAAATGTGCTTTTTATGGTTGACTCCAGACTAGTTGAATCTCAGAGATTATTTCAAAAAATGCCATTACCTAAAACTTTTTTCCTATCAAAACATCTCTACTAAATAACAATATTAGGAATTAACAATACTGGTAATCTTATTGTAAACAGTAACTTCTATACATTAAAATAAAAATTAAGATAAAACTGAAAGGAAAAGGCGTAGGAATAACAAGTTTCATGCTGCTCCCTATTTAATCAAATTCTGATGTCCTCCTATCCAACTCAGAAACTTCATTCAAATATACAGGACTAAAAAGCAAACTATAGCTCTGACACACCAGTGAGACTGCTCTGGGCCCCTTTATCTCTACCAAAGCTAAGCATGGTAACCACAACCTCTGCTTCTACCTTCTGAAACATCTACTGGCTTATTATACTGGTACTTAAAAACTACCTGTTCTTCAATCTCAAGCTTTAGTTTCTTCTCTATGCAACAAAACGTGCATATTCTACCTTTAAATATATTCACCATTTTAATATCAGCTTATTGCATAATCAAAGAGGTAGACTATTAATTTCAGAGTGTCACCCTCTTATCTATTTACTTTAAGATGTGAATCAGCGACAACTCTTCTTTAGAACTGTAATTATAATATTTCAATTTGGGTATGACTTTTGTATAACACAAACTCTGCATTCCTAATTCAAAAATCCATATACAAAATATTTTGGAATTTTTTTGTGCACATGTTCTCAAAAGGTTTTAGATTTTGAAGTATTTAAAATTTTGTATTTTTGGATTAGGGTTGCTCAACCAGTAAAGACTATGCAAATATTCCAAACTCTATAAAACTCTGACATACTTCTGGTCTCAAGCCTTACAGACAAGATATTCATACCTTTACTTTTTAAGTGCTGAGAATTCACAAAATGGATATAAAATTGAGTATTAACACATTTCAAATTAAAATTGGCCATATAAGAAAATAGCAAATAAAAACACATCCAAAATGAACTTCAAGAATGAGTAAAAATGAATTTTAAAAAAATTAACTGAATATAACATAAAATTAAGAGTTAAACAAAAAAAACAATATTTTACATTGTTTAAATACATGATCTTAAAACATAAAGGGTTTATGGTATGGAAAAATATTGAAAGAAATGTTAAAAGCAAGAAACATTTTATAATTTTATTACTATGATGGAGCTGTGCATTTCTTAATGAAGAGAAATTATATTTTTAAAACAGAAACTTGTTTATTTAATTTGAAGTTTTTCTATACATTACAGTTACGTCAATTTAAGAAATTTAGACAGTGAGTCTAAGTTTGACATCCAAATATATGTAATATTAGAATATGTATATTCTAACATTACAATATAAGAATATACATATTCTAACATTACAATATTAGAATATACATATATTCTAATATTACAATATTAGAATATACATATATTCTAATATTACAATATTAGAATATATGTATATTCTAATTATATATATTATAAATGAATGTTTGGAAACATTCATTTATAATATATAAATGAATGTTTCCAAACAGAAGCTGGTAGCATTTTATCCAATCCAATTAAAATATACTCATATATTATATGCCAGACTGTAGGGCCACACAATTTTTCCCCAGGAAACATCTCCTAGGACCAGAACATTGTGAAACACAGTTCAGAGAAAATAGCTAGTTGAAAAATAAATGTTAATATTACATATACTTTAGTCCTCAGTTAGCAGCACCAAACTCAAATAACAAAATAATTCTTTGAAAAAAATGCTTTCTCTAGTAAGCATGTATCTAACTGTAAAGAGACACAAATATTTAAAAGTTTATGTCAATGAAAACTATCTGAATGATCAAAAGCAGAAAGATCTTTTCCAACTCCTGATAAAACATCAACTACAACAGTGACATCTAGTGTTTCATCCTGATGTACTTACATACAAACTGCAGCAAACTTCACACTTTTTAATGGCACTAAAACGTAGCCCAAATGCTTTGATTATGTAAGCCACTCCAATTCACCACTCTGAAACCCTGTCTTAATTGTCTGATGTACTTCTTACCCAGCTAAACCACATATGCATATTATACTCACAATAAATCCATGAAAAGTTTTATGACACCATATTACATAAGCTATACTCACCCTACGAATTAAAAATTATTTTTTAAAAATTTGCAAAAGTCGGGGTTGGGGATACAGCTCAGTTGGTAGAGTGCTTGCCACGCATGACAAGGCCTGGGTTCAATCCCAGCACCACAAAAAAAAAAAAGAAGAAGAAGAAGAGGAAAAGAAGAATTTGTAAAAGTCATGGTTTTTATTTTATCTATTTATTTATTTTTAAAGCTCTAGCTCAGAGGCCTTTAGTATGACATTTACTGTCACTAGAAACGATTACGTATAAATAAATGAAAAAAGCCAAATTTGGTCTCCCAGTATACTATAAACAGGATTTACTTCTAGGATACCAAAAATTACCATTATGTGAATCAGAAAGTAAAACTGGTTCTTAAAACTTTACTGTATTCTACTAAAATGAAATTCTTCTAATTTTCCACTAACCAATTTTTAACAGCAAAAGTTTATCCAGGCATCTTAGGGGCACAGATAGAAATCACCAAACAAGTGAAAAATCCTTTGAACTCCTTTTGTCTGTTTTCCTAAACATTATTTCTGCATTCTATTTTAAAAGTCTAGAAATTAAGTAAGGGCTAGAGAGGATGTGTATTGGAAGTAATGACAAAAATTTCTGATCATGGCAATATTCTATCTACACCAGAGCTACCCTGGAGCCACCAACCACAAGAGGCTACTGAATACTTCAAACATGTCTAGAATGACAGAGGAGCTGAATTGTCTATTTTGAGTAATTTGAATTAATTTACATTTAAGTAGCCACATATGGCTGGCTAGTGGCTAACATACTGGATAGAGAGCAGGGTTATATCTCTGAGGTACTGAGTTAGACATAAGGTATTTTTCGTCTCCTGTTGCCTTTCCTCTCAAACCTCCAGTCCCTTTCAAACTTGCCATCTGTCCCTAATTCCCAGATATGGTTAGCTGCTAGCAGAAAAGTCAGCCATTTTCCTTAGCCTTTAAAAAGGGGAAAAGTTTTAAGAGGATTCATAGTCTCCTCAACATTTATTGAGCAGCCATGAAAGATGGGCAAGGAAGGAAAAGTAAATGATAAATCTAAATCTAGGAGAAGGGGTTATAGCTCAGTGGCAGAGTGCTTACCACACCTGTGTGAGGCACTGCATCCAATCCTCAGTAGCATATATAAATAAAAATTTAAAAATAAAATAAAATAAAGATTTAAAACAATTTTTTAAAAAATCTGAATCTAGGTTTCTCTCCCTGGGAAATCTGTGTGTTTTTTGTTTTTGTTTGTTTGTTTTTAAGAAGACAGAGGAAAAAAAAAAGGATGAAGAAAGGGTGAGAGGTTTGGAAAGATGGCTTAGGGAGTCTGACAAAGATGATCAAGTTGTTTCTTAAAAGGCAAAACAAGAAATTTGGATGACAACAGAAGGGAGGAGTGAAAGAATTAAGGTTCTATAATCCAGGTTGACTAATCAAGGGAGGAGGCAAGGTCACTGAGCTTAGAACCAATGCTTTATATGAAAATAAAAATTATCATAGAAATCATATTACTTTTGGCATTCCAGGCAGGAGAGATCAGCATGTCCGAAAGCATAGGAATATTATGGAAGATGAAATAAAATGATAAATATATCAGACTTTGTATTTTCCAGAAATATAATACATATTAATCCCAAAATTAAAACCTAGTAGTATAAAAGCTTCATGCTTCAGATATGTGCTTCCAATAAAAGGCCAAACTGCTAGTGGCTTTTTTCCCCAACACTTCCTTTGGTCCTTACTTTTAAAGTTTCTCCTTTAGGTTATAAAATTATTCTTTTTTTAAAAGATTTATTTTAAGATGGACACAATTATGTTTATTTATTTTATTTATTTTTATGTGGTGTTGAGGATCAAACCCAGAGCCTCACATGTTGGAGGCAAGTGCTCTACCACTGAGTTATAACCCCAGACCAAGAAAGTTATTCTTTAAAATGCAAATACCACCTGGGAGTATTAAGCCTACTGAATAAATTTAACTTACTTCATGTCTTTGGAATTTACCCTAAATCAACTAAGTTCCTCATAAAAATTTGACTGAGATGAGCCCTTTCGTAGTTAAGGACACAGAAGTCAGGCTGATGGGTTCAGTCTCAACTCCAGACACAAACGTGACTTTTTTCACATTAAGTTCTCTGCCTTAGTATTACATCTGTTAAAAAAAAGAAAAGAAAGAATAAAACAGGACCTACTTTACTATTTTGAGTATGTGTGTGTGTCTGATAATTAAATGAGCTAATAAATATGAAGTTCTTAAAAAAAAGTCTAGTTCTCTGTAAACAACATTTATGTATGGATTACACATCATACACAAACACACATAAATACACATTGAAATTTTTTATAAGGCTATGTAGGAAAAATGAAAGAATACCTCTAATGTCTGAGATCTTTACAATATATGTAAATTACTGAATAAGAAGCTTTCCATGACTAAACAGTTATGGCGTTAAGGGTTAAACTCCTATCACTGAATTAGACAGGTGTAGCATTATGTCCTGATGCCATTATTTTCTGACAGAATAACCTTGAAAACATTAAGTAAATCCTGGTGCCTTCGTTTCTTTATTACTAAAATGGAAATAAAAATCACATCCACCTTACTGGTTGTTGCAATGATAAATGAGATACATGTACAAAGTGCTTAGCCCAGACCTGGTAACTAAATAAATGGTAACTAAATTTATGCCTGCTAAATAAATGACAATAAATTACCAGAGGACAAGATAATGATAACCCAGGGGAGAGAACAATGAAGGAATAGAAAAGGCTTAAAAAAGAACGCTGAAAATTAATTAGAATGGCATTATTCTGCTTAAGGTTTTGGTTATAGTCTCTATGTGCCAGGTAATCCCACATGCTAGCTACCTTTTACTTTGTTTCACAAGTGGCCAACATCTCTGTCACACAACTTTTTAAAGTACTGTAAAATACTGATACAAATACAAACTAGCTAACACGTTTAGGGCTAACTACTATCTAAAACATTTTTATGCATTTCACAACACTTCTATATAAGTTGATTTTATTATTCTATTTATGTAGATGAATAGTTTAAAAAACATGCCCTAAGTCACAAAGCTAACAGGGTAGAGTATTAGGGTATTAGATTTCTGAAACACTAAAAGGCTTAGAATGAAAGAGTCAATTCAGAATAAAATGTACTGAACAAATGCAGCAAATAGCATTTTTTAAACATCATTTAATAAAGCTTGAATTAGAAAGAAATTTCTAACAGCCTCAGTTAATCATAAGAGTCCATTCCATTCCCTATTCTGATATTTTACATAAATATAAACATACCCCTAGTTATTAAAAGCTGTGTAAAACTACTACTCCCTATTCTATTGTAAATCATTCCTTCTGCCCATGCCACAGGGTCTTTCCTGCCAATTATTATTCAACTTAGAATATTAAAAACTGATGTATTAAAAATTTTTAAAAAACAATTACCTTTGGGAAAAAAAGGCAACCCAAGTTTCCATAAAAATAACCAAAAATAAAGTGCTACCATGGAATAGCACTGTCAGATGAAATTACATGAACTATTTGGAGAAGCCAAAGCAGATAGAGCCTGGAAATTGTCTGTTTCCTGAGTGTGTCCTATAAATTGCTAAACCACTCAAGTAGGGTTATGTATGATATACTTCATTTCTTAGGCATGTTTCTTTGCTATTTTAGGTAACTTAAAAGATGAAGGAGGTTATAAGCTACGGTTTGATGAAAAGCACATTTATCTGCTAGGTTATTATATCTTATATATAGTTTGTAGTTCATAAAAAATGAAGGCATATCTCTTACAACATTCTAAACTAGACTGTTATCAAGTCCTGTGTTAGAAGTAAATAGCCACTCTTCACATGTGTGACTATAACAATTCAGGTTTTTTGGCCAGAAAACCTAAAATTACCATCTGCCCCACTTTTCTACTGTCAGGCCAGGTCAATCAGATCCTGGCACTGGATAGCAACCAACACTCTCTTTATCTTGGTTGATTTACTGAATACAGAAGCTTTCCCAGCATTATCAGAAGCTTAAGAAATCTAGTTAGGACTGAATCAAAACCTACAATCTATCAATTCAATAAATATTCAAGGATAACTCAAGAAGTAGAGACTACCTTCCTCCCCTTTGTAATACTTCATGTCATCATTGTTATTTACACAGTTCAGGGATAACTCAAATAGGGGTATCATCCTCCCCTCTATGCTGCCTGACACATTTTACTTAAGATGCTGACTATAGTTGCACACATGTCTGCTTCATGACTGCCTGCAATTTTACCATTCAAATCTCAAGGCAAAGTATTATACCAAATTTCAACCTATATCATTTTGCTATCTCAAATTTATATTATATACAACTTCAGTTAATTTTAACCTCAGTGATAAAATGGTTTTTAAGAGGAGTGTAAAAAAAATGGCATTGATAAGCTTTTGATTTTGCACATGATTAAATGTATAGTACTCAAAGTACTATACCATGCATGAGGCTTTCTGTCAAACTGAGATAAAACTTCCAACAAAATTGACAAGGTTCCTGTCCTCACAGAGTTTCGGAATTTTCTACAACACATAATATTTTTAAAAGTTTTACACTCACGTAAGCACATTTTTCTACCTTTCTTATGTAACATGTGAAAAGAAATTAAAACAAAAAATAAAAAAATAATAATGTATCCTGTTAAATATAGGCAGCACATTGCTACAGAAGTTACTTCAAATATAAATATAATGCACATCCCTATGATTTTATGCACCAGTTAAAATTCAAACTGATTCAGTTTCCTAATAAAACTATTCCTAATAATATGCCTATAATTTGTATACTGATTCCTTGTGAATCTGAGGTCTGAGACTTTATAGTTTTTCAGTACCACCATCTGAAAACTTTTGATAACTTAGTTCTACCAAAGTATACAACTGTCTGAACTAGACAAATCATTTCCAAGGTGCACCTTTCCAGAGACATGATTTTACAAAAAGGAATTTCTTACATTACACAGCAAACTGAGTTAAACCAAAGAAGAATGTACACAATTAACCAATAGTCCTACATCCCTAAATTTATTAAAGGGCTCTTTATTATTATTTATCTCTATCAAAAAGAAAGTCTAAATTCTGAAAGGGAAACTAGATGGAAAGAAATATATTGAAACGTAAAGAATTCAGAAAAGACTAAGAGAAAGTGAAGTTTTAAAAAGTATGCTAGCCGCACAGCGTACTAGGAAGGGAAAAGGTCATGCTGGGCAAGAAACTAGGAGCTCAGAATGCAGTAAAACTAGGAAATGGTAAGATGGAAGCTCTGAGAAGCAAGCATTGATCACACCACATAGGCTGGTTATGCAAACTACTGGCAGTTCATAAGGAGACACAGCCAATTGTCATACATGCACTTTCTATTTGCAAATTCACCCACTTGATAAAATTTATTTGTAAACTCAAAATCAACACTCATGGAACTTTCACAGTCATCCACAAACATGCTCAGAGTGGTAAGAATTTTCAGTCTGCCTATATTCACACACTCAGCCAAGGCAACATTCTATCTTCTTATTTCAGCTTTCATACAGTGAAAAGATGTCCTTTCCAGACTATTTGGTGTTATGTTTTTCACATTTCTGTGCATTTTTCTTAGTGACCTCACTACTTTAAATGCCCCCAATTATGCTTTCTGGCTTTCATAAGCCCAAGAAGACTATGGTATACCTTACAGAAAAAAAATACACATGCTAAATAAGTTTTATTCAGGCAGAACTTATCTTTTATTACTTTTTATTTCTCCTAAAAGCAATCTTCAGTATTCACTAATTTAGTGTGTGCTATGAGTTGATAGACCATTATCAAATAGTGAAAAGTGACTATGAATTCACAAACTGAGAGTAAGTATTTAGGAACACTGGGCAATTTGACATTTCCACAATATCCAAATATGTGCTCATTTTTCTTGGTCATTTTATTTATTTTTAAAGATATCTATCCATGTCAGACTGGAAATTTTTAAAAAATAATAAAATAAAAATGGTCCTTCATCATTGGTAATTTAAGAAACAACGACCAGAGGACACGACTGCAGAAAGTGCAGCTATCAACAGGGCACTCAGATATTAACTGTTAGTACTAACCTAAACAAAAGAGATATAGGCAAGAATTAAGTTGGTGACAAGAAATATTTGAATTAAATCAAACAAATGTGGAAACAAAGGAAAGAGTAAAGGATGATACTTGTTTCTACCTTGGGCAGGGAGTAGATAGTGATGTCATTCTCAAAAATATAATCAGCCTTGGGAAGGGAAATCATGAATTCAGTTCTGCAAATATGTATGGAACAACTAAGCAGAGGCAATTAATAGTTGTCAAAATAATCATCATTAATCTGGAATATTACCCCAAAGTAAGATCAAATGATTAAATTATGGAGCAAGAGAGAAATGACAGATAACATCTTGCAGCCATAAATATCTTCTATAAAACAGAAATGCATTCACTGCCTCTTAGGGTTACTAAAGAAAATTCAAACCACTATTCTGGAGAAACTTCCAGTTTATAAACACCACTGTTATTACAGGCTGGAAAGCATATCTGGCAATAAAGAGATGAAACTAAACAGTCTTGTTGAATCAGAAAGGAAATTCATTAATACTACTATTTATGATTAAGTACCATGGGCCCAATATTGAATTATTACATAGATGAACTCAATTTACTTCACAACAATCCTTAAGACAGACATCATAATCCCCCTCATTTACAGATTTTAAAAAACTGAAGCAGATACAGGTTGAGTATTCATTATCCAAAACGGTGGGGATCAGAAGTGCTTCAAACTTTTGAATTTTGGAATATTTACATACGTATAATAACATATCTTGGGAATGGGACCCAAATCTAAACAAGAAATTCATTTATGTTCCATATACACCTTAAATACATAACCTGAGTATAACTGTATATACTATTTTTAGTCACAGGAGATCGGCTGTGGAATTGTCCACTTGTGGTATCACATCAACAATCAAAAAATTTCAGATTTTGGAGCATTTCACATTTCACATTTCAGAGTCTCCAAATAGGGATGCTTAACCTACAATAGGAATTAGTACAAACACAGGTGCCTCTTATACAACTTAGCAAACTTGGGAATTTGTTTCTAGAAACAATATATGGGTTTCAGGGGAGGAAGAGAATGATAGATAATAGAAGAGTGGACTGAGGGAAACAATGGCTATAAACTTTACAAAGAATGCTATAGAAATCTGACCTCAAAAAATACCCTTAGTGATGGAACATCCTTGAGTGGGGGAAAAAGCTTGTCCCAGTATCAAGGACTCCTTGCTCCCAGTCATTTCTTTCTTCAGACATTATGACCCTATCCCTTTCACTTTCCAAATAGCTTTTTTTGATCATTTTTATATTCCTGATTCTTCAACCACACCAGCGTAGTGGCCCAGAGTGCAGAATCTAGAGACCAACTTCAATAACAGTTTTGCCATTTATCAACTTGCTTGTCAATTTATATATTCAATGAGCAAAATACAACCCTCTCTGTGCATTGGTTTCTTATATTACAAAATGAGGACATTAGTTATCTACCTTATAGGGTTATTGTTGGTATTAACTGAAGTGACATATAAGTCAGAACAGTATCTAACAAAGGAAAACTCAAAAAAAAATATTATTATCTAATTCTCTAATAGTACAGTATACTCAAAATTAACGGTGCTTTGAGTTTATGTTTAAGTTGGTAGTTGGAAAATTGAAAAAAATGAAAAATTGAAAAAAATGAAAATTGAAAAAAATGAAAATTGAAAAAATGAAAGAAACATTTCAAGTAGGGCCTTTTCTATCTTCACTATCCTGTCCCAGTAAAGGCCCCAACAGGGAGTTATGTAATTGCCTGATTGTTCAGGCACTCTACAGCAGTCACCATACAGACACTCTACACTCTACAGCAGTCACCATACAGACAGCAGTAATATTTATAAATGTCTGTCACTCTCTTAACTTAAAAGTTCTCAAAAGCTCCCTGTCACTTAAAAATATAATCTCCATATATCACACAAGGTCCTTTACAATCTTACTTTAATCTCTGTTCCAGTTTCACCTCTAGTTACTTTTCCAAACAGCTGAAGCCACAACAAATAAATAATTCACTTTGTTCAACACAAGACAATAAATTTTAAGAGACTGCACACCAGCCAGCTATGATGGCATATGCCTGTGATCCCACCAACTCAGGAGACTGAGGCAGAAAGATTACAAATTTGAAGCCAGCCTGGGCAATTTATCAAGACTCAAAATAAAAAATGAAAAGGGCTGGAGATGTAGTTTAGTGGTAAAGCGCCCTAGTTTTGATCTCCAGTACCAGAAAGGAAAAAAACAAAAACAAACAAGGATGAATGACAATGACAATGCATGGGCTTCTCCTAATGTCTGAGAAAATTTTTCTTTTATAATTGTCCAAGCCTAGAAAATAATTTATCTTCAGAAAACCTAGATGAAATGTCACTTTTGCATTTTATTCAACACAAAAATTTACTAATAACCAAAATATTTAAGAAAGACCCCTTGAAAATAAAGATAAACAAAACATACATCATCATTTGGAAAATGTGCATCTACAAGGACAGATACATGTTAAAAGATAATAAACATACTATGAATAAAAGGTATAATAAAAAAACTTGATGCCTAGATTGGGTTCTACAGAATATGGACTTCTCTGTTTCCATCCTTAACATTTTTTAATTGGATCATGGTTTGGATAACTTCATTCTAATAATTCTTATTATTAAATTAAATAATACTATATCGTAACAAATTAATAACACATTGTATTACAATGTGTTTAATAGCTGTCTTCCCTGAAATTGCAATTCTAAGACACAATTTATTCAACCTTTGTATCCTCAACACCTAGAGGAGTACATAACAGACCACAATTGCTCATTGAACTGAACTGGATAATTAGGTTTCCATACTAGCAGGACACCTTCTTTAACTCATGATGTACAAAATAACAGCAAGAGAACCTTAGAACCGAATTAGTATTATAATAATGTACTGAGAATAACAGTTCCCACTTGGAATTATCTATTACTTGTATACAATAGTCCAATTTCCACCCAAATTTAAAAAACAGTACTTAACGTTTTGTTCCAAACGTAATAGTATTTGTTTCCTGGACAATATTTGAACCAGTCTTTGAGTTCAAATAGTATCAAATTGTTCTCCTTAACTCCCTTGACAGGGTATAAAGACTCTTAATTACCTAGTGACTGCAATAGCATGACAGTTTCTTCTTGGTCCTGATGTCCAGATTCATTCATTTTCTTAAATACTTATGATAGACACACTATGCAAAAGGCACTGTTCTAGGCGATGGGAACAGATCAGTCTATAATTTTATGGAATTCACATTCCAGTTTGGAGAGATACACCACAAATATGTCTGATGGTTTTAAAATTGCTGAGGGGAAAAGAAGGGGGGGATAGGGTAGTAAATAAAAAAGCAAAGGTAAGGAAACAAAAGAATGGAGATGATGCATTAGAAACAAGGTTAGGGTCAAGAGTCTTTTATAAAGCAATGAATCAGAGATTAAACAAATGAGTTGAGAGACACACAAGTATCTGTAGAGTATTTAGGCAGTAAAACCACCAAGTGCAGAAAGCCTGATGCGGGAGCACATCTGATGTGATAAACAAACCAAGAATACCAGTTTGTCTAGGTAAATAGTTAGTGAGTAGCAGAGTGACAGAAAGAACCTCAGCCAGATGATACAGTAAAAAGATTCTGGATGTTACTCTGAGATGGGAGGCAACTAGGTCATCTTAAGCAAATAAATGACATTATTAGACATACATTATTTAAAATAGCTGTTAGTTTTGTTTGTATCCTCTAGTACAAACAAGCATTAACTGTTCAGCATAAGTCAGGACAGTGTGCAATTCCCTGTAACCTACAAGGACACATCATGGTTGAAGGTCAAAATAAATCCTACCTTCTTTTCATGATCAAGCGTCTCTGAGACATTGCTATCAAATGCTACTTTTATTTAACCCACGTGTACCACAAACTCTTCTTTCATTCTCTATTTGAGTCCTTAACTCCGAAACAGCAGCATTCACCTAATGCACAATAGTCAAGAATACATCCTTCTTCCTCTTCTTTCTGGCTTCTTGCTTCTCGCTCTCTGAAATTTATTCCACTCAGGTAATTTCAAATATCTCCCTTCTTTCACCCTTTGTTAAATTTCTCAGTAACTGCAGCAGTTTCACCACCTTTAATATAAGTGATACTAAAAAAAAATTAGTAAACAATACTCAAAATTACAGATTAGAGCAAGCCTTCTCACTGCGCCAAACTCTTCCAACCCATGTCACGCCGTGATGAAACCCTGGCGGCTTCCAGCAAGCACACTGACATCGGGCTTCCCGGGAACTGAGCCTAGTGTTTCCTGTCAGACGCCGAAGCTCCGCCTTAATACATTACCTTCACTGTCGGAAGCGTCTTTGCCCTCATCTTCCAGCTTCGCTGTCACAGCCCTGGCTACCATTTTCATCTTCTTTTTTTTCTTTAAGGAATTTTTCAGCTTTTTCCCCGCACTCACACGTGAGTTTTGCACGGCCGCGGCCATTTTCCCTCACCGGAAGCGTGACTTAAGAGTTGCGTCGGGTGGCAATGAAGGGAACTTACGCGCCTAGTTCCGGTAACACAAGGTTCCGGAAGCGGTGGTTCTGCACAAAATTCCAGGGTTGGGTCTCATAATATAGGTAGAGAGACGTCTGAATTTCCAGAACTTAAAATGAAGTCGGTTCCTAAACAAAAATCAATGGATGTACGGTCTCGGCTGACTCTCTGGCAGTTTGCCCTGGACTGGTCCACTGCCCTGCCCGGCCCGGCGGCAGCTCCACCCCGTCCCCTTTCATTTCCATTCCCCTGGCCGCTTCCTTCATCTGCTGCCTCGTTTAATGTAAATTTGGGGTGCTGCACAGCGGTCCCCGTGTGTCCACTGAACGTCCCTTTCGCGGGTCGGTAATCAGATGTAATATTCCCCACCCCCACCCCAGCCACCAGATTCTCAGCACGACAAGCGAGAAACTTTATCAGATAGTCTTCAGGTTAACCTTTCAAGTGGCTTCCAACTGCAAACTGAATAGAACCTCATTTCCGCGGGCTACCAGGTGTTAGGGGACTCAGCTGCACCCGTCTCCCACCAACCTGAAGGGCTTGCTGCGCGCGCATCTCAGCACCCCCCCCCCCGCCATCCTCTCAGGCTAGTTTTCTCGCCTTCTGCCTCCCGCGCTCTCAGCCCCACCTGCCTTCTATGCAGCACCTCACAACTGCACCTATTTTTCCCTTGAAGATAGGAACCATCCCATTCAATGTTGTAATCCCAAGGCTAGCAATGGGGACTTGCCCTGTAGTAGTAGCTCAAAATATATATAATTGGGGGGGGGGCGGGGATGAATGAATGTCAAAAATACAGGGTTAATGAAATCAGACAATAAAGCAAACGTTTACATTTGTTTTACAGGCCAAATATGTTCTAATGTTTTTCCCTAAATGTTTTTCAAATAAATTTTTGATTTTTAATATACAAAATTTCTGTGAGGGAAGGAAGGGAGGAAAGAGACAAAGGAAGTATGACTCTTCATTTTGACATATTTTGATGGATTTTTATATAGGAAATATGTATTTACATCCTAAAAACTCAATATTAAAAAAATACAATCTGGAGGAAATGGCATTCCAAATAGTTACTTCTAAAATTTTTGAAAAAAAAAAAGTGCAGGAAAAATGCCATTTCAAATATAGATGGTAAGAGATCAGATTATAGAATAAATCTGAGAACTGCAATTACTGTCAACAGAAGGGTGTATCTTAGAGGATATTGCTCATACTGAGAAGCTCTGCCATCCTGCTTAGTGTGATGCTTTCCTTTGCTCTGCCTGATGCCGAACCTACTTCCTGCAGTCTTTCATATTTAGCTGTTGCTTTGCCTAGTGTTATACAAGTTCCAAACACAGTTGAGAAAGCACTGAATAAAATTGTAGAGAGTGAAAGACAATATATATATATATATAGTACAATGAAAAAGATGTTACTGAATATGAAACATAGAGTTCCTGAATTAATATGCTAATATTTGCCATCAGGAAGTGATTTTACATCTCAATAGAGTAATTTGTAAGTAATTTTGCTGAGTTTAGTTGCTGCTTAGGAGATTATGGTGAGTGAGGTTGATTTATTACATATTCAAAGTTCTCCTTTTTAAAATAATATAAAATATGCTCCAGGTTTTTAACCCAGAAATCTGATTTTTCAGAAATGGATTACTACTGTTAAGTGGAAGATACCTGTATTAATTTAATCTTCACAATAAGTCAGTGAGCTATTATTGTTCCCATTTTATAGATGAAGAAACTGAGCCTCAGGTAAGAATACATAACTGTTCAAGGACACACAGCCAGTAAGCAGCAGAATCATATTTAAATCTCAGCCCTCTGCTTTGAAGTCGGTTCAACCATTAAGCTAACCTGCCTACTTAGAATGTCCTAGAAAATGCATAATAAAAAAATAGGCAATAAAAATTTCTATTAAGCACTTGTATTTATTAATTAGAAAACACATCCTGGCCCTTACAATGATCCAAAATAAGTGACAAGATTCAAATAGAGTGCATACTCTGTGATGGAAATTACTGAAGATGCTTAGATGCTTTTATGAGAATCTTATGATGAAAACCTATGCTAGTTATCAGCTTATTACCTCTCAGCTCCAAATTCACCCTTTTTGGCTGCTTGGCGAAAATATAGCTGGGCTCTTTAAATACTTTTTCTCTACCCACCAGCCAAATGTTAAGCTTTGTCAGTAGAGGGCACTAGAGTGATATTGTAAAAAGAAGGTTCCAGTGTGCTTCTCTCTGCTGGCTCCTCTCTAGCAGGAGACTCCAGCAGCTCAGATGACTTCTCCAGCATCTGTCTCCTGCAATGCCCAGTGGTCAGCAGCACTCAGGAGCCAGTAGCTTCCCCCAGCAACCCTCCTTATACAGTTCCATTGCAAAATGAGGCTGCACATCCACAGCTTTCCCCAGTACCTTAAAGAGCACTGATTTCCAGAAAGTTCTAGAAGGAGGATTTTCTTTTTTTTTTTTTTTTTTTTAAAGAGAGAGTGAGAGAGGAGAGAGAGAGAGAGAGAGAGAGAGAATTTTTAATATTTATTTTTTAGTTCTCGGCAGACACAACATCTTTGTTGGTATGTGGTGCTGAGGATCGAACCTGGGCCGCATGCATGCCAGGCGAGTGCGCTACCGCTTGAGCCACATCCCCAGCCCAGAAGGAGGATTTTCAACAAGTTTTGACAGGGCCGCACAACAGCCACTCCTCCAGTGAACCACAAGATCTGAATCTCAACTGTGGGTACAAGGATGGGCCACTTCCTTTAGCATTAATTTCTATACGGGGAGGGGGTTAATTTGCTGTTTCTTATGTTTGCTATTACTCTATTTATAGTTTAGTTTCCTTCTTAGCAGCCAACACATTGTTACTACATTAAAGCTAATAATATTTTATATTAACCTGCCTATTCAAACTACTAAGCAGGTTTTGTCTCCTTGTCGGTCTTGATTAATGCAAAACTAGCATGGGTGTTGTGAAGAAAATATTACCACAACTTCCCACCCTGCTTACAGCACTGTTAGAAAATTCCACATAGAGTGACTCATTTTTTGAAGGGTGATGGAGATTAAGATGAGAGTTCTCTGTAAAAATCCCAAAAATAACTGATAAAATATATTTTTTTCTGAACGCGCTATTTGTTGCAGTTTGAATGTGTGAATGCATTAGAAGGTCTAAGCAAATGGAAATGGAAAGCATCAGGGAGAGAGAACTGCACAATGTTTCCAGAGTGGGGGATGCTCTTCTGGGAAAGTCTGAATTCAAGGCTGGTTAGACAGGGGCTCTGAAAACAGATTCTGGTGACATGATTGTTCTTGGAGTTCTGTCCATAGAGAGGAAGGAGAGAAAAGAAAAAGCAGAGATCTCGAGACCGCAGGAAATGCCAGAGCTCCTATTTGAGAAGGAACAAGAAAGAGGGACTAGAGTAGAGTTATGCATAGAACAAATGCTAAGTTCCCAAACACCAGTGAGGTAAATTTCCCCAAAGATAAGATTGTTGCTAATGTTAAACTCCACTGTGGCCTTAGAAGAAAGGGAATTCTAAACAATGTAGTAGATTTGGCACCATAACGAGATGAAAATGAAATGAAAGCATTTTAAAAATTAATTGATGTACCATATTCCTGAAGGACAAATCAAATAATCTAAAGATGTTTGTGTATTCCAACCAAAATTCTACTGGAGTTAATTTTGGGAAGGAAGGAGCAGAGAGCAAGTCTTGACAAAAAAGTTCCAAGGTTCAAGATAAGTAAAGAATAATATTTTAATAAATAATATGGAGGCAAAGTTTGCCTATTCAGCTATTTGAATGTATTCTAAAATTATAATAGTTAACATGGATAGATAAAAAATGGAAATTGACTGAATCCTAGAATATGTGAACTCTTAAAATACATAAAGAGGCATTACATGTAAATGGATATGTTATGCAAATATTATTTTAGTAAAAGTGACGACTTGGGGAGAGAAAGAAATTAAAATCTCACATTGTAGCTTAAAAGGAATTTTAGAACTAAATATGAGACAAACTGTAAGAAAAATAAGTGAATATCTACATTATCTGGATCATAGAAACAATTTTACATCTCTAAAATCAGTGGTGGTGATTTTTAAAATATTAATTGGTAGATTTAATTACTTGAAAACTAAGAACTACATACCTGAGAACATAACTCAAATTAAAAGGTAAGTAGAATGTGAAAGAATATAAGAGAAATGTTGGAATTAAAATGATTTCATAAAAAGTTTGTGGGACTTCCACATCTGGTTGAGATGAAGTAACACACTGGGCATGCTGGAACACACCTATGATCCCAGCTACCCAGGAAGATGGCTCAGGAGAATCACAAGCTTGAGGCCAGCATCTGCAGCTTAGTGAGAACCTGTCTCAAGATTTAAAAAAAAAAAAAAAAAAAAAGCAGGGATGAGGCTTGGTGGCAGAGTGTCTCAGGTTCAATCCCTAGTACCAACAAACACACACACACACACACACACAGAGAGAGAGAGAGAGAGAGAGAGAGAGAGAGAGAGAGAGAGAGAGAGAGAGAGATGGAGTAACAGTACTAAATTTACCTTTCCACCCAAAACAACCAAAAATAGACAAAATATATATACAAAAACAGGTTTTAAAACACTGGACTTTAGATTATGGAAGGTAAAGATCACTGAGAGATAGCAAAACAAGCCAGTTGAGTCCATAATTACCCTACCATATAGCTTTGAGAGAATTTCCAGACCACAGCACAAGGAAAGGTAACCTAACCTAAGCCTGGAAGAATTTCCAAGTTGAAAGGAATAGCTGAGAGTCAGGAGAGAATAAGACAATTAGAGTTGGCAGTACAGAGGACCAGAGGGAAGAAAGAACTCTGGAATTATACAGAGATTCCTTTGAGAATTTAGGTGAGGACTGAACAGAATGTGCTTTGAGAAAAGTACCCCAAAGCAGGGTAAGAACCATTATAAAGGATTAGAAGCAACAACTACCTATGTAGACATGCATAACAATACCTGATAACAGCACCTGTAACCACCAGAGAGACTGAAAAATACATATGACTTACAGTGCACTGGCTTGAGTCAAAAACTGAAGGGCATGAGATTCTCCCACACTTGCAAGTAGCCTGCCAGCATTTTATGGATGCTGGAGAAAGACACAAGACTCTTAGGTGAAAGAGGAAAAATAGTTTGTTTTTCAGAGCAATATTAGTAGCAAGTATATCAACAATTCCCATAGGGTGACATAAACAGGGTTAGATAACACCTACACATACAGTAGGTTGCCCTACAAGAGAGGAGCCCTAAGCTATTTATAATAACATCAAAAAATATAAAATACCAGGCTGGGATTGTGGCTCAGTGGTAGAGTACTTACCTAGCATGTGTGAGGCATGGGGTTCAGTTCTCAGCACTGCATATAAATAAATAAAATAAAGTCCATTGACAATTTAAATTTTTTAAATATATAAAATACCTTTACACTGAGTATTATAAAGCATTTCTTAGCCCAAATTAAGAAGATACCAATAAGTGGAGATATACAATGTCGTGGTCATGAAGATTTAATATTGTTAAAATTTCTCAATTTTTCTCAAGTTGAGCTATAGGTTCAATGCAGTCTCAATCAAAATTCCAGCACCCTTTTCTGTAGAAATTGACAAGTTGGTTCCAAAATTTACATGGAAATTCAAGAGACCTAGAATAGCAAAAGAAACAACTTTGAAAAACAACAAAGTTGAAGGACTTAACACTACCTGATTTTCAGACTTCTTGCAAGCTCACAGTAACCAAAACAATGTAGTATCACATCAAAGAAGGAAAATAAAACAACAGAATAAAGCAACAAATAGTCAAAAAGTCAGAACAAATAGTCAAAAAGTAAGCGCATACATCGATTAAAAAAAGATATTGGCAAAGGTATGTGTCAGTCAGCTTAGAGAAGGAAAAGTTAGTACTGGGCTCAAGGTTTTAGAGGTCTCAGTTCATGTTCAGCAGACTCCATTGCTCTGGACCTGAGGTCAGGTAGAATATCATGGTGGAATACCATGGCATGGCAGAGGAAAGCTGCTCAGCTTATGGTAACCAGGAAGCAAAGAGAGAGTGAGGAACCTAAACCCCAAATAATCTACTTTCTTCATTCATGCTCTACCTGCCTGCAATTACCATACAGGTAGGACCATTCAAATTACTAATGCATCAAATGGACTAATTCACTGATGAGGTTATGGCTCTAAGTCTAATCATTTCACCTCTAGACATTTCTGCATTGGCTCATATGTGAGTTTTCAGAGGACACCTCATCCTAACCATAGTAGATACAAAATTAATTCAATGGAGGAAAGATAGTAATTACAACAAATGTTGTTGAAAGAACTGGGTATTTGCATTTAAAGCTATACTTCAATTCATACCTCACGACCTATGTGTACATGGACTCAAAATGTAAGAGACCTAAACATAAACATTTAACTATAAATCTCTTATCAGAGGAAATCAATGTGTCCTTTAGTTAAGCAAAGATTTACTGGACAGAGCGCCACAAACATGATCCATAAAAACACAAACTGACAATTTAGACTTTATTCAAATATAAAACCTCTCATGAAAATAGAAGGGACATCAGTAGAGTAGAGGAAGGGAACCAAGGAGAGGGAGCAAGGGAAAGAAATGGGAAGTATTGGGGATCAAAACTGATCAAATTACATGTTTATATTGTGTGCATGTACAAATGTGTAACAGTGAATCTCACTGTTATGTGTAATTATAATATTATGTAAAACCTCCTCTTTGAAATACAGTGTTTACAAAATGAAAAGTCAAGTCATAGACTTGGAAAAAATATTTTCCAAGAATATGTCTGATAAAAAAACAATGTGTCCAGAATATGTAAAGAACTCTCAAAACTCCACTGGGCTGGGGTTGTGGCTGTGGTAGAGCCTAACATGTGCGAGGCACTGGATTCAATTCTCAGCACATAAATAAATGAATAAATAAAAGTCCATCAACATCTTAAAAACATTTTTTTTTTGAAAAAAAGCTCACTTCACTAAAAGAGATATACTAATGGCAAATAAGCACATGAAAAACTGTTCAATAGCATTAGGTCAAAAGCCAAATGTTTTCTTTAATATGCGGATGCTAATTCACAATAAGGTGGGGGGGGGAGCTAGGGAAGAATAGAGTTGCTTTGGATTAAGCAGAGGGGAGTGAAGGGAGGGGAGTGGGGCAGGAGTAGGAAGGATAGTAGAAAGAATCAGACATTATTATCCTATGTGCATATATGAATGACTACACAACTGGTGTGATTCTACATCATGTACAACCAGATGAATGAGAGGTTAGTCTCCATTTATGTATGATGTGTCAAAGTACATTCTACTGTCATGTATAACTAATTAGAACAAATTTTTAAAAAGAATAACTAAGACAAAAAATAGCATTAGGGGAAATACAAAATAAAACATAAGGTCTGACCTTTAAGAATGTTAAAATTCATACCAAGGGGCTGGGGATGTGGCTCAAGCGGTAACGTGCTTGCCTGGCATGCGTGAGGCCCGGGTTCGATCCTCAGCACCACATACAAACAAAGATGGTGTGTCCGCCGAAAACTAAAAAATAAATATTAAAAAATTCTCTCTCTCTCTCTCTCTCTCTCTCTCTCTCTCTCTCTCTCTCTCTCTCTCTCTCTCTTTAAAAAAAATTCATACCAATTATAGCAGTACTTACTGAGGAAAATGTGAAGAGACTGGAACTCTCATTCACTACTACTGAGAATGTGAAATGGTCAATCAGAATATGAATTGTTGATTTCTTAAAAATTGCAAATAAATGTCCAAAGCTGCTTTGTTTATAATACCAATCAACTCAAGTATCTACCAACAGGGGAAGGGATAAACACACTATGGCCATAGATAGAGGACTATACTCAACCATAAAAAGGAATGAGCCATTCATCCACAAAACTTAGGTGAATGTCAAAATAATTATGCCAGACCAAAAAATTAGAAAAGCACACCTTATATGAAAGTTGCATTAAAGTCTAAGAAATGTAAACTAGCCCAGACTGACAGGAATAAAATCAGTGGTTGCTGATGGGAAAAGGCCATGGAAGGAAAGTTACCAAGGAATAAATGGAAGCTTTTTGGAGTAGCAGATATGTTAATGATCTAGATTGCGCTGGCAGTTTTATAGAACATATATATGTGAAAACTTATAAAATGGCAGTTATAAATCAATTATGTCTTAATAAGCTGATAAAAATGTATACAAATGATTAAGGAATACAGATATCATAAAATGCAAATATGGACCAAACATATGAAAACCAAATAGATTCACTAACAAATAAGGCCTTGTTTGTTTTTGTCTATATATTAGCTTCCTTTGGCTTTTATAATAAATTAACATAAACTTCGTGGCTTAAAATAACACAGAATGATTCTCTTACAGCTCTCGAGGCCAGATATCCAAAACAGTTTCTCTAGAGGTAAGTCTAGGCATCAGAAGGCTGCTTTTATCTGGCAGCTTCGGGAGATGATCTATTTCCCTGCTCTTTCAAGTTTCCAGAGACTTTCCTGGGGGCGTGACCCCTTCTTCTCACTTCAGCTTCTTGATTCAGTTGTCACCTCTCCTACTCCTCTTCTGTGGTCAAATCTCCCACTGCCTCCTTTTGCAAGGATTTCTCTGATCACATTTAGGAACTAGCTGGACAAGCCAGGACTATCTCTTCATCTCAGGACCTTTAATTGTATATACATATTTTAATATATGTATATTTTTAGTCATAGTTGGACACAATACCTTAATTTTATGTATTTATTGGTATGTGGTGCTGAGGATCGAACCCAGCACCTCCCACATGCTAGGGGAACACTCTACCTCTGAGCCACAATCCCAGCCCCTCAGGACCTTTAATTTAATCAAATCTATAAAGTACCTTTTCCTACATAAAGTAATATTCACAAGTTCCAGGGAGTTGAACATGGATAACTTTGGGGTCATTATTTGTTTGGATTTACTCCGTTTTAGGGATATAGTATAAAAGTAGTCCAAATATAAACTGAGTGTGATGGTGAAACCTGATGTTATACTTTTGGAAAATTTCCTGGTGACATTTAAGAAATTTATAAGTGACCTTACTATAAGACAGAGTAATTTCACTTCTTGAAATATATCCCAAGAAACTCACATAAAACACAAGAAAAAGCTTTAACACAGAGGCACTTATAGTTCCAAAGGATGTCAAAAATTTAGATGTTTAAAAATAAGGAAGATGATTAAATGTTTAAAATAGTGAAATCAAGTATGCTATATCCACTGGATGATTATTATAGAAACTTTAAAAATATTTTGAAATACATTTACTAATATGGCTAATTTTATGCTGTAACATTATGTGAAAACAAAATTAAACTGCATTTTCATCTTTTTTAAAAATGCATCCAAAACACACACACACACATACACACACACACACACACAAATACATACACTCCATGAGAATATGGGAAAATGTTAACATTATAAATGAATAAAAATAATTCTTCCTTTATTCTCCCAATGTATTTCTTAAAGAGTATGTGTTTCTTCATTCCAGGAAGCTAGTGATTTCTTAATACATAACTGTGTAAATAATTTTTGAGGGAGAAAAGAATCTCAGTAACTGTACCTTGCCAATTTAAAATACATCTCTTTTTATGTCATTAAAAATTTTAAGAAATAAAGTAAAAACACAGATATAGAAACAAAATTTTTAATAGAAGTATAAATATAAAATACTTGTGCAAACAGAAAATATTAGATTACCTTTAATAAAATGACCCACTTTTAAACAAATAAGGCTTTTCATTGAAATAAGGAAATCTGGAGGACTAACAGTATAAGAAAAATTATAGCATTTGGAGGGGGAATAAAAACATTAACAATGGAAAGAAAAAAAATCTTCCTTTTTATTTAAAAACAATCCAACAACTTCAAAAATATGGTTTATATAAATTTAAAATTTTTCAATAACATTGCAATTTCATGTAGTGATTTTTACTATAATGCATTAAAACCTGAGCATATCTTAATTGCCTAATCAGCAAAACAAAACACAATATTATTTTATCAGTTGATAGTAAGGTTTCCAGAAGATATGGACATCATTTTCATAATATTAAGGGTGGCAATAAAATAATGTTGGAATGAATATAAGAATATCTACTTTTAGTGCTACTTTTATTCTAACTAGATGTTAATGATGGACATTGTCAGGTGCCTAAACCTTATTTGTTCCGTTTTTATTGCTCCCCCTTCACAGTTAGGTACCTAACAAGATCATGCCCCATATGACAAGATTCAGGCTGAGCCTGAAAGTTCAGAATTCATGAACTTTGCTAATAACTGGTTCAGGAGTAAAATTGGAGCCCAACCAGGGAAAGTAGAGTATGTGATTTCCTGACTGCAAGAGAAGAACCACAAATAATAATGGTCTTTCTTCTTCCTCTGAATAAAGCTGTCTTTGAACATGCACCAGACACTGCTGCAGCCATCCTGTTACTTGAGGTTGAAACTAATGCTGAGAATGTATTATGGCATGAGAAAATCCTGAGACCCTCACGATAAAACAGCAGATGCAATAGCTCACTGTTAGGGACTGATTTGCATTCCCCAAAATTCGTATGTCATACTCTAACCCTCAGTATGATTTCATTTGAAGGAAAAGTCCTTAAAGAAGTAATTAAGCTCAAATGAAATCACAAGGGTCAGGCTGTAATCCATTAGGATATGTGTCCTTACAAGAGGAACACGCAACAGGAATGTGTGCACACAGTCAAAGAGCCATCTGAGGACACAGTTCAATGAACTGCAGGCCACAGAGACAGTGCTTAGGAAAATTCAATCCTCTGGACCTGTACCTTGAACTCACACCCTCCGTAACTAACATGTTTCTGTTGTTTAAACCATCCAGTCTTTGGTGTTTTGTTATGGAAATCCTAGCAATCTATACATTTACCCTATATCTGTTATATAAACTTCTTGTTAGTAAGATTATTTCAGTTATTGTTTAGATCAGTAAATCAGGTTTCCTGTTACTTTCATCCAAAGGTCATTGCACAAGATACCGGTGTGACTTTGGTTAAGGTATTTCATTTTTTTTCTGATATTTAAAAATGAGGGGGCTGATCTAAATAAACTTAACATTCAGCTTACATTTCTATGCTGTCATGGAATAAATTTCTTTGCAGACTATTTTTCCCCAACTCTTCTTCCTTCATCCACAATCTATAATTCAATGCTAGAATTCAAAGCTCTCAAAAGAAATTTAATGACATCAACCTAAAATTATTAATAAGGATGATATTAGTACTGTTTGTCTTATCCCAAACTCCATGTTTCTTTTAAGTGATGACAGGGTTGAGAGACTGTAAAGATGAACACAAATTCTCCTTCGTAGCCTGACTTTGAGCATAACCAAGTAGAAAACCTGCCTTGGTGGAAAAGAAGGGCTCAGAATTTGTATGTCTGAGTGTACAGCATTCTGTGTCTCTTCTGGCTATGGACGCTTAGGATAGAAGAAATTGCTAGTAATAATCTTTCACGTGTGTCACCTTAAGGCCTTTGAGCTCCTTTAAGGAGCAAGTAAGAGAACCCTATTTTTATAGTGCAGGAAACTTTGTTCTCTTTCCTCTAAAGGAAAAGGAAGATGCCTTCAAAGTCCCAGACTTCGTATATGGCTCCTTGTGAATCCTATAATTTCTATTCTATTCTAAAGATTCATGTTTCTAAATTCTTTGGAGCATTTTTTTTTAAAAAAGGGAATATATTTCCTCTTTATTTTCACTCTCCTTAAGCACTGATCTCCTGCTCCCAATATAATTAGTATCCAGGTAGTAGCCTCATTACTCCTCATCAGTCTGAGCGTTTAATACTCTTTGATTGCCTGTTTAGAAACATTTCTGTACATAAGAAAGGGATAGATTACATCATCTGGTTGGTGTTAAACAATGAAGCAGGTGAATACTGGCAAGACTAATAGGCTTGATTTCATTTGAACAAATTACTCTTGGACTCCTGGTCTCAGAGCCTGCATTAGTGAGACAGGCACTATCATGCATCAAGGAGACATATTCCACCTTGCATAAAACCTTTCCATTAAAAACTCACCTCACTGTGGGAGTTAACAGCCTCTCCAGCAATATTAATCAGAAATGACAATTTTTTTCCCAGAATTTCTGAATGACCAAGAAAAACAAAAGAAAAAACTTGACTACTTGTATCTTGCCAGACTTTCAGGTTTTCATTTCTGCCGAAAGTGCATCATAAGTTGCGCATGAAAAACTGCCACTTCCTTTCCATTGTGACAGTTGAACCCAAACTATGCATCCCCTATGGATAAGAATCACAGCTGAAAGAAGCCTCCAGAGCTTGGTCTTTGTGTTTCAGCTTTCTGAAATTGAATAACTACACAATCCAAGACAGGTGATTATCCAGTGATGAGGTCCTAGGGTCCAGCCTTTCTGTACATCCCATTCATTCATTTATTTATTCATTCAACAAATACATAATGAGTACATACCATATACCAGATTCTGTTTAGGCATTGGGGATTCTTAGCAAGACTGATAATATAGTTGTTCTTATGATGCTTGCATTCTATGTGAGTGAGACAACAATAAGTAAGTAAATTTCAAAAATAAAACAAATGGTTGTAGACAGTGGTGTCAGAAAGATAGTAATAGACTAGAAAATGGTTTGGGACAGTATGTGGCTGGAGTGAGATACTGTAGATGAAGGTCAGAGATGCTCTAAGAAGGTGACATTTGAACTGGGATATGAATGGTGTGATAATACTGGTCATGTGACAACATGGAGAAATTTTTTTCGAGAGAAGACAACAAGGCCTGTTGAGGAGCAAAAGCCAGCATTAGTAAAGCATAGTGAGAAGGGGAGATAGAAGGGGAAAGAAGGAACCATATTGTGTGTGTGTCCTCATGGACCTTTGCAAGGACACTCAACCCCAAGAGAAATGAGGGAAACATTGAACTGTTTTAATCAGGGTAACAACAGGATCCAAATTCATTTCTGAAGAACCCTTTTAGATCTGTTGGAAGAATTTGGAGGTCAGAGTGTAAATGCACACATCAGTTGGGAAATTACTGTGGAAGCCCCATGGGAGAGACCACTGTGGCTAAGACTAGGGCAGAGACAAACAAAAAGTGAAAATATTTTCAATGGTGTCTCTTAGGTATGAAAATAAATAGTTGTTGATGGACTTGGCTGTGATAAACAAGTGGAAAAGAAAATAATTACATCTAGATTTTTTTCAGCCATATAGATGATGGTGCCATTTGCTGTTGAGAATGGTTGGGGAAGAAGAGTTTTTTTGGTAAAAGCAAAAGTTTCTATTTGAACCTGTTAGGTTTAAGATCTTGGTATGAATTTTAGTGGATTCAGGCTGCTATTACAGAATAGCACAAACTGAGTGACTTATAAACAAGAGAAATTTATGTCTCACAGTTCTAGAGACTGTGAAGTTCAAGATCAAGGCACTGGTCCTGTATCTGGTGAAGGCCCACATCATGGTTCATAGACCCTGCCTCCCCACTGGGTCTCCACATGAACATGAGGGATGTGACAGGCAACCTTTCATTGCTGTGACCAAAATGGCTAACACAAACAACTTAGGAGGAAAGGTTTATTTTGGCTTATTATTTCAATCCATGATTGGTCAACTCCATTGCCCTGGCTCTGAGGTGTGGCAGAACATCATGGTGGAAGGGCCTGAGAGAGAAAAACTTCTCAATTCATGGAAGCCAGGAAGCACAGAGAAAGAGGAAGAAACTGGAGAATTATAAACCCCTCCAGGACACACTCCCTCTAATGAGATGCCACCACCCAGTAATCCATTCAGCCATTGATGGATTAATCCACTGATGAGATCATTTGTGTCAAGAATACTTGTTGAACCATTTTTTGAATGATTTTATGAATACTTGTTGAACCATTTATTATGGATGTTTTAAAATCTTTGTCAGGTTGAACATGGTGTTGTATACTTATAATCCCAGTGACTCGGGAACTGAGGAAGGATTCAAATTTGAGGCCAGCCTGGGCAACTTACGAAGACCCTGTCTCAAAATAAAAAAATAAAAATATGTGTTAAAAAAAAGGGATGTACCTAAGTGGGATAGCAGCTCTGCATACAATCCCCAATACCCAAACAAACAAACAAACAAAAATCTTTGTCAGTTAGCCCATCATCTGATTCAACTAGATTTTGGACTGCATTTTTTCATTCAGGTTGGGATTCCTCTGGTTCTTACAATGATAATTCTATGTTTTAAATATGACCCTCAAAATTTACATGTTGGAAACTTGATCCCCAGTGAGTTGGTATTTGTAGATGGAATCTCATGGAAGGTTATATGGGCCATGGGGGAACCACTCTCATAAATTAATTCATATCTTTATTGTGGGGAGTAGGTTTTTATCGTGGGAAAAGATTCTTTATAAAAGGACAAGCTCAACCATCTGTTGGATTCTCTCTTACTTTCTTAACTAAAACTTTTGTTTTAGTTAGCTTTTCATCACTTAACCAAAAGAACAATTTAGAAGAGGAAAAGTTTATTTTGGTTCATGGTGTCAGAGGTTCAGTTCATGGTCAGTTACTCTATAGCTCTGGGCCTGAAGTGAAGCAGAATATCATGATAGAAAGGTATGATGGATGAAAGCAGGTGCAGACAAGGAAACCAGGAACCAGAGAGCTCCATACACAAGAGACAAAATATAAATCCCAGAGGCATGCCCCTAGTGACCTACTTCCTCCAGCCACACTCTACTTGCCTGTAGTTACCACCCAGCTAATCCATATCAGTGGATTAATCCATTGATTAGGTTAAAGCTTTTATAATCTAACCATTTCACCTCTGAACTTGAGGGAAACTGCATACCTAAGCCACAAAACCTTCCATCAAGTGATGATGCAGCAAGGTCCTCACTGATGCTGATCCCTTGATATTGGACTTTACAACTTTGATTCCATAAATTTCTGCTTACTATAAATTGCCAAATCTCAAGTATTTTTTTATAGCACAAAACGAACTGACAATGAGTAATTAAAAAAAACATTATATTTTGGGCAGTAAGGATATTTGATCCTGTTGAAAACTTTGGATATTTATTATGAAACTCTAGAGTCTATTTAATATTTTTTTAGTACAGAGTCCCCCTCCTGTGGTATAATGTAGGGGTTAGTAAGTATGTATGTTCAGTTTCCATCTGGATCACACTGATATCACGCCTTCAAAAGATCAGCTTTATCTATAAAGATATAAGGCTCATACATAGTTATTTTAAAGAAAAAAAAAACCCACACATTTTTGTCATTTGCATAATAGAACACTTCAGCAAATTCTTATATAATGCCAAGTGTTTTGAGACTCATGGCAGAGATACTATGGTTCTTTCTTTTTGGTAGTATTATCTCACAGAATCCTCTCCCCACCAACAGAAGAAGGAAGAGAAGGAAGAGGAAGCATTTGGATGCTATAACATAATATCCATCCCTCCTGAATTTACCCAAAAGCATATAAATTTTGGGCACATCATGCCAAAAGGCATCAATACACAGATATAATTTTTTAAACATAAGGGCATGGTGGCCTGTAATCCCACTTACTCTGGAGTCTCAGGCAAGAATATAAAAAGTTTAAGATAAGCCAGGTCTTAAACTTTAAGACTTACCAAGACCCTGTCTCAAAATAAAAGAAGTCAAATTAAAAAAGGATGGTTAATGGTTCAGTGATGGAACATCTGCATAGCACTTACTAGGTCCTAGGTTCAATCCCCATTACTGTACTCCTAAAATTAACTAATTAATATTAAATCTGGAATATTTTCTCAATTTACTGAACTTTTCTAAATATTTCTATTTTCAAATATTTTGTTGTATTTTTCATAATTGATAAATTTTATTGTAAGAATTTTGGAAAATATGCATATAAATAAAAAATCATGTATATTTAAGTGTGACTAAGATCATGGCTGTGTACACCACTTCTCTGCTAAATGTGTGAGTTTTTGTCATTATATTTCATGCCTTTCACCACAGTTATTGCCAGGATGGATGTATGGTTTTCCCTCAGTACCTGGAAAGGAGGCTAAGCACAGAAAATTGGTGCTGTTATCCTATAGATTTTTTTTTCAGTTAATTCCTTATTGAATTTATCGGTTTTGGTTAGACTTGCTGGGATCAAAAATATGAGCTCAGCATGAAGCATAATGTACCACTCAGCTCTTAGGCTACTTTGAGAAAACAGGCATTCTGTTTTCTGTATCTCTATTTCACAGATGGGTAGTATCAGGAAGCTTGAAGTTTCAACAACTGAGAGATTTGTCTAAACTCCTAGCCTTGATCTGAACACTTGCTGTCTAGTAGTTTGACAAAAAACATTTGTATTTTTAAAATGATCCTGGACCTGGACAGAAAGAGATCACAATATGTAGTGTCGTGAGGGAGTCCCCACGTTGAGAAAGAGATGGAGGAATAACCACCAAAAGACAAACTGCTCGTTCTTAGCAAAGGAATTTATTTTTATGTTGTTTATTATGGCCATATTGAAGTCATGAAGGTTTCATAGAAAAGACATAATCTTGGTAGATTTTATTTCTTTTCATCATAGAATTTTAGTATCCGACAAGGCTTTTGACAAGTAAGTCTCTACTCAAGTATGTTGAGACAGATGTGCCCAAAGCCAGTTGGGAGGAACTGCTTAGCATTCACATGCCTAACTCTGATTCTGTGCTCTTCTTCCTCATGCTGCCTCTTCATGTCTAAAGGATTTGGCCTTTTGGCCTTATTATCAACTGAAGTGTTACAAGACAATGAGGCAGGTCTCCCTGCCCTGATTGACATGTGCACTTTCCAGTCGCTTGGATACCCCTATTTGGGAAGTTATTGCAGTACTGAAGGAGAAAACTTTCCTCAAGAAAAATGAGATATTCATGTGGTTGAACAAACCTAATAGTAGGCATTCTCACAGCAAATGGAAAATGGCCATTGTTACAACAAATACCTTCAAAGTAATCTACGATGCCTACTGGCTTTATAATAAAAAAAAATGTTTTCTTCATTTTGTCATTTAAATTGGACTTATTAATATGAAGGGAAAAAACACAATATTTACTCCAGAAACATAAAATATAATTAAGGAGGAAACCCACAATGGGTTTTGACTTCATTAAACTCATTGCAGTAGGGCTTTGTTGTCGTTAAACAGGAAAAAAAGGAGAAATGGGAGAATGCTGAGATTTGCAAAAGAATTTAGTATCTAGTTTTAGCTCAAAGAAGGTGTCTCCATGAAGAAGTGGTTCTCAGTGACTTGAGGCTGGGTTCAGAAGTCCTAATCCATACATGTACCTACAGCTGTCAATGGTATAGGGTACAACTGATTCGTTATTACATAGTGTACTCAATGTATCCTGTTGAGGAAGTCTATTTTACATTATTCCTAAAGCATTGCTGGCTTAAAGGAAATCTCAGTGTCCTGTCCCGGGCGAAAGAATTTCATTTCAGTGCCAATATTTCCTGAGTTTGCCATTGAACAAGGTTCACTATTGTCTTAGTCTATTTTCTGTTGCTAATAACCCAGTACTACAGACTTGGTAAATTATAAAGAAAAGAAGTTTATTTTGCATTATAATTTTGGTCTTAAGTTGAAGGAATGTTTCTGGTGATGGCATGTTTGTTTGCAGAGTCTTGAAGTGGGATAGGGCATCACCTGGTGAGAGACAGAATTCTTAAGCATGTTTTGGTCTCTCTCTCCTTCATTTTACAAAATCACCATTATTCAATCACAGGGGCTTCACTCTAATAACTTTACCTAATCCTAAGCACTTTCCAAAGGCCGCATCTTTAAGCATCACAGATTGACTAAGTTTCTCCTAATCACAGTGGAGACTTAATTTTGGCACAAATTTCAGAGGAGGCAAACTATGTTTAAGCCATAACAACTACTGTTAGCCTAGACATTTAGAATGGCTTTGGATTAGAAGCAGTCCTAAATAGTTGCTTGACCAAGAAGGCTCTTTTTAATATGAGGAGTATTAATAGAATCCCTGGGGGATGGAAACTCACAGAAAATCTATCAGTGATATTCTTGCTACTCTTTGAACATCTGTTGAAGATCTGTGTCTCACAGGAAAACCAACATGAATGAATTTGTGTATTTTTCATTTTGTAGAGGGATTCAGTAATGGCCCAATTATGTTCTCTAGTAAAGGGTCTCTCTAATTAGTGGATAGAAGTTGTAGGAAAGCTGTGACCCTTTGTTCCTTCTTTTACTAATGGAAAAGGCCTTGTACTTAGGGAGGGTGGGCATAATGAGATTGTACTGAAACCCACTAAATAGGGCAATAAATATATTCAGACTATTGTTGATTTTTCTGTGACATAACCCAAAGACCATTTTGTTGAGGCTAGCAAATGCTCAGAATGTGGTGGACTCAACAATTTGACAAGAATTACTCAGGGTGAAATCCCAAGTTTAAAGAAAAAAATATTTATATATTTATAAATATTTTTAATTTACTTATAAATTTATTTATTTATAAATATTTTTAATTACTCACCCTGAGTAATTCTTGTCAAATAGAGGTCAATGAAGTAACATCTGCTGCTTTCACAAACTTCTAGGAATCCTGAACCCAGGAAAACCAGGTAGAAAGTTAAAGGAGATAGGTGTAGCCTAGGTTTCACTTTAAAAGGAAATATAAACAATATCCTTCAATTCCAAGGTCACTCTTAATAAAAAGTTCAGAATTAGAAATTACCCTCTATGAGGAATAAGCAAAGAAGTTTCCTGATCCCCCCCCCCAAAAAAAGATTATTATCAACTGAAGAGTTATAAGACAATGAGGAGCCCAGCTCAAGGCCTGTGTTAAGAACTAACATAGCAGGGTTAAACCATGGTCATAAAGATTAATATTACTTGTGTTCTACTTCCTAATCCTACTGAAATCTACCAGCTTTCCCCCATCCTTTTGCATACCAGTAGATTAAATCAAAACTACTAGTGTCTCTAGAGTAGACATTTGCAATGACCTCTCACCTATTTTCTTACATGTGGTCAGGGATTTAGTAATTTTTAAAAATGAATGTTGGAGCCTAGTAATCTCCTATACTTCTTCTTCAAAATCTTTTGTTCCTACATGATCTTGCAATGACTAACAACTCAGTACTTCTCAATCTTAGAGAGTTTGATTGAGTATCTGGAGACATTTTTGATTGTCAAATTGGGGAGTCACTGGCATCTAGTGGGTAGCTGCTAAATAGCCTACAAGGCATGATACAGATCTTCACAACAAGGAATTATTTGACTCCAAATGTAAATAGTGCTGAGATTGAGAACCCTTGGGCCATAGCTCCTGCCTACCCTGAACTGCATCTCAGACCACTGACTTATGCTTCAAGCATGCTGAATTTCTTTTAGTTTCACAAATCTGTTATTTTCTCCCCTATTTATCATCTGTACATGTTATTTTCTCTGAATATGCTCTCTTCTTGACAATTCTTCCTAGTTATCATCTCTTCTTGACAACTCTTTCTACTTATCATTTAATATCACCTTAAAAGTGCCTTCATGAGGGAAATCTTGTATAACTCAGCTTCTTAGAAATATTGTTAGAATTGTCTGACATTCTGAGTAAAAGTGAGACTACAGGTTTTTAAATCTTCAGCACCAGCTGCTAGCCAGTGGTAGTGGGCTGTGGTGGACATCTGTTCTAGAAAGGCCCAAGTGGATGTGACTAAATACTTTAAGTTTTCTTCTGCTTCATCAATTCTGCTATTGATGTGCTCTATTGCACTTTTTATTTTGTTTGTCATGTTTTTTAGGTCCAGGATTTCTATTTGGTGTTATTATTTTATTTTCTCTATTCAATTTCTCTTCCTGGTTATTTATTGTTTTTCTCATGTTGCTAAATTGTTTCTTTGTATTTTCTTGGTGTTCACCAAGTTTCCATTAAAAAACAGTTATTTTGAATTCTTTGCCAGGCAGTTCATACCTCTGCACTTATGAGGTCAGTTACTCATATCTTTAATTTTTTTTTGGTAAAATTGGCGATCAAACCCAAGGCCTTATGCATGCTAGGCTTTGTTCTACCACTGAGCCACATCCCTAGCCCAGTTACTTGTATCTTATTTTGTCCATTTGGTGATGTGTTTTCCTGATGGTTCCTAATCTCTGTGGTCATGTGTTAATGTCTGCATATTTGAAGAAAGTGAAAATACTTATTCTAAACTTCACAAACTGACTTTGGGAAAATCCTCAGTCAAACATGGTACTGAAGTGTGCCATAAGGCACTGATGACTGCCTGATTCTTAAGGCTGTCTTGTTAAGGGGGCAGGAATACAAAGATAAGTGAGATACATTCTCACATCATGAGGTGAATTGTTAAAAGTGCTATACTAACTGAATGAAGAAAAGCAGGATGAGCAAGTGACTAATTTGCTCTGTGCCTATCGTTCATAATCACATGACAAATATGAAGTATCTACTAAATTTCAAGAATTTTACAAAGTACACGTGGTGCAAAGGTGAATGGAAAATGACTCTTATTCCTAATGAATATATATTTCTGTGGGAATAATAGCTAATTTTATTGGGTTTTGCTTTTTCACATGAATTACAACAACTATTCATCATAGCTCATACTTAGTTTTCTAATAATTAGGTGTTGTTATTATTAGTCTCAAATGAACAGAGAAGGAAACTAAAATTTTGAGAAGTTAGTCAAGTGGAATGAAATTTCTTCAGCAATGCTCCCATCATTGTTATAACTCCAGTTTCTATAAGTGCTGGATAGTGTGTGTGTGTATGTGTGTGTGTATGTGTATACACACACACACACACACACAAATATATATGTATATATTTGTTTGAATGAAGGAGTTAGTTTCTTTGTCCAGGGTTGTGGCTTATTACATGATGAGCTAGAACTTTCTACCTTCAAATTCCATATTCATTTTGCTGCATCATGGTACTTCCACAATCAAAAAGCTACAAGCTTAGTTTGGATACATTTCCACCTTTACTTAATGTCTATTTCCTTTCTAGGCTGTCAATCCATGAAATATGGCAGGGGGAGATATGAAAGGAAAGGGGGAAAGATGCATCTGGGCAGAGCAAGAGGAATATTCTCAGTTCTTCATTTCTCTCTCCCTTTGATTTAGTTGGAAGCTTCTAGAATATCAGGCTAGCTCTTTAATGAATCTCTTTGGATCAGAGGGAAACTTTCTCAGAAGAAAGTGAGTCTTTAGAGCTGTTTCATTTTCAGTCGTTAGACATAAATTTAAATAAGTGAGATCTCTCCTAAGAGCCTTCTGGATGCATATATATATATATATATATATATATATATATATATATATATACTCACACACACACACACACACACACACACACACACATATTTGCTGCGTATCAGACCAACTCTAGAAAAGTCATGGAAACTTGACACAAAGTCTGCTATTTGTCATTCCAGTCAGTTTTGTGAGTTATACACAAAATTGATATGATTATGACTATCTAACCTTAAACTAATAAATACTATTGGAAAGACTTGTTTGAAAAATTAATAAGCAATTACCTTGAGAGGAGATGCTGACATATGGGTTATGGTACAAGGAACTCTCAAATACATTTTTCCCTCTGCCAAAATAATTTAAGCTCCAAATCTAAAGCTTATTGACAGAATTTCCAAATTAGCAATAATGCTTGCTTATTCCTGCCTGTCCTAAATAGCATGACTATAGAAATAAAGGATTTAGTAGATGTCAGAAGATGAAACAAAGAGCTGGGCCCAAGCCAGGACTGTCTTTAAAGATGGGTATGGGAGAAAATTTGAAGATGCTTTTCCTTTTTAAATTTGATAATGTGAGGAAGGGTTAGTAGAAAGTCAAAAACAATTTTGAAGAATTGAGAAAAATCACTTTTGGAGTCATGAACAAGAGCATTTTCAATTTGAGAAACTACATCAAAACTTTTCTACCTTTGGGATAATAAGTGACATCCAACTAAGATGTGTTTGAGAGTCCCAAAGACAACAGAACAGAGAGCTGTCCAGGGGAACTATTGGTAGGAAGTAGGAAAAGAGAAGTAGGCTATGCTCTTGTTCATCTCTGCTTTTGTTTCCCCAAGCTGTCATAACAAAGCACATTAAGTCACTAAGGAGTTTAAAGCAACAGAAATTTATTTTCTTATACTTTGGAGAAGAACAGGATAAAATAAAGGTGTCAATAGGGTATTTCCTTCCAAGGGTTCTGAGGGAGACTGTTCCAGGCCTTTCTCTTAGCTTCTGGTAGCTGCCAGAATCCTTGATATTCCCTGGCTTGTGGATGTCTCTCTCCAACCTCGGCCTCAGCTGTCACATGGCCTTTTCTCTATGTCTCTGTGTCCTTGAATCAATCAATCAATATCTCTCTCTCTCTCTCTCTATCTATCTATCTATCTATCTATCTATCTATCTATCTATCTATCTATCTATCTATCTCTTTACATTATGGTCCATTATAGCCCAATATGACCTCATCTCAATTTGATTCCTTCAACAAAGACCCTTTTTCCAAAAAAGATCATATTCACAAGGACTGAGGGTTGACTTCAACAAACCTTTTGGGGAGCCAGATTCAATCCACAATGACCTCCTTCCCTTGGGACTGAACTCTTTTGCTAGTGTGTCTTCCTCCTTGACTCTTCACCCAGCTGACTTGTCAATTCACAACCCTAGATGTTGCATGACAGGAATCTCATTTTGGACTGTCTCTCCCACAGTAGCTGTCAATGCTAGCTAGTCTGCAGCAGTTGGGTTTGTGATTTGAAATGCTGGCTCTTTCCTGTTGCTCAGGAGGTGCAAGTGGGTGGAATGAGCAGTTAGCAGAGTGCTGCGCTAGTATAATCATTCCAAACCCTCTTCCAGATCCTACCAATTGCATTTGTGCTTGTGTCTACTAGTGGTTAGGATTCAGCATGCCTCTGAGCAATGGTGTACCATTTATGAAAAATTTGCAGTCATCATGCATCCCTCTTTTTCGTGTTTTCCATTCTTGGTTCTTTATCCCACTTACATTCAGCCAAAAGAAGGGACAAAAATAAGTACTTGTAACTAAGCACTGATACTATTATGGTTGAAGTCCCAGTTGCAATCCCTTATGTTAAACAATTTTCTTGCTCAGTAAATCTTTTCAGGATCATGAGATACTGAAAGAAGCTAGAAAGCTTTCGCTATTGATTGTGATATAACTTCAAACTTATTATTGTTCATTATAATACAGAAGTTACAATCTCTAATATTAATACATAATTATAAGTGTGACAGGATCCAGGGATTTTGGTACTTTTATATTTTCAACCATAAATGAGAGAGGGGACCTTACTATAATAGAAGCTGTAAACACAAGTAATTATATCAATCTCACAAATTCTTTGCTTTTTCAAATTAACTTAATTTAGCAATACTATACTTTGCATAATACAGATTAAATTCGTGTAATTTGTATTTAATTTTTTATAGACTGGTTTTTAAAACTTCAGATTTTGTAGAAAAAAATTTGTTTATACTTATGATAGGGGACAGACAGATATGAGTGGTGAGAACATGAGGTTGAGGAAGTAATTCGATAAAATGAGACTCTCTCCCATAGTGGCCATGGGCATGACTCTCAATGACATATTTGAAATCTTTGTGACTTGCTCACAAGAATCCGGGTTTAGTGAGGGGGTCTTTGTGTTATCTCAGTTTCCTGGAAGGCCTCAGCCCTATAATACTGACATGAGAAATATAGGAACCAAAATAGATGAAAATTATTCCCTTTAAACTATATTTGAATAGTAAAAAGCAGAAGAATACTTCCTTACTTAGTATTTTCTTATTATAACTACAGCTAAAATAATTTTAAAAGAGAGTAATTTATAAGTTTTTTTTCCCCACACAAAATTATTTACTAAGCATTGGAAAAGATTTTCCTCTTTTTGCTAGAACAGAGATCTAAAGGAGGAAAAACCCAGGAAAGCCACTTAAAAATTGATGCAGAAAACACCATGAATACATTTCCTTTTTGCTAGCCTCCTTATTTGTATCGTATTGGTTATATTTACTGCATAAAAATCTTGTTATTGTCTTTCATACTCAAACATACAAATCTATTTCCACTGCTAAGTTTGAATACTAGTACCATTAAATAAAAAGGAATGGTCATTTCCAAATCAAGGACTTAACAACTTGCTTTCCTTTAAGACCCTTCCGGAACATAAGCACAAAACAACTATGTCTGAAATCTGAAAGTGTTCTGTGTCCCCCGCTGTGGTCAACTCCAGGTGCTCTGTTTTAGAAGGATTTCTCTCTCTCTCTCTCTGACTACCATCTCAGGTCTCACTTTTGCATTCTTTATTTGTATGCGCTAGCCTTTTTATTGCAAATAGGGCTCTAAATCTTACTTTAGAAATGGATATTGCACTATATGCCAGTGCATGTGCAGGAGAAGCTATCAATAATGTTAGTTATGAAAACCTGATCATAAGTGTTTTTAGTCCATTAGCCATTTCACTTTATTTATGTCCCCTTTCAGGCAGGATTTGAAGCCAATATTCAAAAGATGAAGTTTGGATGAAGAGCAACACATGAGGGTATAAAACACTGTCACATTTTTTCATGCTAGAAAATATTTCTTCCTTATATTATTTCTTTAAGCAGCTCCTAACAATGAGTAACCTCTCAAGGGAATAAGGAAAGCAGAAGGAGGACTGGGCCCAGGGTAGGAATTATTTAATATCTTTCTCCCTACCTATCTTTCCTTTTTTTCTATCTTTATATTTAATTATTTTTAAATTTTAAAAACTACTTACTAAGCATCCCATAAATGTACCTATAGTCAATTAAGGCCTATTTTTCTGCATTTCTGCTCCTAAGAGAAATTCAATTCATGATTTATTAATAAAATCCCATTTGTTCTTATTTGCTGCTTTATCTTCCAAATAGCATGCAATATGAGCAGTTGAACCTGCAAGGAGATAAGGCTTTCTGTGCCTTTCCTGGTGTAAGTGGCTGTCAACTGTTGAGATTGCTGGTGTGTGGTTCCCAATTTAATGTCTCCCCGAAGCCATTGCTTAATCTGGCTGCAGCAAGAGGTGCACGGAAATGTCAGCCCATGGACTCCTCTTAGTACATCACCTGAGCTGTAGGTAGCAGGGCTGTGACAATCCCTCCCAGACCTTTGTTCATAATTTCACAATTATGAGGAGAGAAAAACAAGAGTGGTGAAGAAAAGGGCGCCTTGAATAATTTGTCTTTCTTTTACATCAGGTTGAAACCCATAATAATGTAAATGCAAAAGAGAATGTATTTTCTCCAATAGGTTAATAGGCGCTTGGGGGTCTTTTAAGAAATAATTTAAATGTTTAGCTTACCATTCAAAAACACTAAGCAGTGTTGTTATTCAACGTTGCACCAGATGCCTCACTAGAGCTCCGTACTTGAAAGTGAGCTTCTGACTTCTACATTAATACCCATTAATGACAATGCAGATACCATGTTTTAAATCTTGCAGACCCCAAAGAAAGCAAATGCTAGGTCCTTGAGTCACCTAGTCCTTCTCTGTGGAATCATTTCTAATTGAATGTTAAGATCAAAGTTTAAGTTTATAAGAAAGAAAAACAAGTGCAGATAAATAGTTATTATCTGACATCCTTATGAAAATTCATGACCTGCAGTTTTATCAGAGGCCTTATAAGAATTCTAATTGTGAAGTATGTGAAGCTATTAAATGGCTAGTACGCTTCAGTCTCTTGATAAGAAGTGAGTTAAATAATTGTCCTGTTTAACTTGTGCTTGTTAACCTTTAAGGTCAACTAGTTTGAACATACGTTTAATGAAATCCTGGAGCCAGAATTTATGATACTGCTGCTGAATGTTAAATTGGACAATTTACATAAGCAGGACATTAACCTTCTGAGCACTAAATAGCATTTTAGCACTTAGCCGCTGGGGACAATAAGGGACATGTTCTATATATTTGTGATTAGCTTGCCTGGAAACTCTCATGATGACCAATTGGCCTACCAAGTTTAGCAGCATAATTAAATGAATGGACTCAGCCTAAGTAAATTATCAGCGCTGTGTACAGTATATCATTATAGTCCAAAGGAAAAAAAAGATATGAATAATTTAATAATACATTACTAATTTATCAATGCTAACTGACTTCTAGAAGACGGCTCTTTGTAGTTCATTGTTTTAAATTTGATATTTGATTTACCATTCATGTAATTAAAATTGAACCTATTTCTTCTGTTACTAAAATACATATAGAAGCAGTAGACCGTATTTTTTTAATTTTAATTTTTTTTTTTTAGGAGAAAAGAATGGTGTTTTCCCCTTTGGTGATATTACAAAATTACCTACTACTGTGCACTGATTAGCAGGTGAATTCTTAATTGGTCACAAAAAGATGTGTGTAGTCCCCACGACTTGGGAGCCTTACGGAGGGGAGGGCACTAACCCTGAGTTGTTCAGAAGCCTAGCTTGCAGCAAAGCAGCAATTATCATTATGGTTTGGAAGGGTCAAGCACCAGGGAAAGCAATTCCGCACTTCACCTGGCAATGTTCCTGCTGATTGTGGATCATCCATCCACGGGGGCTGACTATGCTGGAGTTGCATTCTGTAAACTCGGTCTCCCATTAGGTGTATTGAACTTTAATGGCCAAATCCCTATTTGGGGAAATAGTATGTCATTCTGGAGTCAGTTGGGGTCCCTGCCTCTTAGACTTGTAAGGCAAACCTGGCCCAGATCTTAACCCCTGTCAGTTACAGTCCAAAACTCTGTCCTCTTTATTTCCAGGAAGCCTTGAGTTTTTACTTCTCTTTTGATCTCATTCCTAACACTTCTCCCCCACCCCCACTACCAGACACCCTCAGACTGTTGTGCTTTGCCCCTTCACCGGCTTCTGCTGCCTGAAATCTCCTCCCCTCTATTGTTTCATGGTTTCAATACAGTGGGTCACTAGGCTGAGTCCCTGATTAGCATCTTTGTTTTTTCTCTCCCTTTTCTCCTTTTCTTCAAAGGAACTAGGCTGTCCTAACCTCACCAGGTGTCCTCTCTGATTCATCTTTTACTACAGAGACTCCTTCAAGTAAGCATCCAAATAAATATTGTTCCCTTCGAAAATATGACAAATATTTTCACAGCCAGTTGCAAAAAAAACCCCTGATATGGTATCAAGTAAACTGGGCTCTTTTGCAGATATTTGATTCATCTGCTCGATGTAGCAAGTCTCATTTTACATAACTCCTCCTTTTCTGATTGCATGTCTTCCTAAAATGAATCAGGCCTGCCTCACCAATAAACAACGATGACACTAATAGTAATTCCTTGAGTTTTTACACTTTACAGAATATTTGACTGTATATTATCTCATATGATCCTTTAGAACCTATGAAATATATACTCGATTATAGTAAGCCAATTTCCCTTCAAAGGAAATTGTCACTGAAAGATTAATTCCTTATACAAAGAAATCCAGCAAGTTTGACAGAACTTAATTTAGAATTTGTCTGATTCCAAGTATATTGCTTCTGGATTAACGTGGCACATGAGTTCTAATTATTGTTCGGATCCATAAACATTGATTCAATAGTTACTAATTTTATTAATGTTAAAATACTTAAAGTAATTCATGTGAGCCAGGTGCCGTGGTGCACACCGGTAATCCCTGTGGCTCGGGAGTCTGAGGCAGGAGGAAAGCAAGTTCATAGCCAGCCACTAAGAAACTCAGTGAGACCATATCTCTAAATAAAATACAAAATATTTTGTGGCTTATGGCCAAGTGCCCTTGAGTTCAATCCCTAGTACCTAATAATAATAATAATAATAATAATAATAATAATAATAATAATAATAACTACTGTTGTTATTATTATTGTTATTCATGTGTATGATAATGATAATTAGAACAACACAAATAATTAGGTAGAAAAATCTAGTCTTTCTTTTCTCTGATTCATAGTTATCTTCTTCAGACAACACCAATATTCTACAGATTCTTCCAGTGATACTGTTTGGTGTAAATTTGTTTATTTATCTTTTAAAAAATAATTGATGACATTCTAGACTTAGAACTGTAGGCACCTCGATTGTTTACTTACAATATGTCTGGGTGAATGATCCATATTAAGGCACATGTATCTACTTCTTTTAATGGTTGTATAGTATTCCACTATAAGTATTTTTCCTTAATTTATTTATCATTTTGATAACCATTTAAAATGTTCACCTTTTCTTATTTGAAACAACATTAAAATCTTGGAATAAATATTTATTTATAATTTCAAATATATTTAGAAGATCAATTTCTTATTTAAAAAGAGTCACTTCTGATACTATTCCTGGCCCCGCCCTGATTATTCAGCTTGGTGGCAACTTACTCCATTAAAAAAGAATGTCAGCATTCCTATTAATGTATACTTCGTTGTTCCTATCACTTCAATTTCATCTTATCTTTCTAAACTAAATTATGTTTGGATAGATAACCAGAATTGGGACTATAGAAGAACATCAGAAAATTAAGTGAGAAACGGGAACTAGCCAAGGTAGAGTCAAGCCAACAACATGTTGAAGGACTTTGAAATATAGAGACTTGAATTCAGATCATGGCTCTATCAATTATTAGCTATGTGAAATGTAATATGAACAAGTTACCTATGCATTCAGTCTTCCTTCCTCATCTACATGACTAATAATAGCACCAACATTCCTGGAATCATGGAGAATTAAAATTGCATAATGTTTACAGAAGCAGTTTTTGTCTCATAGTAAGCAATCAAAACATCTTAGCTATTGTCAGCTGTCTGCATTCTTAAAATTTGCCAATGTAGAGAGCTGAGTTAATCTTAGGTAATATTTGGTTATTTATTTTAAAATTTTAAATGATTTACACCAAGCTCTTATCTGACACTTGAGTATCCGTCAGTCACAATAACAATCCATTTGACCTAACACTGTCAGGAACAGTCTTATAAGTTGATATGGCCCGAAGGTAAGTCACTGATATATACACACTGTCAGAGGGAATAGTTTTTCTTTGAAGGGAAATATTTTCAAATGAGAACTTATACTGAAATATTGTAGAGGTGTGAATGCCTAACTGCTTTTCTTTCTGTGTTGGCAATTCATATGATTATTACTTTTGTTCTGTAAAGTGAAAGTATTCATGAAGAGTATTTATGCTTTGATTCTTTGAGACCTCCTCTCTCATTGTTTTAATATTTACATGATTAGGGAAAATGAAAGAATCAAATTAGTTGTCTCCTGGATGCTTGACTGTAAAAAGTTGGAATCTTCTTCTAGAATTTCCTATGAGGACTACTTTGATTAATTGCTCTCTGGGATATTTGATTTCCTCTTGGGTTAGACCAGCTCTCCTCAGAGTCTGCAGTAATTGACAGGTATAATGAACCACAGTTTTAAAAAATAACTTAAATTTGGCATCATAGGAACAGTATTTTATACCTTGAGTAGGTGGTTGTTGAAATCAAGTGTTAAAATATTGACTTTGTTTACCTCACAGGAACAAATATGGTGATAGAAGTGAATACTGGAGCATGGAATAAATTGTAGTCATCACTGTCATTATAAATATTATCAAGACTGAAAACAATATTCAGAGAATCCAACGTAGTATCAGGGGGTCAAGAAAAAATGATGCCTCCTATGGGTAGGAAAAACACCCTCTCATTTTCACGTTGGCTGGTCCTTTCCTATTCTGTTATGAAATCACTTCACCAGACACTCCTAGAGCTATTGTTAGTAGAATTTTTCTCTTCCTTCATGGTCTAGCTTGAAACTTCATATATGTGTGTGTTGACAATATCACTGAATAGTTTTCTCAGCGTTGATACTGCATGTCCCCTCAACTGGCTCAGCTGGAAATCAAAGGTTCTGTTTCTTTCTCAGTAAACCTTCCCATCATCTTCCTCCTACTCTGTCTACCATCAACCTCCAACAAATCATTGTATATTCTGAAATACAGGCTCACTAGACCAGTAGCCACATTGAGAGAAAATGAGAAAAATAACTGGCTGCAAAGAAATCTTATGAGTCTTATTCTGCTTTCAAAGACAAATAAATACAGTTCATGGATTATTTGGATTAGCTAAACCAACATTGGTTTCTAGTAGGTGTGATACTCAAGAATGAATTCTTCTAAAAGTGCCCAGATGTATAGAGAAATTTTTGCCTAACTGATGTAGTTAAGAGAGTATTTCCGGCTTGCTCCCACCTTTCCTTTGTGACCCACTTTCTTGAAAATGTATCTATAAGTTAAAAGTTTTAGAATGATTAGGGATGGAGAATAACTATCAAAATAGACTTTGGCATGCAATAAACATTTGGGAACCCATAGCACCCCCTAACGGCTACCATTTTGTAGCGTTGTTAACCTGCGTTTTCCTTTGGGTCCTATTGATTTCTAGAAACTAGAGTCACATTTGTTTCAGAACCCTTTTTCAAAGGAATGCAAATGATTTCATGGCCCTCTTTCTGTTTCCATCTTGTTTAGAGCTGCTTTTCAAGGAGCATTCATTGCCTCAATTAGTCAGCTTTCCTTATCTTCTACTTCTTGCTTTTCTGCCTTGCCTATATTTTCTTTGATTGAAATAAATTGTCTCTTTGGGCAAGGATTAACCTTACATTAGTCCTAATAAACAGCTGGCTATAAATATACACAGGCAGATTTTTTTTTTTACTCTATCAGGACAAACTCAAAAGAATTTATAAAATGTCCGTGTCGTCATCTGAAAAGATTTGAGACATTTCTTTAGCTTCATTGCAACCATCCCCCACTTTGCAGGGAACACACTTCCCGCTAACTGAAAGGAAAAGAAATTTCTCTGACATGTTTTCCACCCAGCCCTCTCTAAGATAATTCGTTTCATTGCTTTGGTAAGTCAATCACACTAACAGGTACCAGTTATTTTGTGCCTGCCTTGGGCTAAATAGAGCAGGTGACAAAAACCCTTTCAGGTTGTCAGGTATTAATGTAAAATACCCTTAGACCTCACTGCTTATTCATCTTCATCTAGTTGACTAATGCTTTTCCCATGTTGTTACATGTTGGTAAATTAAAGGAACGTTCCAGACAGTTCTGTCAACAGTTTACTGAAATGTACCTCATTAGTGAGGTTGAGCTGTCACATGAGTGTAATTTAATCCTATTGAATTATCACTCAAAAATGCCTAAGTGCCTGGGTTTTTTTTTACACTGGATAGAAGGTTTGCTACTAACACTGTCACATTTCCAGTTGATGAGAGACGAAACAAGCAAAAAAAATATGCAGGGTCTCAGTATCCCCACCTGACTCCTCAATGCAGTGATACTTATGTCAACCCCTGAACAGAATATTACATTTCACTGTAGATCAAAACCATCTCCATGGATCATTTTTTTTCAAACCTAAATGAAAAGAGTGAACACTGACTGTTCCCTCCTGTATTTCCTTGCTCACTAACAAAAGGAATCATTGATACAGTGCCAATTTGGAAGTTCAGTTTTTCTAACATCAATGGAAGTCTCTGTGATAAGATATTACTTGGGAACTGCTGTATTGTGTTTTGTAAATACCACATTAGATAATTTTTTTTTAGTTGTATTCTTATCGTGATTTTTATCGTGACTTTGGAGATGAGCTCTTGGGGAAGGATAAGAACTGAATACCCACTACGTAATGCAGAGTAGTCTCTCTTTTCCAGAAGGTATTTGTAACTGTCTCCTCAGTTAATCAGATAACTGGGATGATATGGTCGAGGGATGAATTTTTAATTGTGACTTCCCAATTTGAGAACCAAACCTACAGAAATTGAGGGATCTCTTTAGAAGCTTAAGACAAATATGCAAAAAACATTACCCAAAAATCTAAAAGAAAAACAAAATTAGCCCGACATATTGCAGATATGTCTATCATCAGATAAAGCCAATCAATATTTCATGAGTTCTTAATATGTACCAAGCCTATTTTATATAGTGGATGTGTCCCACCACTCTGTTTTAGTTTGGCTTTATTCTCATAGCCATTTTTATAGCTAGGGAAATTGAAACTTAGAAAATTAAAGATAGCCAGCTCACAAATGTCGCAGACAGAATTTGAACCCAGAGCCCTTGCACTTAACATCGATGCAGCACTATAGTGACAATGATGAAGTCACAGAGCCAGAGCATGATCAGAAGTTCTGGATATTCTAACTTGTTACAACAGTTCTCTCATTGAATCTTGGCAATTAGGCAAGGCTAGCTCTATCATTTGCATTTGGCTTCCTAGTTACTGTTTTCCTATTTTGTCACAGCAGATTAGCTACAGTAGTAGAGGGGGACATTTGTGCACTGTGAGGCAGGTCATGGGATAATGAAATAGGGTCCTGTAGCTTTTGGAGGCCTGACTGGTATTCTGTGACAGCATACTTGACCTTACCTGCTTACTGTGCTTTTATGGACATGAGGATTGTAAATTATATGGCTGCTTTTTTAGCCCTCTTACCTTCCTCCAGCCTCTCTCCATTGACCCTCCATGTACCTGTCAGGCTTCACCAAAGATGCACTAAATTCTAAATGGTAGAAAACTGACTCTGCATAACGGGTGGATGAAAAAAAAATCCTTGGAGCCTTATATTCCCATTCAGCTGTCAGATGGCAGCCAACTTGACCTGAAAAATGAAAAAGCTCATGCTTGGGAGAAGAAAAAAAAAATCTCAGAAAGAACATCATTTTCAAACTCATATTTTCCTTGAAAAAATAGAGCAAAGAAATCAAAATCAGACTAATATAAGTGCATGTCTTCATGTTTATCCACTGGTGGAACAAACCCTGTGAGCAAACCTCTGAGATTGCCCAAGATGAAGACCTCTAATTGATCTCAATGTCTATTTTATGTGGGAGACACAAACAAAGAACACCCTTTAGTGATTTTACTAGGTCGGGGAATCCTCATTTGGGAAGCAGCAAAGATGGTGGAGATGCTGGGTCAGGAGTCTAAGGTATAGTCCCACCACTGCTGAGCCAGTACAGAGTACAATTTAAAATTCATGTTCACTGACCCACTGGCACAGAAATATATCTGAGACTCTAGAAAATTATTAGCATGTTTCCATCACCTCTTTAGACATGCTATCACATATCTTAGTATAGGAAAAGGGACTGAGAATGAAATATCAAGACTAAAGACAAAGTCATCATAAGTTCAAGCCTCCAAAATAAAGAAAAGAGTTCCTAACATTTAAAAAAAAAGTGAAGAGTGAAAAACCTACACTTAAAAAGTGAATATTTTACTCTCATTCCTTGCTACAAACCACATGGAGCAAAGTCACAATTAATTTGAAATTAATTGTGTTGCAATTTTCAGATTTGACATTCTTTGCTTTAATAAAATGAGTATGTCCTCTGTGTTAGCTTTCCATCACTGTGACAACATACCTGGGAAAATAAACCACTCTCATATGACCACTCTCTCAGTCTGGTCCTTCTCATTGCCTGTAGCTTTCCTTATTTTGTTTCATGGTATCAGAGCTTCCAGGCCATAGTGATATGGCCCCTTTGCTTTGGGCCTTTGGTGAGGTAAAACATCAAGATTGGGAGCACCTTGTGGAGCGGAGCTGCTCACTTCATGGCAACTAGAAAGCAAAAAGAGGGAGGATAAAATAAACCCTTTAAAGACACACCCCCAGTGACTTCTAACTAGGCCCACTTCTTCTAACTAGGCCCTAGTTGAAAGATAGAAACTGCTCCCCAGTTTCTATCACCTTGTAAGTCTTCAACATCTGAGTCTTCAGGAGACCTTCCAGATCTAAAATATAACATTCTACCCCTGATTCCAAAAGCTCATGTGCATCTTGCAATGTAAAATGCATTTATTCCAGCTCAAAGAGTCCTCATATTCTTCACAGTTCCAGCATTGCTCCAAAGTTCAAGTTCAAGGTCTGCTCTGAGACTCAAGATAAACTCTTAGCTGTGAGTCCATGTAAAAATAAAAAATCAACATACAATGGCACAGGGTAAACATTTCCATTTCAAAGGTCAGAATAGAATACCAAGGAAGAATTGGACAAAAGCAAGGCTGAAACCCAACAGGGGGAACATATAAACCTATTGCTCCATATCTGGCATCCGGGAATGAGGTGGTGAGATGTGAGCTCCAAAGGACTTGGGCAGCCTTGCCTCTATGGCCTTGCTGACTACAGCTCATATGACCACTCTCACAGTCTGGTCCTTCTCATTGCCTGTAGCTTTCCTCAGCAGATAACTTCCTGGGATCTCCACTGCAGCTTTGGCTTTACTTTCACTGTATCACACATCACTCACTTAGGGGACTTTGATCCTGCCACACTGCTTGGCCTCCCAAGCCTTCTTCTGAAATATGAGTAGATGCCTCCATGACCCTCAAACTCCTGCATTCTGCATGCTTGAAAAGCCAGCATCACATGAGCTGCTCCTAGCTCAAGCAGAAGCAGGGTCTACTTGGATTAACTTCCTAGGTGGTCCTGTAGGAACAAGGTGCCCAAGGTGGGTTTTTTTTTTTTTCCCTCAACTGAAATGTTTACATTTTTTTGCTTGTGAGCCCGGGAGGGGTGGGCTCTTGCTGATTCCTGAGATGTCGTCAAGGCACCATTCCTTCTGTCCAGGCGAAAGCATTTAGCTTCTTCCAAATTGAACTCATCTCTTCAGCAACCAAAACTTCCTTGATCACAACTTTACATGTGCTTTTCTGGTCAAACTACAAGTTTTGCAAATCTGTCTGCTCTGCTTTTTGCTTCCAATTGTCACTGTAAATATGACTAAATGCAGCCAGCAATACCTATACCAAAGCCCAAATTCTGTGCTGCCATAAAATTTCCTCTGCCAGGTTAATTAACCATCACCTTTAAACAGCTTCACACAAAGTCTCAGGACATAGACAAAATGTAGACAGGTTCTTTACCAGAATGTAACATGAATGAGTTCTAGTTCAGTTCCCAAGAAAGTCCTCATTTCCATCCGAAACCCTATGGATACAGTCTTTACTGTCAACATTCTTCTCAACATTCTGTTCTGCGCTCCTACCAGAAGCACCCATTAAGCTCTGCTTATCTGCTTACAATTTTCTTAGCTTTTTCTCATCTACTTCTCCAAATGTTTCCAAATTTCTCCCACCAACCAGTTCCAAAGGCTTCAGAACCACATGGTTACACACAGTGATAGCAATGGTCCCGATTCCCAGTGCCAACTTTCTGTGATAGTTTTTTGTCTATTGCTATACAAGATTCCTGAAAAAAAATCCACCTACAAGAGGAAATATTTATTTTGATTAACAGTTTCAGTGGATCCAGTCCATGGTCACTTGACCCAATCGCTTTGGCCCTTTGTGAAGCAGAACACCAATGTGGAGAACCTGTAGTAGAACAGAGCTACTCACTGCATGATGACCAGGAAGTAAATAAGTGGGGGCAAAGACAATATACACCCTTTAAAGTCTCATCCTCAGTGACCAACACACAACCCCACTGATCTTTTCTGAATCATCCTTGGAGAATCAAAGGAAGAGATTGTTTTATTAAGTAGGTAGCCAGAACTTTCCGAAGATGCTTAAATTATAATATGAAGTAGTTATAGACGTAGACCACTAAAGGAAAAAGACAAGCCATTTATTCATCATTTCTATTACCAATTCAGTTCATAAATTCAGTAGAAATCCTTAAATCTCTAAAGGATCCACAACTATAGAATTAGAGAATGTCTTACAATCCAAATGAACATAAAACATGCTTCATGAGTTATAGAGCTTTTTCTTACTGATCTCTTTCCTTTTTTTTTCCCCATACATACACCCCCAAATTCCCTTCCTCCTGAAAATCAGGAAACAATCAAAATCAGCAAAAGGTTTTAATTTCTTTGCTTGCCATTTAACAATGATCACCAGGCTGCAACTGGATAGGAAACTAGAATAGGGCAGGTTTATCTGGACAGAGCAACCCTGGAAGACCATCTTACCTACTACCCTTCACATACTCAATGTATACAGCTTATTATAATTCTAGATTTGTATCATAAAGATGTTTCTGTAATTAGTATTAATTTTCTTTAGAAAATCTAGAGTAAAAACATTTTTAAAGGTTGAGACAATATGATACAGTGAATAAAATAAAGTTTGAGTTCAAACAGCCCAGGTTTATATCCTTCTAAGAACATCAGCCTTTCATTTATAAAACAGATATAATGGTTCCTATCATGCAGAATTATTATTAGAATAAATATTTGACCAAATAAGATGTTAATATCTTAATATTTCAGGGATTCTCACTGGAGAAGATTTTTACTGTTTCCTCCCTCACAACCCCCTCCCTGACTCCTGGGACATTTGAAAAAGTCTAGAGACTTTTTTGTTTTTGCTGTTGATTTGGATACTTGTGATAGAACCCAGGATTTCATGCATATGCAGCACAAGTTCTGTCATTGCACTATATCCCAGCACTCTAGTATCATTTTTGATTATCAAAAATGTTAAAGAAGTGGGGGCAGAGACAAAATACACCCTAAATCTCATAGTCTCTTAGAAGCTCTACATTTTATTTCTATGCTTCCCTACCAAAATTACACTCTTCTTTCTTCTCTATTATGGGATTGTTCCATGATATTTCTATGTAGAATTTTTTTTCATAGTAACTTTGAAAAACAATAGTATAATTGGAATGCATAAAAATTAGAATACTTTTTAACATACCAATAAAATAATATATTTTTTTCTTTTAACTTCAGTCCAATAGATTAGATCTTGACATTTTGCAGGGGAAAAAAGCTGACTTCTCACACAATGTTTTTATGAAACATTTCAGATTTGATATCCTTATGTAAAAGTTTCCTTCTTTGTTTTGTCATATGATATATATATATATATATATATATATATATATATTTTTTTTTTTTTTTTGGTGGTGGTGGTGGTGGGAAGAGTACTAGGGATTGAACTCAGAGGCACTTGACCACTGAGCTATATTCCCAGCCCGATTTTGTATTTTATTTAGAGACAGGGTTTCACTGAGTTGCCTAGTACCTCGCTTTTACTGAGGCTGGCTTTGAACTTGTGATCCTTCTGCCTCAGCCTCCCGAGCCACTGGGATGACTGGCATGTACCACTGTGCACAGATCATATGACCTTTTGAGCATCACCTCTTTTACAACTTTTTCCCAACTTGTCTCAACATATGCTGGACACTCCATCTTTTCTCCTTCACTACAGCCATTGTGATTCACACACATTTATAATGTTGCTCATGCTATGTTATCATTACTCCTTCATATTTAATTTGGTTATTTGTTTGCACAAGACTTACAACAGTGGTTGTTTTATCAATCTTTGTATTTCTTCAGAGTCTCGCATAATGTAAACACACCATAAACCCATAATAAAATTGATTCAATGGGCAGGTGCCATGGCCAATGTCCGAATCCCAGTGACTTGGGAGGTTGAGGCGGGAGGATTTACAAATTCAAAGCTAGCCTCAGCAGCTTAGCAAGACCCTGCCTCTAAATAAAACATAAAAAAGGGCTGAGGATGAGGCTCTGTGGTTAAGCTCCCCTGGGTTCAATCCCTGGTACCGAAAATTTAAAAAAAAAATTGATTCAATAAATAAAGACTGATATTTCAACCAAGTTGTTGATTTCCAAATAACTAAGAATTATTTACACATTCTTATCCTTGCCACCTTGGTGGTTTCTGCTTAACAGAGAGAACTTAAATGTGATCATGAATAAATTGCAGTTGGAATTTATCTATTAATAGCATCAGATCTTACAATAGTTCTAAATTTTGTAGCCACAGGGAGAATTATAAGAATAATATGATTATTATATTTTTTATCTATCTTGAACTTCTTTTAGTCCATGAATAGTATTAACACAGCCTCTTTGATAGGTATGAAATGAAGTGAAGCAATTCCTATATTTTAAATAAAGAAAATCACTACACTGATGCAGTTAATTTATTACACAGTTTTATACCAAATAGTTCTGGCCTACAAATTTCTTGCCAAATATTTGTTTTCATAATATACTATCAAGAAAAATTATTTCAAGATTAACTAAATCTTTAAAAAAATTCAGACTTGGTCTTTAATCCAACAAACATCTGTTGAATACCTGTGTGTTAGACATTATTCTAGGTACTTGGGACCTGGGACATAGCTGTGATGGAATTCTTTGTTCTTAAAGCTTATAGTCAATCTATATTCATTCTCAACTGAAGTAATATGGAAGGAATACTTTGCTTCCAAAATACATCATTGAATGTATTGTTTGCATTATTTTGATATATTTAATAGTTTGACGACACAGATTTCATATAAAAGAATTCAATTAGTTAAATAAAGAATTATGAGCTCTCTTTTATTCTTTCCAAATTGTTGAGAATGAATAGTAAAAGCTGTTCCTTAGAATGCTTCAAAAATATTTGGGTGAATGCTGCATTAGAATAATTTTCTACTTTATATCTTACTGTTTTACTTCTATATAATTGCAGTTCATTATCTTTATATAACAAATGATTTTATCTAGCTACATATTTAGGTGGTATTTTCAAGTTTTAATCCCTTATTTTAAAATAAACAAATGCACAGAGAATTTGTCTGAGAAAAATAAGGAGAAAAAAAAAAACTTACCTGTGGTCATTAGTGTAAATCCAGTTGTCTGTACATTATGGGGAATGAGTCAATTTTTAGAAAGAGCTTTTAATTGCTTAATCTAAATAACATGGACAATGGCATACGTGTTTTATTTTAGGGTCTATCTAGCCCACTCAGAAAATGTAATGGACCTAATTTTCATTTAGTATAGGTCTGTGCAGTTCCTAAAACATCTAAATGGCTATTAATTTAATCAGGTAATTTAACTATAGCTCTAGAAAAGGCCACCAGCTAGTTGTCACGCAATGATTATGAGGATGACATTTCTATCCCATGATGCCAGAGGCAGACTTTGATACATCATTTTCTTTTTGAAGGTTAAACTCAGATAACCTGCCTTTGGCATTTAATTAGCTACATATTAAACACTCTTTTAATAATAAAATGATTAAAAATTTTATTGCTTCTCAAATGAGGCCCTTTTAGATAGATTTAATGACTTAGTTAGAGCTCTGTAGTTTGTGAACCAAACCTTACTTAGGCCAGTATGTAGTAATGATATGCTTTACAGCTTGCAAAATCTGTATTTTATTCAAATGATAGCCATAATCATTTTGGATAAAACTTATAATGCTTTCTTCTGTATTTTTAAGTCTAACTGTTAAATGTCATGGGAAAGTAACCAGAAACCCATTGATTCAAAATTTTCAGAAATTATTAAGTTCATGTTTAAGAAAGAGACTATAAAGTCTGTTTAATGTGCTGAAACTTATATACTAATTGTTTACCCTTTGAAAAATCATTTCTCACCACTAAAGACCTGAAAAAGAAAAAAGTAAAACTATTGTAGAAGTGATGGAGAAGTGGGAGTGGATTGCAAATCCTTATCCATATTTTCAGTTAATATTAGCTCTTTGGTGAAATGATCATCAAGAGACCATTCATTGTTCATTTTTAGCATGAATTGGGATGGAGAGAGTACGTTAAAATATCTGTAAAATAGTGTTGAAATGACAGAATTCTGTCACACAAGAACCTGGAGTAATTATTGTAATTTAAATGATGATTTTATCTTTACTTTCCTTTTTTAGTTTTGATTTAATTTTGAATTTGTGATTTAAATATGCACGGATTTTAAGTGTTATTGTTTGGATTTTAAAGGTTCCCCCAAGGTCCATGTATTAAAGTCTTGGCCTACAGCTGGGTGCTATTGGGAAGTAGTTAAAAGGTGGGGCTTAGTGGGAGATACTTAGGTCATTTCATGCATGCCTTTGAAGGGAATTGTGGGACATTGGGCTCTATCTCTTTTTTGCTTCTTGGCCATGAGGTTAGCAAAATTTTGCTTTATCACACTCTTCTGCTATGATCTGTCTTGCCAAAGGACTAAAAGCCCTGGGACCAACTGATCATAGATTGAAACTTCTAAAACTATGAGCCAGAATAAACTATTTCTCTTTGTAAGTGAATTATTTCAAGTATTTTGTTATAGTAAATGGAAATGTGACTAATTCAAAATACTTAATTCAAGGAGACTTGACAACAAAATATGCCCATATAACTATAACCTTATTCAAGTCTTAGAACAGTTTAATTATTCCAATGATGGCCTTTTGTCTTTCTCCTCAGCACTTCACACCACTGATTTTTGTCACCAAAATTTAATTTTACCTGTTTTAGAGCATTATGTAAATCCAACCATGCAGTAGACCTATTACTTTTGCTTACCACATTAGTTTTTTTAATGCAAGTTTTTACATGTATTGAAGATTTTCCTTTTTATTACTTTATAGCATTCTGTTGTATGAATATATCACAGTTGCTTATCCACTTGTTAATGAATATGTAGGCACAAGGAAAGCAAAAGGAGAAAGAAGCAAAGTGCAGAGGCAAAGCAAAGGCTGCTCACTCAAGCTGCCAGCTTTATTTATATCAATAGGTTACATTAGGTCATTGTATCATTAATACATATTGTTCATTGTATCACTAAGCAGGTTACAGAGTTAGCAACATTATGCAGCTTATTCCTGTTACATACTAAGCTGTGATATGCAATGTTAGGAGCTTTGTGTAGCTCAGGAAGGTCCAGTGTATAAAGTTACTGTTATGTGTACAGGTTTAGATGCAGTGAAACATTGTGGCTGTCTATCAAGAGAGTTCCTCTATTCCCAGGAGCTGAGTGTCTGAGATCAAGGCAGAAGCTGATAAGACTCTAGCATAGAGCCTACTCCAATGAGCACATTACCACAGCAGCTAGGCATTGCACATGTATTAGTTATCTTACTAGTTTCTGGGAGAAACTGCAGAATATTCCAACAGTGGAAAATAAAATGTCTGTTATTCCCTGGGAGTTTGGTCACCATAGGAAATATGCTGTCTTGTACATTTCCACAGGCAGAATCTTTACATGTAAGTTGTTTCCTGTTATTTGCTATTACTAACAGTACTATGAACATTTTTTACCATTCTTATTTTGAACATATGTTTTCATTACTATCAAGTAAATCTAAAAGTAGAATTACTGGGTCATGCTAAGACTTGTATGTTTAACTTCAGGAGACATAGCCAGTATGTGCACTTTTGATGTAGTTGTCAATATACCTGTATCTACTCGTTTTAACTTAAAAGGGTTCAGTGAACTATATTCATTGTAATGAATGGCATTAGGGTGTTTAGAATTTTAATGGTGATTTTTTTTCTGCCTGCATGTGTGCAAATTTTCTCTTTGGTGATTTGATAGAGAAATTCCCGTTTTTTTCTGTATCAACAGATTAATGCTTTGATTCTAGGCTTGGAGAAATGTAAGTCTTATTCTTGGAGATATTGACTATAAAGGAAAATAAGAGGAAAAAAACATGAATATACAAAGAATTAATCAAATTAAGATGAATAACTTAAAAAAGTCCACCTGTTTGTTACTTTGCTAGATGTTTATCTGTTTGTATATTAATGAAACATATATGATAAAGCTTTGTAGATGGCAATAATTTGGTCATTAACATTTATAATAAGCAACAAGTTAGCAGGTCATTTAAGAAAGCATATTGAGGCTGGGCATATAGTTCAGTTGGTAGAATGCTTGCCTTGCATGCACAAGGCCTTGGGTTCAGTCTCCAACACCACACATACATACACACACAAAAAAAAACAAAACAAAATAAAACAAAAAAACCAGCAGCATATTTCCTCTGTATTTTAGAGTACAAGATAGCCTATATCTGAAAATCTCAGGTCTCTCTTTAATGTTTTCCAGTGCAATTGATTGAAATTAAGTGAGGTAAAATTCTAGGACAGATTTTTTTTTCCCCCTACTAGACTTGTGGCTATAAATTTTCCCTGAACTGTGGGCTTGAATTGTGAAATCCACAAGTCTATACAGAGTATTTTCCCCAAACAACTGACTTATTAATATTTCAGTCATACCATGTAAATTGCATACTGGGGTTTCTCAGGCCAAGAAAGATAGATTTTTTTAAAAAATAGGTGATCATTAGTTAAATACATATTTTTGTTTGAAAATTACTGATTTTGTTTCATTGAAGCAGTATTATTCGTTGGGAAAAATTATATAATGCAAATAAGAAAAAAGGAAAAATTAGAAGTAATTCCACCACTCCCAGTCGTTGTTAGCACAACAGAGTATTCTTTCTTGATTTTTATGTGTCTCTATTGATACTTTTCAAAAGTTACCTATTCCTATTTTTTTTCAATAAGGAACATATAAATATATCTTTATAGTCAACCCATATTATTTACAAAATAATTTTGGACATATGAATAATGTTCTCTTATATTATAGTTTATATGACTAATCCAATATTATTGAACATTTATGTTATTTACAATTTTATATTTTTAGAAATACTGATGAAGACATTCATGTATAAAAATAGTTTTATACATTTGCATGTTATTTCCTCAGGTTTCTATAAATAGAACTCTATAACTTGGAGTTATATATTATATAATTATATACATAATTATTTATATATATAATTATATATTTTTTTATATATATGTATAATTATTTACCAAATTATTTTTATATGAATAGTAAGCAGGCTTGAAAATAGCTATTTTACTATTTGTTATTCATTTTAAACTTTTTATTGAGCATTTTGTCAAATATAGTATTTGTTTTTGTTTGTTTGTTGTTTGTTTTTGGTGCCAGAGGCACTACATAATGGAGCCACATCCCCAGCCCTTTTATTTTATTTTTTTTTAATTTTTTATTTTTTTTAAAGAGAGAGTGAGAGAGAGAATTTTTTTTAATATTTACTTTTTAAAATTTTTGGCGAACACAGCACTACCGCTTGAGCCGCATCCCCAGCCCAACCCCTTTTATTTTTTGAGACAGGGTTTTGCTAAGTTGCTTAGGGCTTCCCTAAGTTGCTGAAGCTGGCTTTGAACTAATTATGTCCTCTTGCCTCAGCCTCCTAAACTGCTGAGATTACAGGTATGCACCACTGCTTGTGGCTGGCTAGTCCAAAAATTTGAGAAATTTTGTTATAGATAGAAATATTCTTGACCTTGACCTTTTGAAAAGAAATGCTATATAGTTTAGATTTATCAGATATGAGTAAAATTGGCCTGTGTTCTGGATCTATTTTTATTTAAAATTTATTCAATGATTTGCAGCTTCTTTTTTTTTTTTTTAATGATCTAGAACTGCATTGTTCTGTACACTTCACCTGTTTTTTAAACTTTTTTCAACATGGCTACTGAAAAATTTTAAATGACCTCTGTGGTTGATTTTTGTTTGTTTTTGCAGTTTGAGGGATTGAATTCAGGGCCTTGTGCATGCTAGGCAAGAGCTTTTCCATCGCTATACTCGCAGCCATTAAAATGACATATGTGGCTCCCATTTTATTTCTATTGGACATTATACATCTAGTTTTTGTTGTTGTTGTTTTGGTACTGAGGATTGAACCCAGGGGTGCTTTTCCACTGAGCTACATTCCTAACCCTTTTCATTTTTCACTTTGAGGCAAGGTCTCCCTAAGTTGCTTATTGTCTTGCCAAATTGCTGATGCTGACCTTGAACGTTCGATCCCCCTGTTTCAGCCTCCTGTGTCACTAGGATTTCAGTGTGCACCACCATACCTTGCTGGACCTTGTTAATCTAGATGTTTACTTCCCTGCCATATATAATATGCTCCCCTCCTAAAGTACTGTTACATGGTAATTACATTTTTTTCCATGGTTATGCACAGAGAGTGGCTTCAATAGGTAAGTGATCCTCAAAGTTCCCTTAAAATCAGCCTCTGAGGAGTGAGGTAATAATTCAAGAAGAAATCTGTAGTTTGTCTGTCTGAAGCAAGAAACTTTGTAGGTAGTGAAAACCAAATTCTGCCTAATAGCATTACAGTCCTCTTCTTTGCTGAAATTCTAAAGTGTTGAAAAGGATGATTGTACCAGTTTCACAAGGATGGGTCCCGAGTCAATGGGGTAAAGAATGAAGTGAGCGGCATTCCATCCCAGCTTCTCTTTCCTCATTTTAAATCTAATGATTCAATTCATATGTGCATGATTTGAATTTATTCTCATGCAGACTCAACACAAAAACACAAAGATGAATTCAAGTGAAGATGTAAGGTATCCTATGTCAACTAGAGACTTAAAATCTGAAAGTGGAACTCCACATGAGTTTTTGTTCATGTACAAGTTGTGAATTTAGAATGAAATTAATAATTGGCACCTATGTCCTGCTCCCAAAGGAACAAATAATAAAAATAAAATTTATAGAGAAAGGATTGAATAATCCAAAGTAGACATTTGACTAGAGGCATTCATGTGATTTTTATGTTTCGTGTGAGACCCTGCCAAAAGGCAGACCACATGGGATGAGAAGAACTAGAAGGTTCTCTGAGTTTTAGTGAAATTATCTACCTTGGAAGTAATTGGAAGCACCATCTCCACTAATAACATCTAAAACTGGGCCTATTAAGAGCATACAGTTGGTACTCCATATGCATGGGTATCTTGGATTTAACCAACTATTGATAAAAAATATTCAGGAAAATAATTGCAACTGTGTTGAACACACAGGAATTTTTTTTTCTTTCCTGGTTCCTTAAATGATGAAATATAAAAATTGCTACCTATTTTTACATTGTATTAGGTATTGTAAGTAACCTACAGATGATTTTAAATATATGAGAGGATATGCATAGGTTATATACAAATACTACATTATTGCATATGTGGGACTGGAGCACTGAAGATTTGGTATCCACAAGGGTCCTAGAACCACTCCTTTGTGGATACCAAAAGGATAACTAGAATTGCAAGAGTTATAGAAAAAAGGAAAGAAAACAATAACATCCTATTTTCAATGAGAATAACAATTTAATTTCCTATGTGTGGGAGGAATATCAAATAGAAAATTCCTCCCACCCAAATTTGCTCTGTTTACAGAAATTTGTTTGCTTTTCCTTCCTTTTAGAGATAAAATCCTTGTTGAAAATGTCAAATTGAGTCATAGTCTGCCTATATTTTCCCTGTCAAACAGAGCTCTCTGTGACTCCCCAGACAAGCTTTATCAGTGTATTTTAATCATGTTCTGTCTTCATAACACCAAACAACTTACTGATGTGTGAAAACACCAGTTAATCAACAAGTGGCTTGTTTCATGTAAACCAACCTAGCTGGTACATGTGAGTAATTACACTTGGCAGTGTGGCTGGTGATGTGAAATTTCTAGGACTCAGTGAGACCAGGTTCCAAGAACTATTACTTCTTATCTTCATGAATATGACAGATGATTTCTGATCTGATGCCCATAGTTTTTTTTTGTATATTTTCATCAACCTTGGTGAATGTACACGTTTAGTGTTCACAGACATAAGTGGCCTCTTTCATTATAAAGAGGCACTATGGTAGGACACTTAAGAGCAGAGATGTTAGAATGAAACTGAGCCCTGCTAGCCTTCATCTTTAAAAATAAGGTAATAGTAACTCATGGAATTCTCCTGAAATTGAGAACATTTCAAAATACCTTAAAAAGTGTTTAGCATCCATGAACACTTGTTTTATTATTTATTACGTATTTTATATTGCAATTAGAAATTCTCAGCAAGTCAATGGAAGTTATGGAGGCATCAGATTAGAAAGATTTCTGATCAGGGGTAACACTTGATTACCTAAGTTTCTACAGCCTTGGAGAGTCTTAGCTGAAATGAACTTCAGCAAATTTCCCTACAAACTGCTACAAGTGATTGGGAAAATGATTTTTCAAACAGGAACCAAGACACAACAACACCTTTTCTTTTTCTGTGGGATTATTTGGAAAATAATTGTGCAAACTAGCCATCCATTGGTGTCCATTTCTTCAATCCGTGACCTTAACCTAATTCATGGAAGCTTTATTTTGAAAAGACTAATTTTCAGCGTTGGAGAGTCTGGGTCATAGATGCTATGCATGTCAATTTCAGGCACCAGACTTTCAGGTGTCTCTTTCCTCCAGGAGACCAAAGGCAAGCTTTCTAACCACTTTGGGCTTCTGTTTCTCCTTTGAAAAGAGGAAATAATTTTAGTCCCTATCTCATGGGATTGTTCTGAGATTTAAATGAATTAAGCACATGTAAATCTGTAACAACACAGCCTGACCTCTAGCAGGTACTCAGTAAACTTCCGTCATGTGGTTAGTGCTGTTGTTCTAAATACCTCTGCAAATTCCCAAGAGCCTTTATTAAATTGTATCAGCCTCCCCTTTCTGGTTTTCTCTCTGGAGAATTGTTGGGAAGCCCTCATGATTAAGTTAGAGTTAAAGCAAAGGTTTGTTATAAAAGAATATCCTTATTATCAGGCTCATTCTGCAGGCCACATGCTTATTTCACAGGGCAAGGGTTGTCCTACAGGCCAAACCGTAACTTCTCTAATCTTCTCTTGGGAGGGATCAAGTTACTTCAATGCACCAGCATCTCTCATGTTCTGGCCAACTCTTCTTGCCTGCTAGCTGTAAATCAGCTTTGGAAAACATGTTTTCCAGAAACTTCACAGGAAAGAAAAAGTAGACTTGATTTCTGCACAGTGTCAGCAGTACCTCTCTTAGGGATAAAGCTGAGTTGATTTGTTTTCCAGAGGAACAGAAGTACTATTAGTGAAGATACATTAAGATACTTTTCTAGTCAACAAACATTCCCAGGCAGGGACTTAGGGCTCTTGTAAGATATGAGCCAAATGTGTATTTAATGACTAGGTCCATATTTTCAGTTTCTAGTGTGGCATCTATAAATTGAAGATGCTTATTAAATTTAATATGAAATATTTTTTCTATCCAAGTCTGGTGATTAATTTAATTTGCATATGGCTTAGAGTTTCAAATAAGCAAATTTTTAGAAACCATTTAATGTGAACATTGTGATTAGTTAAATAAATTATATTATATGATGGAATATGTTATCCCATTAATAATAGAGTCTTGGGAGTATATTTATAGACATTTACAGACATTCACAATATATTCTTAAATGAAGAAAAGGCAATTTACCAAACAATATTAACAGTATGTCACTGGTCTTCAGAAAAATCCCTGACTGTCTAAGCATCAAAGTATTGATTATTATAAATTTAAGGTGATAGGAATGGGAAATTTTATTTTGGGGTGTGTTTCTTTTATATTTTCTATTTTTTTACACAAATAGAATATATAATTTATGAAAGAAATGTCAAACCAGGTTATAATAGAAAAATACAATGAATAATATAGCTATTGACAATTTTAGTTGATACACTTGTTCACGAATGTTAAAAATTAGGTAAAAAATAGTATGAGTTACTCAACAATTACTTCAACTTCTTGAGTACCTACTACTTAGGGGATGCTAATTGTGTAATATCAAAATTTTACACCCATTTTATAAATTAGGAATCTAAGTTCAGAGAAGGTAAATGACTTGTAAAAGTCCATATATTTTGTAATAACACAACAAGGATTCAAACCTCAGTATTATTCTACCGCTGCAAATCTGCCCTCCTAAGATCAGACTCAGAGAAATACAATCATTTCTCAATTGTCTCAATTAACAAATTGTAAAACTCTGATTTGAACCTAAACCTTACTTACTCCAAAGCCCAAGTTTGTTCTATTACACTGCTCTGCCTTCCTGTTTGCTGATGTCCTATTGGACAAATCAAATTATGACTAAGTATGAAGTCAATGTGGGAGGGGACTAAACATGGATAGGAATGATGGGTGATGTGATTTTTCAGGAGCCATTCATATATGATCTACCTCAGTCAATTCAGACTGCTATAACAAAAATACTATAAATTGAGTGGTTTTCTATAGTCCTGAATTCTGGAAAATTATAATCAGGGTACAAGCATGGTCAGGTTCTCAGTCAAACCCTGTTCCTGGCTTACAGACAGCCATCTTCTTATATCCTCACTTGGCAGACAGCAGAGACAAGGAGGCAAACTCTTTCCTACCTCTTTTTATGTGGGCATACATCTTATTTACTAGCACTCCACTCTCATAATCTAACTACCTCCCCAAAAATCCAACCTCCTTATACCATCCCATCCGGTGTTAGTGTCAACATAGGAGTTTTTTTGAAACATAAATGTGTATCCATAACACAATTTAACGAACTAAGGTTCCAGAAAAAAAAATGAGATGAAACAAAATTATTAGAAGAATCTTGAAAGCTTTGCCTCTGAAAAAAATGAAGCCAGGAATATTAGGGATAAATAAATATGAATATTTTAATAAAAATCAGAAATACTTCAAGACATTTGAAAATATACAGCAATTTAGAACATCATTTGAAACTAAATATACAGAAATTTAGAACACAATTTAGAACATGATTTGAAACTAAATATATAGCAATTTAGAACACATATTTTAAAATTGTGACTTAGTATTTGATACTTTAACTTTAGGAATTTAGTGCTTTATGAGGCAGCAATAACTAAAAATAAAAAAATTTATTAAGAAAGCAAGTTAAATAGATTTCATTATAGCTCTAGATGAGTTTTAGAGTAAACAGTGGTTTCCCAAAAGATTATCAGAATCACTTTGAGGAAATATGAAGTGCACATATCTTGGTCTTCACACTGAAAAGATACTGTTTATGTGTAGAAAACTAGTTGAATTTTAATTTCCTCAAAATATGGTCTTCTACTAAAAAATTTTAGTGATAAAATAAAAACAAAGAGAGATTAATCCTCTATATTTCCATGATGTTATATTTCTACAAAGACTAGTAGCCCCTAGTTTATAATGATGAAATTCAGTGAAAGAGTGACCTGAGTTAGTATCTTGGATTGTTTTCCTATTAACTTTGTAAACTGATAAAGCAACACATCCTAAACAAGACATTATTATAGCCTCATCCTTTATCTGAAAAAATAACTAATTTAAAAATGATTATTTTTAATTATTTAGTCTTTAGTGGCCACATTGGTGATAGACTACTTGGATGAATGGTTTAGATTAGCATGATAATTTCTGTTCCTATGATTTTGCAGTTTTGAAATCAATAAGAGAATAAAATCCAGTCTCTGGTGCTAGAAACTGCACCTAATTGAAGCTATCTGTGTACAACTTGAAGGTAATAACAGGATATACATAAAGTATATGCCAGAGAAATAATATTAGTAATGATGGTGATCATAGTTTTTGCTATAATTTATTGAGATCCCACTGTTCCAAGCACTGTCCCAGGTACTTAATGTACATTATTTGACTTCGGCTTCCCAATAGTATATTAGGAAAATGCTATCATTTTTGTTTTATATATGAGAAAAGTGAGGCATAGATAATTTAAGTTACTTCCTCATAGCTTAGAAGAAGGATCAGTATTCCAACTTTCTACAGACTGAGCCAGATACGGACTTGAAAATTTACTTAAACATGGGAATCCTACATTACTTATGTCCTGAAATGTTTACAAGGAGAATGAAAGATTAAGTGAATGAAAGATAATGAAGGTAAAGACACAAAAAATATTTATGGCTATGAGATTTCTAATATACGAACAAATTAACCATCCACTCATAAGCACACACACACACACACACACACACCTTTTCCAAGTGAAGTTGCTAACCTTCAGGAAGAGAAAATGGGGTGATTTTTAAATTGTTTGATTTTGAAATTGTATTCAAAAAGAGATTTTGTTCTATCATACTTTCTCAAATTGCATTCTTATTTTAAGGACTTGCTTATTCTTATAACCCATTTCTCAAGACTGATAATGTATTAATAGGGATTCTGAGCAGTTTAAAATATATGTTAAGAGGATTTATGGAGGTAGGGAAAAGGTATCAGTTAAAATAAGTTTCTGCTCATATTTTTCTTTCTCTAGGATTTTGGACGAGTCATAGCTTTATCCAAGAAGGCAACTTCTCTTTCAAGCTACACCTTATCAATGAAACCTTCAAATATATCTTCAACTAAAAAATTGCAGAGCATTTTACTGTTTTTATATTGTTGTAGGGTCATCCTATTTTTCTTGCCTCTGACTTTTCTTTTGCTATATGCTTAGCTAATAAGACAAGGGTAGAAAATCTGTACATTTCTTAACCTAAACCAACTTTCTTCCTTTTTGTTCCCCTCTGTAGAGGGGAACATGCATCCTCTTCATGCCAGTTTTAGGATTTCGGGGAAGGGTTTTAATTATTTTTAAATCTATGCACACTCTAGAGGCCTCCAGAAGTAAAAAAAAAACTTTCTGATTCTGGCCATAAACCTTGGCTTAAGCAGAGATCTAGGGAGGGAGGGCAAAGGGGAGATTTTCTACCTCTGTGATTTCACAGGACCAGTGTCCATGCTTTGCTGAACAGAAAAAGAAACTTCCAAATGCTAAAAGATCAATAGATGCATACATTTTTTTTTTCATGCTCATGATAGGAACGTGACCTCTTGGCAAAAGACATCCCACAACACAAGGCCCTGATGTTGGGGTTGCTCCAGGGGTCGTTTTCTTTGCAGCAATCTCAAATGCCCTCAGTCCCAAGCACATACTCCTCAGCACAAGGGTTGAAATTACTTCCCAGCTGTGACCACGGCAAGGACATCAATCCTCATCTGTTCCCCACCACTGAGCTCCCCACTGTGCACTAGAAACAAGCAGCACACTCTCCATCCCCAGCGGGACCTGACTTTTAGAAGTAAGATTGAATGGCTATTAGAAGGGGTGACGGCTCTAACCTCACACTCTGTACAGAGAAGCCATGGTAACGAAGTGAGCAGGGAATCACAGAAGGGTAGAGCTGGCGGGCTCCTCACCCATCGTCCTGGCCATCTTCTTCATTTTACAGGTGAAGAAACTGAGGTGCAGAGAGGTTAATTGACTCATCCAAGGTCACGTTGTGAATTATTGTCCTTTTGTTGGTCCAGAACACCCTTAAACAAAATTATTTTTTAAGGTTTCTCAGAGTTCAGAGTTCAGAGTCTTTAACAGTTTGAAATACTTCCCTTTAGAACTCATTCATTCTGCAGGATTAAATGGGGACCTATTCGAGAGTCCCAGTTCTTATAGGTGATTTTTAAGAGGGAAAGAGATTCTTGCACCCCTTTCAATTTGACTGGGGTTTTCAGGGGCTGGGGATATGGCTCAGTTGGTAGAGTGTTGACCTTGCATGTACAAGGCTCTGGGTTCAATCCCCAGCACCCAAAAATATAAAGAGATGAAGCATCAAATACTTATTGTATTTATGCAAATGTAATAAAGATAAAGAACATTTATTGAGCAGGTGTCTTCAGCTTTATCTTAAAGAAAAGATCAGCTATTGATTTGTATTAATATATGAAGCACCATTACTTTGTTAGATATTATGAACTAAAAGTGCTAAATAAGAATTTTAACGCTGTTATCTATATTTCCTATATATACCACCAAAGTTTTCTGGGTTTTCAGCAGCCATAGGCAGAATTTGAGAGTATACTTATGACCTATGAAAAACTTCTATTTGAATCTTGGCTCTTAAAGCACTGTTTCTCTCTCTCTCTCTCTCTCTCTCTCTCTCTCTCTCTCTCTCTCTCTCTCTCTCTCTCTCATGCATGCTAGGCTAGAGCTTTACGGCTGAGCTATAATCCCAGCCCACAGCTTCCTCTCTTGGTCCTGGTTTCCTTGTCTCCTATATAAAATGGTCAGGTAAGAGGATCTTTAAAGTTCCTACTCATTTTTACCTTCTGTGTTTCCTTAATTAATGAGGGACCAAAAGCAACATGCAAACATACCAGAGGTGCTAAAAGATTTACAGTTGGATGAAAAACAAAACACAAAAAACCAAATGTACCTCAATTGTTTTAAATTATTTTTCCAGTGATGAAATACTACTGAAATTTTTTTCAGTTGTGATCTTTAAAATTATCATCTTACTTGTGCATGTTTATGAGTACAGCATGTAATCCACCACTGAGAATTCTTTGTGAGATTCTTTCACTAGGAAAAAAATGATTTTAAAGCTGTTCACTGTCCATTTTGTATTTCTAGAACAGATTTGGGTTCATTATGAATTCCAATGAGTAGAACAGTATTTTAGAATAAGAATAATCAAACTCACATTGTACAGGCATAAGTTAACACATATAACGTGTACTGGAAAATTCTCACCAAACTAACGCATTCATTTTGTCTGCCTATCAAAATAATTGTTGAAGGCAAATAGAAATACATTATTCCCATGATTTTTTCCATCATCCCATGATTTTTTTTAACTACAAAATTGTTTCTTAGTAGCATTAGTCACTCCCAGAAGCCCTAAGTCAGCAATGATCACCTAAATAGCTCTTGTCAATGGTAGAACTTAAATTTACAGAGGCCAGAAACCTACCTGAGTATTTGTCTCTCTGAAACATCTTTGCCAATGAAGGTTTAGCCTATAATTATAGCTAATGCTTAGTGAGTTTTGTATGTATTATCTCATTTAATACTTTAAAAAATTTTATAAGACAGTTACTGTTAATATCCTCATTATTCAGATAAGGAAGATGAAAATTAGAAGATTGAATCATTTGCCTCAAATACATCTAGAAAACAGTAAATCTGAGATGTGAACCCACAGTTTGACCTTTCAGAAGTATTCCACTCACCATATGGTACTGCCCTCCCCACCCCCTGTTTGCCATCTTCTAGGAAACTGAGACTGTTTTTAAGTGTTAGGAAATGAACTTTATTTTGTACTAGAATAATGAGTGACTAGTGTGTGGGATGGCAATGAGGGTTGGGACTGAGAAGATTGGTTAACTTTTATTGACTTTAGCTAATTTAATTGGAATCTTCCTATGATTTTGACAAGTGCATGTTCTGCTGGTCGGCAGTATCACTGAGAGCAAAGATGTCAGCTGGAGGCTTAGCATGCACCTTCCCTACAAAAACCTCCTGTGCAGACACAGCATGCATCATCCAGCCCGAATTAGAACAGAGTTCAGAAGACATTTCATTATTTAAATTTCGGATCCTCATCATTGTATGAAATACTGTTCAGAACTCTGCGTTTTAGTTTCTGTGGAATACCAACAGACCTCCAAGTCTAAATCTAAAGTGATGGTCCTTAATAATTTATATGACCCCATTTCCTTCCCTTAATGTTGTTAAAAATAATGAAATAGAGAACCTGCACTCTTCCAGAATGTAACAGCCCAATTTATGATTCTAATTCTCTGTTTGGTCATCTGAAATATACTGTTTTAGCAGCTTTATGCCTTTAGCAGGTATTTCGTAAAAGCAATTCCTACTTGCATTACTGTTCCGTAAATGTTTTGGCTTGACAGAGAAGATGTGTCCTTCAAACAAGTTTATTTCTTTCAGGGCTATTCCTGTACGCAAATTTCTCAGTGGTGACTTCCCAGAGTTTTCTGTTATCATTTTCTCAGGGTTCAATTCATTACCCCTGTTCATTATTCAATTTGTTGGGCTTTGAGCACCTGAATAATTGAAAGCTATGCAAGTATTATAAATTATATTGTCCATGTTCATAATCCTCGTTTTAGAGTTTATAGCTTCACTGTAAAAATTCACTGTGTTGGAACCTTACATACAAGGTCTTATACTGAAAACAAATTAATTTATAAATACATTTTTTTCCTCTCCAAACTCTGTTTGCTCAAATTTCACCTTTTTCATTTATTTTTTTTACTGTAACAGCAAGATCAGTGAAAAACGTGTTTCATAGATTCACTTATTTAATCCTTTTTTTTTGCACAAATATTTATTGAATGACTATTGTTCTTTTGACAGTGGGAGGCTAGGGCTGGGTCAGACTATGCTCTGAGTAGAATGAGAGGGAAAGCAAGCTTTGTTTGCAACTTTTTCAACTTTGACCTCCACCTTTCCAAGTCTTTCCAATTCAAAGCAAAGGAGCAAACAAAAGCAAAAGCAAAAAACTTCATCCTCAACAGCCCTGTCTTTGGCTCCTGTCAATTCCCCTCAGGCAGTGAAGATAGAAGATTCTGTAGCTTCTTAGGATCAGTTAGCCCAATCTTTGGCATAAGAAGACTAAAACAAATTTCTCAAGGAGATCTAACTTTAAAACTTAAAAACAAAATAAAGATTAAATAAAGAAGAAAGGAAAGGAAAAAAAGGAGCATATGGGTGAGATTTGAGAGACTGATGCTGAACTGGATCAAGTCTTACGGACGCAAATCTCCTGGAGTTTTTAATTTCATGAGTGCAGCCTCTACCTTACTATGGTGATTAATTGATTGCTTGATTTTACTGCAATAAAAAGAACTTTGCTTTTTTTCCCTCTAATTATGGGAACCACAGTACTCATTCTCCTTGTAAAAGCCTAATCAATGGATGAAGGAAGGCAGAGAGTGAAAATCACCTGCACAGGTTGGTTCAGCATGAGTTCAGCAGGTGTTTATGGAGCATGTATTTGTACCACTTGCATCTGAGTAAACAGTGTGAATAGCACAGATGTGATGCCTGCTCTTATTTAGTACAAAATTGGTGAAGAACACAAACGATAAAAAAGAAAGCAAATAAGTAAGTATATATTATGCTTTTATGAAGGTGGACAACAGGAAATTGTGATGGAAAATCAACAAGGGAGGAACTACTTAGATCAAGTAGTCAGACACAGTGACCTCCCCCATAAATTTGGGGGCTTAGATTTTCTGATTTCTTTTCTATGAATAAGGATGTTTTCTACATTTTTAGTTTTTTACAAAAACAAGATCATATATGCATATCATTTTGCAATTTGCACTTTTGATATAACAGTATTAATGTGTTCTTCCATATAAATAAGTAGAGATGGAGAGTATTATATTCTGTGACAATATTATCATTTTTAAAAAATCCATCTTCTATAGATGGATATCTTTTAAAAAATTTTATGTTTTACTTTCATGTGCATTCCTGAGATAGTAGTCCTTTTATATAGCCCTTGGAGAATATTTACCATTATTAGCATAAATATGTGAAATTGGAATTTATGGATCAAAGAGTGTACAACTCTGGAAGTGGGGTACATGTAGTCAAAATACCACACTAATTTTTTACTTCCTACAACATAAATTTCAAGTGGGAGACAGAATGGAAGAATGATTTCAGGTTATAAGGTTTGGAGTAAGATTGCTTAGGTATAAATCTTAGGTATAGTACCTAAGAGCTGTGTGAATTTGGAAAAGTTACATTACTTCCCAGTGTCTTAGTTTTCTCATTTATAATGTGGACATAATAACTTACAGGGTTATAAAGATTAAAGGAGATCATCCATATTAAGCATTGAGCATAGTATATGGTATAAACTTGGTGCTCTGTAAATATTAGGCATTACTATAATTTACTTGATATCCTTGTCAATACTGAGTATTATATTTTTCTACTTTTTAGCATTTAAAAATCATAATAATGCAAACTTGTGATAAAGAATATCTCAAAACATGTTGAAGGAAGGCTATCAAACAAGAAAAGTCCCTAATTACTACTTCTTTGCCTGCAATTTCACTCCCCAGAGAAAGACACTTACATTTTAAATTGCCAGCAGAGTACAAAATTAGATGCCTACACCTGCCATTCCTGAATGGACACTTTTGGACAAAGTCTCTAGACAGGTCACTATGAAAGAAAAGGAATTTAGTTCCCCTCCCCCATATGTCCACCTATTTTTGTCAGTTTAGTTTCCAGCTCATCTTAAAAAGTGTTTGAATTGAATGTTGATGTTAGAAACCTAACTAGGTGCTTCTATAGTTCCAGGACGTCCACTCATCCTTGTTTGCCTAAGATGGCTCTGGTTTACATTTTTTTTTTTAATCCCAGGAGTTTTTCATAGTACCCCTATTCACTTTCAGAACTTCTATGGTTTAGATCTCAAGTGTCCACCAAAACTTGGTCCTCAGCTTGGTGCTATTGGGAGGTGGTAGAACCTTTGAGAGGTAGATCCTCGTGGGAGGTCTTTAGTTCGTGGAGGGCATGCCATACAGGAAACTCGAGGCCTCAATCTTTGTCTCCCTCTCTCTTGGCTCCCAGGCTAATGAGGAGGTGAGTGACTTTGCTCTAACAGGTGCTCCCTCCGTGATGTATTGACACACATCTAAAAGCCCTGGGTCAGCCCATCATGGACTGAAATCTGAAACCTCTAAAACTGTAAGTTAGGATAAACCTTCTTATCTTTATAAGTTGATGATGTGAGGTATTTTTTTTAGAGTAACAGAAAACTGTCTAAAACAAAAATTGTGTTATTGAAATTATTTACGTGCTCACCCAATTTATAGGAAGAAGGTGAACAGAAGGAGGCCTTTCTCAAGACTGCGACTGATGGAGGAAGGAGGCCTCTGAAGACTTCTCAATCACCAAATAATCAAAGTTATTATGTCCACGTTATAAATCAGGTAATTAAGACACTGGGAAGTAGTGTAACTTTTCCAAATTTATACAGCTCTTAGGTACTGTACCTAAAATTTATACCTAAGCAATCTAATTCCAAAGCCTATGTCCTGAAATCATTCTCTCTCTTCATATTATTACCAAGGGGCTAAAGAGAGCATGTTTCTTTTGCTTTCAAAAGTTTTATATCTTGGGCTGGGGATGTGGCTCAAGCGGTAGCGCGCTCGCCTGGCATGCGTGAGGCCCAGGTTCCATCCTCAGCACCACATACAAACAAAGATGTTGTGTCCGCTGAAAACTAAAAAATAAATATTAAAATTCTCTCTCTCTCTCTCTCTCTCTCTCTCTCTCTCTCTCTCTCTCTCTCAAAAATAAACTATAAAAAAAGTTTCATATCTACTCTCCTGGGCTTCCTGGGTGCCTCTCACAGCAGTGCACTGTTATATTCCAGGCAATATTTTACTGAATTTTGACATGATAAGGAGAAGAGTATTTGGATATTTATCTAATGGTAGATTAGTTGCTACATTGTCAATGTTGTTTTTATTCCTTTAAAATAGTTTCAGATTGATAGGTAAAAATAATAATTAAAAATCTCATGTTCTCAACATCCAGTGTAAAACATAAAACATTACCAATCTCGTTCTTCAATTACTTATTCTTAAGAAAAACAATACTAATCATAATTATATAATTAATACACAAATAATAATCCATTATTATTATAATTCTAAAATATTAGAAAGTTAAAAGAAATGGTAGTATCCAATATTGATAAGGACATCATTGAGTAATAATAATACCTAATATATATTGAGCATTGAGTACATGCCATGTACTGTATCAAATGCTCACTATGAATTATCTGCTTTAATAACCCTAATAATTCATTACATCCACATTACAGATAAGAAGACCAAGACACTGGCAAGTAATACAACCTTTCTGAAGTCATACCTCTTATAAATACTATAAATGAGATATCTTATTTGTGGAGAGTCACTATGATGTACTGTATAGGGATAGTAGAGAGATTTTTACTATATAGATGTTTCAATTTATCCATTCTATTCTTCTTTGCTCTTACAAACTGTGTTATTATGAACTTTATTGTCCAAAATTGTAACAACAAATCTCCAATCAAATATCTGTTGTAAGGTGTACTTCCATTAGCAATGAATAACAGGTTTCTTTATCATTATGACATAATTAATTTAACTCCAAAGATCAGCCAGCCAGCTAATATTTATTGAACACCTATTCTAAATGAAGTATCTGTCCTATGCATGGAAAACAGATACAAAAAAGCAATTCTCTTCCCTCTGAGTTAGAGTAATAGAGAAAATATGAACAGTAATTCTTTGAGAATATATAAATTTATTGAGTTACTACTACATGCCATGTACTGCTCTAGGCAGGAGGAATACCAAAGTAGCTAAGTAAGAAACAATCCTTATCCTCAAAATTAACAGGCTAAAGTTAACAAGTACTCGTGTTTTTCAGAGAAGGTAACATTATTTCCATCTGGCATGAAGGATGGTATGGCGTGTTGGTGAGGTTTGACCAGAAAGGTCAGAACAAAGGTGAATAATAATCAAAGGACATTTCAGGAAGAAATGTTGTGAGTGATCTGTGTGTTCCCTTTGCTATTCCTCCTTTTGTGCTTTCTGTACAATGGTGAATAAATACCACACTGATGAATTTTCCAATTACCAGGGAAGACAACTCAGAAATGAAAATATTCCCTAAGCATAAATAGATGGCTTGATTACAAAAGTTTTTATTATTATTGATGATATCCACTATCTGAGACAAAATAAGTGTTTATGTTAATACGCCATTTTTATTCTAAATGCATTTTGGAAAATTCCAGCTTTGCAGGTATAGACTTTTGTTTGCTAGAGAACAAGAATTGTTATAAGAAGATATAAAAGCTACTTATTTTTTATGGGACTTCTGCATAAATCTTGTATCTATAACATGATCGAGTGACATAAATTTTCACAGCTTGTTTCTGTTTCACCTCCCGTGGAACCAGTGCTGTCCTACAGCAATATCCAGGAGTGGAATTGAGCTATTTGTGGGTGTCATAAATAAGAAAGGATGTCATGGTTGTTTTCATTTGACTGAGCAGTAATGGAGTTAATTATACTTTCCGTCTCTTTGTTTTTGATCTGTGTTTCCAAAGTCATCTAAGCTTTTGGGAGTTCTCCTATTTTAACTCTTCCCTTGTCTGATTGGATTTCAGAGCTTTTGGGATTTATCTGCTGTGGATTATAACTCTTCAAATTTCCCCCTTTCATTTGTACTTGTGCAGATTGTGTTTTACAACAATTGTTCCTCAAAGGAATATAGAAATTGATGTCATTTTGTGTTTCATTTGTAATCTTTATCTTGAACATTTTATATAAATTATCTAAGGAAAAAGAGGATTTTGCCCCTCCACCCCTGCCCAATGAAGACAAACAGAAAAAATAAATGAGTGAAACCTAGCAATGCAATGAGAAAGTCAGGAATGGATTTAGAATTTTCTTTAGTATTTTTGCCAAGATTATGAACCATCATTTAAATACAAGAGGACTCCAAAGTCTTTGCTGCCAGGCCATTTATTGGCCTGTGATAATTCAACTAGACAAAAACATACACAAATATATGTGTGTGTATATATGTAAATATATATGTAATGCAAATATATACAAACATAGTGTCTGGAGACATCAGACCAATTTTCATTTCTACTGGTATGATTTAAGTCTATATATATATTATCTTAAATATTCAGATTATTAGTTAATGTGGATAATTTGCCTTTAACTAATTATCCTCATTTTTTTTATTCAAGTAGATATTCTCTTATTTACCTGGCATTTAAGCTCCTAAAGGGAAAAAAATTGAGAAAAATTATTTGCATTTTTTATTTTTATAAAAATAAATATTAAGATGTTTAGAAATAAGAAGATTCTGAATTTTTGTGTTTTTAACGATTGCTGGACAATTTGAATAGCTGAAACACAGGAAAAGTACACATACTATTTTCATATAAACATACACATATAAGTACACACATGCTGTATAGTAAAATCCAAAGAAGTTTCAATTTTATGGTTTGATTTGATTTAAAATGTGATTTGACTTTTCAATACATACAACTCTTCTTTTGTAAAGTTCCTTTGGTAATGAACAGCGTCACATAAAAAGTTTCTATTATTGTTCTTACAGGTTGGGATTTATTCTCAATCACAATTTAAACAATTCCTAAGCTGCTTGTTTTTATTAAATTTAGAGATTTAATTTTGGAACTAAATTTCTGAGGAATTCTGACATAAAATTATTTCACCTTGTCTTTTGTGTCCTGAAAAAATGACTTTTGCTATGTATTATGTCATAACTATGATTGCCATTGTTTTTATGAAGAAATTTTCAGGATTTTTTTTTTCTTTTTTTAGTGATGCCAGGGATTATTGAACCCAGGGTGTTGTGCATGGGAGACAAACACTCTGCCAACTGAGCTATATCCCCAGCCCCTTAATCAGTTATTTTTTTTTTAAACAAGTAAGTTAAATGCAGGAGCTGTACACTAAAAACAGGGCTGGGGATCATGAAGGGACTTCATTGACATTTAAATGAGGAGTAGAGCAGGAGTTCATCATAAGGTAGGAAAAAAGCCCTTCATTTCCGGCCTGAGGATTTCTTTCTACAAGGAAAGAAATGTGACTCTCCTTGTAGATTGGGTATGGAGATGCTGGGATGGCATTAGTGGTCTGGGCTTGCTACAGAGCTACAGAGGGCTGCTCTGGATGCCTGGATACTGTGGTATGACCCCAATGGATTTCTTTTATCTTTTAGGGTATTTGGTAGGGATCTTTGTTGGTGACACTTTTAGGTTAAACCTGAAGTCACTCTAATAAGGCCCAAGTGTTACCCATTACAAAATCCTCTTGTAAATTGACCAGGAAGTGACCTGTGTGAGATTCTGTGCCTTGTCATAGGACATAACCTGTTCAATAAAAATCTAATATTAAAAAAGAAAAAGTCAGGGGGACATGCTTAATCAGCATTCTGTACTAATTCAATGGCTTGATTTTGACAGGATCATGGTTAAACTGGCTTTGCTGTTTAACAGTAAAGAAAGGAAGTGGACTTACCCAGAATAACTGCAGAAGAGTGTAGTTGGAAAGAAAGCACAAAGCCCGGGCCTTGCAGTAGCTGCTGAAAATTACAGCTGCAGTGTTGTGCCAGTAACCTGGAGGAGACACGGGTACTCTTTCACGGGTTTTTTTTCATCTTGGGATTCACCAGGAGAATGAATTTTGACCCATTTTGACATTTGATACAGAAATATGGAGTCTGACATGTCTTTGGCATTTAGGAAAAAAATAAATTTACAAGCTAGAATCCCAGCTTGTAGGTTCTGTGAGTTGTTTAATTTAGGAAGTAACTGGAAAATCGGGCTTTATACCACAGGATTTGAGTGTTCCAGAAATTCCATAGCCCAACGTGAATTTAACTGAGCAGCAGCCTCTTACTAGGGAAGGTCAAATTTTTTCTTCTCTTTGAAGAGCTTCAGACTCCTAAACCAGTTTGCATATTGAGCTTCCCACAACTATTTTCCACTACCTAGAGCAGCTAAGCATGAAGAACACCATTCTCACGTCTTTAGCTACAAATTGGTACGCAAATGGGCTCCGGAGGCCTAGTGAGGAGGGGTACACCCCTTAAGCCCGGGTGTTTATTACTGAGGAAGTTCTGATCAAGTTTATGGTGTTAAAGACTCCAACATATCAACTCCATTGAAGAGCAGGACAAGCCATTGTAAATATGAACCATCAAAGCATTAGCCATTTCAATGAAATGAAGCAAATCAATTGTTTTTTAGAAAGGTGCCTTTCAGCTCTCCTTTCTCAGGTTCTGAGTTTCTGTATCCAGTTCACATTAAAACAATTTGTGATAAAGGGATTTTAACTCAGGATCTTGGAAGGTCATTGAGTTGACCAGTAAACCATGATTTTCCCAATCTGTGACAAAACAATAAACTCCCTCCTTTCAAACCACTCAATTCAGTGATATTAGCATTAGGATGGAAGCTAAACAGCTGTAATAACTGCCATCCATCAGATTTCGAATTTACTTCCACCAAATCTGGTGGCTTTTATTAATATGGCACTGATCATTTTCTCTCCCAAATCGGTTATATTAAAATTGACACGTGGTACAGGCATATAGACTTGGAGACACTGTTTTTTGAAATCAAAACCTTTTTAGGTTCTATAAAGTAATTCTGTGTCCTGGAAAATAATTTAGCTACAAGGAAAATACAGAAGGAGATATCTGTATTAATCAGTAAAGTATTAATCACTATCATATTCTGATTATTCCTTTTAACACGTTAACAGAGCAACTTCTATGTAGCAAATACTGAGCTAGACAACTCCCAGGAAATATCTCATTGAATATGAACCTTGTCAGTTTCTGTATATTGTGGGCTTCCAGAAACCAGGCAACACTTCTAAATATTTGATTATCTTTATGATCTGGAGAAGTACCTGATAGGTAATATAATCTCAAAATTTTCTGTTTGTTAAATATAATTATATCTAAATAGTTTTTTTTTGACTTCTGGATTAAGGATTTGAATTTAAGGTATAAAATCATTTGGAGAATGCAAAAACAAAAGGGCAAACTACATATTTTTTTTCTTACATTCTCAACAAAATTTTATCAAGTGTTTTTGAAATAAATGCTACTTTGAAATTGGGAAAGGACTTAGAGTTGAGCAATACATATTGCCAAAACATTATCTGGTACTTTATTTAAAAAGATATTTAGTATAAAAATCAATCAGCAGTTAGATAGAAGTTTGGGGACATTTCTTAGAGGAGACTATATCCCATTAATTAAAAATAGATAATGAAAATCAGAACACTTGGCCCAAAGTCAAGGAATTAACTTGCTTTGAATTGGTTAGATAGTTTTATGTACAACCAACTTATAAAAATAGGTAAAGGGATAGAGAAAGAGACACAAGACACAGAGTGGTGATTTGTTTGTTTGTTTGTTTGTTTGTTTTAGGAGTGAGGCACTAGCTAGGTACTGCAAAGGCAGAATGTAGAATTTAAAGTCTAGAAACAGCAGACTGATAATTTTAATATAAGTCAGGGCGCTGAAAGAGGGTGAGGTGGAAGGGTATTGGCTCCAACCAATCAGAAAACAATTTTAAGGACAAAAAGTCCAAACCATTAGCCAAGTAAGTATCCTGACTGCCTAATTACAAGTTCCAAAACTGTTACTTGATATGTGACCTTGGGAAGTTATTTGACTTTTCTGTGTTCAGTTCTTATTTATAAAAATGAGATTATTATAAAAATTAAATCTTGGGCTGGCGCGGTAGCTTAGTGGTAGAGTGCTAGCCTCACTTGTGGAAGGCACTGGGTTTGATCCTCAGCACCACATAAAAATAAATCAAAGGTATTGTGTCCATCTACAACTAAAACAAACATTAACAAAAAATTAAATCTTAAGAATAGTAAAGCGATAAACTCTCAGACTCTAAAACAAGCTCTCCTGAGTTGGAATCCTAGTTCTCTCTATTGTGCTAGCTGTGTGACTGGCCTAGTTACCTAACCTTTCTGTTCTTCAGTTTGCAAGATTAAGATAATGATAATTTACTTCGATTATGCTGAATAGTTTGCTATTCTTCTTCTGGTTCAAAAAACCACCTTTATAATGTTCAGTTCTTACATAAAATGGGTAGAGATGAGGACTTTCTAAAGTATCCATTTATTCATTATTCTGTCTACAATTGGATTGTTTTATAAATTGTTTTGTTGTTTTAGTTGTATAGGATATAATTTTAAATATACAGAAATTCAATTGCTCTTCAAACTGTTCTCCCTCTCTCATAGATCTAGATATACAGGCATGCACCACACACACACACACACACACACACATACACACACACACGCACGCACAAAAGTTTTGATAGCTTGCATTTTCTTAATGAACTTAGAATCATACTGTAAAGGCAAAAAATAAAATTTCATTGAATTTGATAGAAATTTATAAACCCACAAATTAGTTTAAGAGAAATTGACTCTTGGCCCTTACCTGTTAGAAATAAGTCAATTGTTTTCAATAAGTCTTCTTTGAAATCCCATAGGAAGATTTTCTGATTTTCACAAAAGCCTGTATCTTGCTTGTTGCTTCCATTTACTATTGTTATATGTAGTTGTTGTTAATGTGAATAAAATAATAATTTTCATTACTTCTCTGATTATACTCTTCTATGGAAATATTATGGACTTTTGATACTTGTTTTGCAGCCAGCCACCTTTCTGAATTACTTTACGATTTCTAATAAGCTCACAGTGGAGCATTTCTGCCATTAGTTAGATTTTACATTTATGACTTCTTAAGAAAGAAGTAAACTTTATGTTTATAATGTTTTGTGGATTATTGCTTAAAAAGGCAATTATATTTCTTCAAGGCATATAGTTTTAAAAATAAAAACAAGAAAAGATTTTACTTGACTAACATTTCAAGGATTTATCATTAAAGTATTGAAATAAAACAAGTTTGAAAATGCAGTTCTATTCTTTCTTATAATTGAGTGCTTCATCTCACTTAGTATGTTTTTTTCTGGAGTACAATCCTTCTTTATCTGCCATGTTTTCCTCACTATAACTCCCTGAAATTAGAAGTCCACTCAATGGCATACATGAACACCTTCTAGTGCAGAGTTAGCTTTAGTGGGCAGCTGAAGTCAGAATAACAAAATTTATTTAATGATCCTTACTAATTTGCTCAAATAAATAGTACTGACCTAAGAAAAAATTTGCTTTGAAATAGATCAATGGCAAGAATATTAAACTTGTTCTAAAATCAGTCTGAAAAAAAACCTGTAGCCAAAGGGAAAATTCATTTGAACTGAAAGTGTAATATTTTTATTAGAAAAGATAAAAACCAAATGTCATATTTCTTTATTATTGACATATTCAATTTAACTATGACTGGCAAACTAAATTGAACTTATTGACATGGTTCTCTTAAGAAAATTGTTTTTTTTAATTTTAGGATTTTATTAAACCATATTAAGTCTAAACATTAATAAAATATAGAAGGTTTATTCTTGGAGGCTTTGACTATAAAGAAACTTCTGAATAGCTAAGTCCTAAAAATTTAAGGTTCAGGATTGTGTATGCAAGTGGATGAGCCATGCAATTTGTTATCTGTACACACTAAGAGGAAGGGCTATTTTATTTCTGCTGGCAGCTTCCAAAGAACTGAGTAAATTTTTATTATGTGAAAAAAAAATGAAGGAAATATTTTGAAGGCCAAGGCTTCTTTGAAGCAATGAAAAGCAGGCAAAAAAAGCAAGTAGAAAAAGCCAAAGCAGGTCTCATGAAGGATTTCTCACATTAGTGTCTTAAGAAAGTCATTTGATTTGATCATTATAGCATGGAAAGATGTGGAAAGTAAATCAGGTATTGTAAATGAATTATATTTAGACGAGTTTTTTAGTTTATTATTATTTATTAATATTATTATCTATTCATTTAACGAGAAAAGTATTTCTTTAAACCTTCAAATTCATAAATAACATCATAGATTATTTAAAATTTTTTTTTAGTTATAGATGGACACAATACCTTTATTTTGCTTATTTAGTTTTATATGGTGCTGAGGATCGAACCCAGTGCCTCATACATGCTAGGCAAGTGCTCTACCACTGAGCCAAAACCTCAGCCCCAACATCATAGATTATTAACATAACACATGTTTACATGAGGTGAACAGGTGTTTTTTTAAGGTTGCAAATATATTTGATGGCATAAAGTCAAGACAATATAGAATTAGAATAAATCTCACACATAAATAACTTCTACTTTTCCACCCAAATCCTACCTTATTGTTATTTTGAGTCCAATGTATCACATTTGGATTGTCCAATGACAATAAGTAATTTGAGGAAACTTCTGCATATTCAATTACTTTTTACAAGATTTTAAGTATAATAGGCACTGAATAAATACTTTTGTTTTAAAGAATGATACTTACGGGCTGGGGATGTGGCTCAAGCGGTAGCGCGCTCGTCTGGCATGCGTGCGGCCCAGGTTCGATCCTCAGCACCACATACCAACAAAGATGTTGTGTCCGCCGAGAGAGAACTAAAAAATAAATATTAAAAATTCTCTCTCTCTCTCTCTCTCTCTCTCTCTCTCTCTCTCTCTCTCTCTCTCTCTCTCTCCTCTCTCACTCTCTAAAAAAAAAAAAGAATGATACTTACAAGATCTTATAAATTTTTAAATTAAATTCTAGTTTGTACTTTGGATCAGACAGAGGGGAGTGAAGGAAGGGTATAGGGAGAGGAAGGATAGTAGAATGAATCGGACATTATTACCCTATGTGCACATATGATTATGTGACCAGTGTAACTCTATATCATGTACAACCAGAAGAATGAGAAGTTATACTGCATTTATGTATGATGGGTCAAAATACATTCTACTGTTAACTAATTCTAATAAATAAATAAATTCTAAAAAATCTAGTTTGCATCTTAAGTCTATGAATCAAGGCCAATATTTTCTATGTGCCTTGATTTAAAATATTTTATACTATAAATGCTACAGTGTTCTTTGAGATTCTTTATCAGAGGATGCACTTGCTATCTACTACTATTTTCAAGGAATGTGGTATTTGATTTTTTATAAGGCATTAAGGTGTTTGTAAAATATGTTTCTAACAAAAACATAATATTTTTATAAAATATTATATTTAATAAATTTGTATTATATTCTGCATTGTATTTTAAATAAAAATATCATTTGTAATTAAATTTAAATAAACTTTTCTGTAAAAATTATGGAGATCCCTAGGAAAAAGAACCATGTAAACTAAAGATCAATGAAATATTTTGCTGTAGGCAAAACCTCTGAAAGTATAGTACTAAGAAATCATCCAGCAAATGCTCCCTGAGTTAAAATGATCTGTTAGGCTTTCACAGATATTTTTGACTCAACCTTTGTATCTATTCCATTTTAAAGTTCTATTGATTCCTAGGCAGGGTCACTCTATCTGTGCCACCTATCCAACTGCATAGGCACAGCTGTTCTGGAGATCAATGGACCCTGAGAAAGTCAACAATGCATATGGAAATACTCAGGATGCTGAGATCCACGTGCAGCAACTGTCCACTGGGGTAGGTGGAAAATAACATGATATCTTGATATGTATTAAAACTAACTCCCATTTCTTACATGCTAGTATGCATTCAAATTAACAATTCAGTTCATCATAAGCTATTTCTTTATTCAAATGGTAAAACTGGCAAATAAAATCAGAAAAATGATAAATAATTTTTTTAAATCATGTTACATTTATCTCTACCATTGGTACTTAGATCAGTGCAAATGAAAATTTAGGGACTAATATAAAAAGTTGAAGGACGTTAAATTTAAATCTTTTTTTAAATGTGAGCGACTTAAAAAAAAGTCTATCCTCTCCTTTTATCTGAGGAAGTATGAAAAGATGTGTCTAAGTAATTTCTAACATGACTGTTAAAAAAAGGACTTTAAGAAACTTGGCTCTTTGCCAATAAATCTTTCCTGTCCATTATTGGATATTGTCTCTTTTATGAGCTTTGACTAAGCCACAAACATTCCAACAGCATAAAATAGTAATTTAGTAGAAGATGTTAATGAGAGAAATGTCTCCTTCATTCTACAGGTAATGAAATACCCTTTCAGGTAATGTTATTATGGTGTTTGCATTTTATAAAATTTTCTCTAATATTCAATCATCCTGAATGAATTAATTGAGATCCGACAGTAGTAAATGTACAATTATCTACTACACATACACAGCTAACAAGTATAAAGTATTTGCATTATGTGCCATCTATCGGATTTATGTTATTTGCCATATCCATTATGATTATAGGCTCAAATGGCAGTGCTCGTTAAGCTAGTAAAAATACTAGTTTTTAAGCAGTACTGTGCTAATGAGAGCTTTCAGATTTGTCTGAAACATATTTATGTAAAATTTTAAATATTATTTGTTTCTTTTATAAATATATGAGTAATTCTAACTAGGATACAAGAATAAATGAATGTACTAGATTAATTGCTTGGGGATGAATAAGAACATGTTGTTTCTAATTCTAGTTGAATGGTCACTTCCAATAGAAAGCTTTTCCTGGATGTTCCTGCTGCTTGAGGGCCCCTCTTTAACCCATCATAGTCCCTAGCCATTTGTAAACCTTTTCATTGCTTTGATTGTTTTTATGAAAATTATTTTTCTAACTCACTGGCTTATATTATCGTTGTATGTCCAGTGTCTGGAAAAATTCTTGATAAATAGGTACTCAGTAAACATTTATTGAACTAATTAGAGGGATAAATTCTCTATATAATGTCTGTTAAACTAATTTGAAGATATACAAATTAAGTTTTTAGAGTCCATAATATATAAACACCTCTAAACCATTTTTCCCTCTATCAGTTTTGTATTTTGTGATTAAAATTTTAAGATCCTGCATATAGATATATTACAATTTAACCATGTCCTCCAAAAGTTCATGTGATGGAAACTTAATCTCTGAAATTTGCATGTTAATAGAATTTGGAGGTGAGGTTGGCAGGTAATTAGCATTAGATGATCTCATAGGGGTGCAGCCTCATGGTGGTATTAATGATTCTATAGGAAGGGGCAGAGAGTCCTGCACTAGCACACTTGTGCCTCTCACATGTGATGCCCTCTTCTAGGCTTTGACACAGCAACAAGGTCCTCACCAGATGTGAAGCTGATGCCTTTGACATGCACTTGAACTTCCCAGCTTCCAGAACCATTAGTCAAATAAACTTCTATTCTTTATAAATTACCCCATTTTAGGTATTTTCTTATAGCAATGGCAAATGGACTAAGACATTAGGTCAATAATCTTTTCCTATAAGGTACAGAGAGTAAATATTTTCAGATGTCTAAATCTTCAGACAGTGTGGCCTGATAGTCTTTACTTCTGCTGTTTCAGGGCAAAAGCATCCATAGAAAATATACAACTAAAAAAGAAATTTAAAAAAAATACACAACTGATTGAGTATAGCTGTGTTCCAATAAAATTTCATTTTGGGACACTCTATTTGAATTTTATGGAATTTTCATGTGTCACCAAATAATATTTTTTTTGGTATTTTTTCAACCACCTAAACCTATCCACTCCATTCTTTTCTTGTGAGCTATTCAAAAACAGGTGGATAGCCTGTCATATAATATTGAATTCTGTCTCACTCCCACTCTCACCCAGTTGCTCATAGTCTTTCCCCCATACTGTAAATAAATAAAGAGAGTAGGGAATATTCATAATTAATGAATATTGAGCTCTGATAGCATATGTAGAAGGTGAGTTTGACAGGTCAAGACTGAAGTTGGTGGTTTTGTAACAAACCTTATGAGAGAAAATGATAATCTAAACCAAGAAACCTGAATAAGCAAGGAAGAATTAGAGCTCAGAAATATTTAGGAAGTGACTATCACTGGTTCTTGATAATTGTGTAGGGAGGAATCAAGGATACCTAACTTTGGGGGTTTCTGGGTGGTGGTACCATGAAGGCAGGTGGGGAATACAGCAAGAGAAGTTTGGGTGATGATGGCTCCATATTGGACATGTAGAGTTTTAGGTGTTTGAGTAAGATAGATGTATTTAACAGGGAGTTGAATACTTGAACCTGAACCCAAGGATTGTTCCAATTGAAAGATGTGAAACCATTTGCACACAAATATCTGCCAAAACCATGAGAAGTGCATAGATGTGACCACTCAGGAAATAAATGTGGCTAGTTAAACCTTGGGGTAAACATAAGAAAACCAAATTTAAAAGTAGGAGAAGAAAATGACCAAAGAAGAACAGTCAGTGGGATGAAAAGTTGGCTGCTAAGAGAGTAGAAATAGGTATCAAATGCTCTAGAGAATATGATGAGATGTCAATTTGAATCTGACAATAAGAAGGTGACTGGCAAGTGGAATCAGGTGACAGAAGTCAGATATGCAGTGGGGTGTACACTGAGAATGTGAACCGAAAACTACTCTTTAGAGAAATTTTGATTCAAAGACAAGATTGGACTGAAGACAAAAAGGTATGGCATGGGGACCAGTTCTTTTTCTTTGTCTGGGAGTGGTGTGGCTATGCTTACCAGTGGAGTTCAGTGAACTGCAAGAGCAAGAGCAAAGGCCCTGAAGGTGTAAGAGAGAGCAGGATAATTAAGGAGATAATTAAGAAAACAAGGTCATGAAGTTGGCAGAAGAAGGAAGGGTTGAGGGCACAGATGGTCTAGAAGAGAACAAAACCAAGTGAGTGAGAATACAATATCTTAAGTTGTATATGTGAAAAAGCAGGCATAATTATCTCGTAAAGATTGAGACGGTAGGGATTGAAAAGAAAGTGGAAAGAGAGTGGGGAAGGGCCAGATATATGCTGAGAGAAGTAAAGGAGCAGATTGGGAAGGGATGGATTAAAAGCAGGGCTGAAAGCCACATCAATGTTTATAGCAGCACAATTCACAATAGCTAAACTGTGAAGCCAACCTAGATGCCCTTCCATGGATGAATGGATAAAAAAAAATATGGCATTTATATACACAATGGAATATTACTCAGCAATAAAAGAGAATAAAATCATGGCATTTGCAGGTAAATGGATGGCGTTGGAGAAGATAATGCTAAGTGAAGTTAGCCAATCCCCCCAAAACAAATACTGAATGCTTTTCTCTGATACAAGGCTGACTCATAGTGGGGTAGGGAGGGGGAGCATGGGAGGATTAGATGAATTCTAGGTAGGGAAGAGGGGAGGGAGAGAAAGTAAGGGGGCAGGGGATTAGCAAGGATGGTAGAATGTGATAGATATCATTATCCAAAGTACATGTATGAAGACATGAATTGATGTGAACATAGTTTATATATAAACAGAGGTATGAAAAATTGGGGTATATATGTGTAATAAGAATTGTAATGCAAAAAAACCAAAGTACATGTATAAAGGCATGAATTGGTGTGAACATACTCTATATACAAAGATATGAAAAATTATACTCTATGTGTAATAAGAATTGTAATTCCGCTGTCGTGTATTTAAAAAAAATAAAATCAATAAAACTAAAAAAGAAAAAAGAAAAATAAATAAAATAAATAAAATAAAAGCAGGGCTGAAGCTCAGCAGGGATTTGAACTCATAAATTTATAAGAGTCACATGATTGCTCAGTTTTTTTTTTTAATATTGTCTAGGCACCTGGATCCAGGGCTGGAGTTTCGGTTGGGCTGGTGATGGAGATATGAATGTATAGGTAAGCAAAGAGGCAAGTGGGAGAGTAAGAGCATAGTTTTCCTGTGATCAAACATAAGGTCCAGATTGGGTTCAAATGGAAGAAAGACCAGAAGAGTCCATTGCATTGAAGGTCACCCTGGGATAGAATGGAGGGTGGATAGGGTTGGAGTGCCCAGGGACTATGGCCAGGGAATTTAAATCTTCTAGGATTGTGGACTTAGTGGAAAGAAAAGCTAAAAAACACTCCACAGTGTGGCTATAAGTATATGCACCTAAAGAAGAGTCGAGGTGAAGACTGTTGGCATCAGTATGGAGGAGTAATTTCGGAGGTAATGGGATAAGGACGTGTGGACGTGGCATGTTCAGCATGGTGAAATCTCAAAGTAGGATGGGCTCAGACATCTATCCATAAGAGTCCCTAAAGGGTCTGTATTCCTGTGGGCTTCTGAAAACTAGTAGTAATTGTTAGGAATCTAGATCTTTGGTTTTGATTGAACATCCCCTCTTCTCCTGCCCCTAGAGCTACAAACACCATGTGTGATACACCCACTAGTAAATCCTACTGCCTTCACATCACCAAATTGGTATAACTCTAACCTAGCAATGAATGAAAGAAGATGTGTCTAGTCTGATGTTACATGAATCGTTTCTTCTTTTTCTTGATTTGTATTTTCTACTGATTTTTCTCCTCTCTAAACTGTGCTGGGACATCTGTTTTCTTGCATCAGAATTTTTATGAAAGGTGTAGGGAATTCTTTTTCTCTTAATGCAGAGTTGCTTAAACTGAGATTGTGAGCCTTTTTCAACAATTCATCTCTGTGGTTTCCAATGGCACAGAACACAAAGGAACAATTTCTGCAAATTCTGGTAGAAGTTTCTTATTATGCCAGGGTTGGATTCTCCATCCATAGATTAGTTTTCTAATTCCATAAGCTAGGTCTTCTTAATTTAGGACTCACAGAAGAGCTCTGGGAATCCATGAAGTTGTACACAAGGTTGTTCCTGTACATTTTTCCAGGTGGAGGGCCTCTACCTGGAGAAAGGTGAAAATCATGATTTTTTTTTCCAGCACATGGGAAATCTCTCATTTGTTTGTTGTTTTGATATTCCTATCTATTCTTTCTTCTCTGTTCTTTCCTTTTGAAGTTCCTTTGTAATCCATATCAGACTTGTTTAATGGCTTCTCCATATCTCTTAACCTTCATCTTTGCCATTTTTACCTCATCAGCTCCAAGCACTTAGAGATCATTTTATTTACTGAAACATTCTTAGCACTTGCCTGACTAGCGTAGTTGCACAGCAAATATTTGTTCAATGAATGAGTGAAAGAATGAATTTTTTTCATCCCTTTTAAAAAATACTTTACATTCTGGAATTTTCTTTTTTTACTCTTAACTTTTAAGTATTTTAAAATTGTATTTGAATTTCAAGAGTCATATTTGGAATTCACAAGAGCTTATTCACTTTCTTTCATTCACGCTTTCTTAAAGAAGCTTGTTCATTTATGAATTTCAGTATTGCTCAGGGTCTCTCTGAAGATACTTATTGGAAATTTGTTAAGTTTCTCTTTTCTTTAGAATCTACTTGTGTTGTTTGATTTCCCTAAGTCATATATTGGTTTGACTTTCAATAATTTGGGGTGAAGAACTAGTTTTCCTAATGGAGATAGTTTGAATGGACTTCCTCTGGTTCTGCAGATGTATTCCCCTTCGAACATGTTTTATCTGAGAAAGATCTGGCTGAGCATACAGTTGTTTAGAAGATAAATGATATAGGAAACTAAAATCAGTTGTTCATGAGAATAGTACTTCTCAAACTTTAACATACACACATATTACCCTGGGAATCTTGTAAAAATGCAGATTTTAAATCAGCAGGAGGGTCTGAAAGCCTGCATTTCTAATGGGCTCTTGGATGCCCACATTGCTGTTCTGGAGGTCATACTTTGAGTATCATGGCCTTAGAAATCTTGCTTCTTCCTTACCTTTGAGGATTTTCTTAAAACAATAATACCCATGTATGCAGGTAGTGGACTGCACTTAATTCTAATTCCTTTGAAAATGCAGGAATTTGTTTGGATTATAATTGAATATATTCCACATAAATAGTCTAATGATGATCATGATATAACACAACATCCACCAGTGGAAGTATTTGATTTAGATCAGCAAGTATGTATTATGGAAACATTTACATATTCTTCCATGGATGTTATAAGAATTATATATCTCGTCAACAAGTCCTTGTCTTTGAAGCTGAAAAAACTGATTGACAGAATAATAAAAGAATAAGGTCTTGTTATAGGAAAAGCCAACAGTGTTCATATTCAACTGGAAACTCACCGTTATGTATAACCAGAATACAAATACACTGAACAGACATTTATGGAAAAATCATGGACAAGTTATGATAGGGTTAAAACTGAGTATGTGGGCAGCTAAAGTACATGCCACTTTTGAGAATAAAAATAGTGTGTACCTTATTAAAAGCCGCCTGACAGGGTCAGCAGCCAAGTCACAGAATACCTACCAAGAACAATTTCAATTTTAATAGGTTTTACTATGTATTTCATAAGCATGCCCATTGAAATTGAGTCATCAAAGCCTCCCGGTCCCTCCAAGACAGATTTTAGCCTGAGAGCTTGGAGTAATTATCCCACTGGATGTTAGCCTGTGTAGCTATTTCAGCCTCGTTCATCATTTCAAACAGCTACATACTCTGCCTGCTAATTTCTTCCGATGGATTAGCTGCTCTCACTTGTCTATCTTTTTTTATTTCTGGGGGGTGAAATATTGCCTTCTTCCCATGTTTTAATAAGCTGAGCAGGCATGCACCACTGCACAGCTCCTGACTCCTATTTCTTTCAGCTCAAAGAATGATCTTCTGGGGGAAGAGCTGGGTGTAAATGTGAAGGTGAAAACTTACCCATTACTACCTAGCCTGCAACCGGCTGCATTTAAACAAGGGCTGGATACACAGTTCTGGGCTGCTGTGTATTTATCTGTTTATAGAACATTCTAAGCTGCTTTGCCTCCACTGCATGACTTACATTCTTCTGGTTTTGGACTCTGATCTTTATTTGCAACCCCTCCTCCTGTATTTCACCTCTGCTCTGCCTGTGAGGATCCCATTAGGAAACCACAATGCACAGAACTATCCATTGCAAGATGTAACTTCCTCCGTTCTTCACCATAATGTCTCGGTTTGAGCCTTTTAATTCAAGGGTTCAATCATTTCTTTATTCTCTGGCCTCCAGTGAGAACACTCAACTTCACATCTAGAATTTCACTCTTTCTGAGGCATATTGGTACAAAAGCAGAGATACTGGCCACACGCAAAACAAGATTTTTATTCCATCTCTGTCACTTAGAAGCTTTGTGATCTTGAGTAAGTTATTCAACCTCGCTGAGCTTCAGTTTTCTCAGCTATATAATAGCGATGCATTTTTGTTTTTAAAATTCTAGAGTTGTTGTGAGAAATTAGTAAAGTCAGATTTTGTGTACCTCTCATATAGAACAGATCATGTATCCTTTAACCCTAGTAATTTAACCCTTGCTGTTAATGTCCATTAGCTCTTAGAGCTCTGCAAGCTTTGCAGAAGATTTTTAACAATCAGCAGCTAGTAAAAATGAAAAGCCATATCATTGAAATGCTAGTAAGGAATTAAACTGAAATAGAAGAGGGGGATGAAAAAGATGGAATGAAGACAGGAGCTGAGGAGGTTTGCTTGTTCGATTCACAGGTCCAGTCTAACACTCACAGTCATCCTTTATGAAAAGTGTCTGAAGATCTATAGCATCCGATTAGGTGGCCCCACTTTCCCATGACCCCACTGAGTATCTTGACATTGATTTGAAAGACATGTATTTTCACTGGATTGAAAATAGAAAACCGACCCTGGAACCCAAGGTCAAAAGGACAAGAAGACAGCGGTGGCTTGCTTCCTCAGATACAATCTTCAAACAGATAAAGGGAAAGTTAATGGGGGCTGAATTTTCTAACTTTTAGAAAAAGCCAGTCCCCTGAGAGCTGGCAATTTAAGGAAAAGTTCTGTTTACTCCCAGTTCCAGAACTGCAGTGTATTTGCTGATAAATTTGAGATGGATGATTGGAGATGGATAATTTTTATCCAGCTCAGGAAGAAATGTGAACGATTGTAATTGGTAATTCTCAGAGACTGGTAAAGCTCTGAAGTCACTCTCGAGAGAGTTTTGGAAGTGATATCATTTGGAATTATATTAAACAGAGTATTGCCTGGGATCAGAAACTTAGAATTGGTAGAAGTTCTTTTTTTTTTTTTTCCTTCAGGAACATAAAGCATCCATATTCTTCATTTACACATAAATTATGTAAGTGGATAAAATCCTCATCATTAGAGAATGACCTTGATGTTAGGACACATTGATATTATAGGTGATGTTCTTCTTTGAATTTTTGCAAATTTTTGACATTAGTTATGGTTCAGTGGCAGTATCAAGATCATTAGTATTGAGTTGAATACTTTTGTATTCATAGGGTAATAATTAAAATGATGTGTCCAACTATTTATGTATATTTCATCCCATGAGATTTTTTACACACATATATATATCTTTATATATATATATTATATATATATACATATGTGTGTATGTGTGTGTATATAAATACACATACTCATACTCACACAACATATGTATTTCACCTTTAATTTTTCCTTCTTTGTTGCTTTTCATTTCCTCCATTTTCTTTGAGCAATGCTTGAAGTAAAAATGGATATCTTTGGATATTGGCAAAGAAAAACAATCCAAGACCTAGTTAGAGAAGGTAACCTTTTGAATGGGTACTTTGTTTATCTTATTGAGGAAAATTCCCATAGGAAAATTCCATGCTGCCTTCTTTTATTTTATTTTCCTTTCTTCTACTACAATGAAGCAAACAATTTCAAAACAGTTTTATTATCTTTTTCCTCTTTTTTTTTTAATCTTAGATATTCCTATCTATTTAAAATTGCATGGAAACCAATATTAAGAGATTTGCATTATAGCACTTTCACTTCAATTTGCTTATATTTGGTGAACACCTTTTGGTATGGGTATATGAACATTCAGACAAACATCATCCCTAACCAAGAGATCTTGATGATAGCTGGTGGGCATTGCCAATGTCAAATTGTTTCCAATTAAGAGGTACCTTACTGATGGGCAATGGAATTAAAGAGGAGAAGGATAACAAGGACACTGCAGAGAATAAAAACATGAAAATATTAGGCTTAGAATTTACAATTTTTTGTCTTCATGATCTTTGAAAATATTAATTAATTAGTATGCATGGTATCTTGGGAGGTAAATATTATCATCTCAATTTTAAATAAAATTGAAGAATAAAGGTTAATTGGCTTCCCTCAGGCTACAGAAGGATTAGACCTTATTTTCTACAAGGAAAAGGAAAATAAGTATTTAACAACAATATTAAGTAAGATAATGAATGAAAATTCCTCATTTATATATAAATATATAATTATATATTAAATTATACATATAAATTATATCTATATCTATCTATATATTATATAATGGTTAGAAAAACTAGAAAGAAGTTGAATGTATTATTTTTAAAATTCTTTTTTCTTTAAGAAAAGCTTCCTTTTCTTTTTTGAGATAGGAAGACAGTTGGGTTTTGTCTGTTTTGCAGTGCTAGGATCAAATTCAGGGCCTTGCACATGCTAGGCAAGTGCTATACCACTGAGCTATAACCTCAATTCTAGTTACAATTTTTAAACAGCATCATGAAAAACTAGAAAAAAATTAATGTATGCTAATCATCATGAAATGAGATTATAGATCCTCTTCAGTACCTATGGACACCCATGTTGCTATCAAATGGTGTGATAACATTTAATCAGGTCAATACAGAATTCAGTTGATCATTCATAGGACTTTTATATCTAATACTTCTACATAAATGGCCTGGTTGGATTTTTCCCTCCTCATTCAATTGGCTTAAATTTGATTTAAATTTATTACAGATTTCAATGTCTTATTGAAATATTTTCCATCTGATTGTTCTTAGAGCTAACTTAAATTCACTGATAATATTATTGAATATTAGAAGAGTCTTGTTTTTTTCTTGTCTGTGTTAGGCACTCAGTCAATCTTGACTGACATAGTGAAGGGCTACCTCCTTAACTCTGCACAATTCAGTAGCCTTTCGTTTCTCACTTCTTTTGTGTTTAACAATGTCATTTTTTTGCTGAATCTTTCTTGCCTTCCCGAAGTAAACAACATTGTTGTCAGCTATCTTGTCATGTAAAAGAAATGAAAACTTAAGATTGTTCTTTGAATGGTTTCAGTTCCTCAAATGCATTCTCTTACCCTTACATATTGAAGTATGTTGTTTGCTTGAAATATTTACAAACATTTCCAACTCCCTGTTATGATGTTTTAATACAAATTTTGCATGAACATATGATATCAGCAGAAGGCATCCAGATTGACGATGGAGATGCAAAGTTCAAGCCAGTGAGCTGGGGTGGAGCTGGAATCATCCCCCAGATCAGGCACTCAACTACCAAAGCAAAAGAATCAGAGAGCGGGATTGCAAAGCCCAGTGAAGCCACTCCCCAAAGAAGGGAGAAAGAGGCACCCTGAACAAGGGCCAATCCATAGTGGTTCAAAAGAACAACAGAGCTAGAAAGACTGAAATTAAGACCAGGAGCATGAACCTCAACTTTCTCAGCAAATTTTTGTTATTTCTGATGCAATCACACAACTAAGGTTTGAATCCCAATCCTAATACTATCTAATATTTGGTAGCAATAAGTAGCTCTGATGAGCTATTTAATTCTTCTGTGCCTCAATTTCCTCAAGTGACAATAAAAAAATAATTGCAGTACCAACAAGAGAGATGCAATGAAGGGTAAATGAGGTGATACATATAAAGAGCTAAGAATAGTGCCTGGCACGTGTTACTCTCTTGATACATGTGAACTGATGTTGATTATAATGATGATATATTTTATCCACAGTTCACAAAAATAAATGAATAATTTATAAGAGATTTCTGGATGTGAATATTAAAATAGTTACCAGACTTTAGTGTGAATATTGACTATGAATATTTATTTGCTGGGACAAGTAAGTGAACATGTGAATAAAACCACTTCACCCAAGCATTCCCCCAACAAAAATGGATAATGATGAATTTTATACAATTATATTTCATTGAACAATTATCAGTGGAAAATGAACTTAAACTCTGTCAAGTAATAGCATGAAATGTCACAGTTTTCATACTCCCTGTTTATTTCTCCACATATTTAAAAAACAAGCCCAGGGTCCTTCTCGGAAACAAATGGAGTTTTTCAAGGTCAACTTCACAATGATGCTCTTCAGAATAAAACTTTGGCAATTTGTACCAAAAATTGGACCAAAAGACTAATTTAGTCTTCTAAAATCATCCGTCCTGCAAGGATTACAAATTACAATTGGATCAGAAGACTAAATTACAGCAAAATTAGGTACTTGTTACATCACAGTTAGTAATTATGTAAAACTAGCCACAGTGGTAGTGAGAAACACATTCAGGAAAGCAGCTAAATGAACCATTGGTAAAAATTCCTTTATCAAATGAAACTGATGGATATCCCATAATATCACTGTAATGTGTGGCTATTTTGGACGATGCTGTCAGATATTACATAAAATTGATGCCATACTTGACAACTATTTGGGGAGACTATAAGACATATAAAATTGTCTATAAGTTAGTAAGATTATACTTGAACAAAACTATTTCTGAGCCTAGTATGAATTAGTTCTTAGTACATATCAGATCTAGAATGATTGAAAAGAAAGATTGTTTTTCCTCTATCAGTAAAAACTCATGCTGGAGATTATTGTCTTTATTTTGTTGTTTTGTAAGACAAAATATTTATGCAAAAAGGTGAGCTGGTATCAGAACTGGAGTGTTTTAGTTACGATTGTTGGGGTATAAACTGTTCCACAACTTAGTGGGTTAAAGCAGCAGGCATTTTATTACATTTATTAGATTTTATAGATTACAAACTCATGTAAGTCTTAGCTGGTCTCATCACATTGACAAACATCATTTAGTGAAACCCAGTGGGTGAATGGATTTGTCTTGAGGATTAGCAACAACATCATTCATGTGGCTGGTACTTTGATGGGGGTAGCTGGGAGGTCAGGTCCAACTGGGACTCTCCACTAGAGCAGCTCACAAAGTATTTTCAGTTTGACATTCTCAAGGTATTTAGACATGACCACTGAATTCTTTCAGATTTATTTTCTGGAGACAACCAGAGAAAAACAAATAATCTATCTGATCTACCTCAGAAGTCATGCAGTTCCACATCTACCTATTGCATTGATTATAAGCAAGTTCTAAGTTCAGTCTAGATTCAAGGAGAATGGAATTAGACCCCATCTTTGCATGAGAGAGTTGTGAAAGAATTTTTGGCCATTTAAAAAAATATCCATGAGCATTAAAGGACAGTGCTGGGAATTAAAGAGAGGTCGAAGCTGCTTCAAATCTATAATGTGAAGAACAGTTGGATTCCTCAAATTAGTCCATGAAATAGAAAGGTAAATACCACTTCCAAGTTCATTCTATGAAGCCAGTATCACTCTTATACGAAAACCAGACAAAGACTCATGAAGGAAAGAAACTATAGACCAACATCTCTGATGAACATCAAGACAAAAATTCTTTAATAAAATCTTAGCAAATCATATTAAAAACACATTAAGAGGACAATACACCATGTTCAAGTGGGTTCATCTCAGGGATGCAAGGATAGTTCAATATATTCAAATCAATATATATATACTTCATCATGCAAATAGAATTAAGGACAAAATTCATATGATCATCCCAATAGTTGCAGAAAAAGCCCTTGACAAAATCCAGCAATGCATTCATGTTAAAAATGTTGGAGAAATTTGGAATAGAAAGGACTTAATTCATTGTTATAAAGGTTTTATATGACAGACCCAAAGCCCATATCATACTGAATAGAGAAAAACTAAAACATTTCCTCCAAAACCAGAAACAAGAGAACAATGTCCATTCTCACCACTCCTATTCAATATTGTTCTCAAAACTCTAGCTACAGCAACCAAGCAGAGAAAGAAATTAAAGGGATACAAATAGGAAAAGAAGTCAAATTATCTCTGTTTGCTGATGATATCATCTTTTATCTAGAACGCACCCCCTCCCAAAAAAAAAACTACCATAAGACCTTTCGAGCTAATAAACAAATTCAAAAGAGTAGCAGGTCACAAGATCAGATAACAAAAATCAATAGCTTGCCTATATTCCAATAATGAGCCTGCTAGGAAAGAAAGCGGGAAAACTGTTCCATGCACAATACCTCACAAAAATATGGGGAATAAATTTAATCAAAAACTTGAGAAGAAATATAACCAAGAAAGACTTCTACAATGAAAATTATAGAACACTGAAGGAAGAAGTTGAGGACTTAGAAGATGGAAAAACCTCCCATGTTCTTAGATAGGCAGAATGAATATTGTCAAAATAGCCATACTACCAAAAGCATTATACAGATTTGATGCAATTCCCATCAAAATACCAATAACATAACTAGGAAGAAAAACAGTCTTTATTTGGAAGAATAAAAGACCCAGAATAGCAAAAAAAAAAAAAAAAAGACTGAAAAAAAAGAGTGATACTGAAAGCATCACAATATCTGATCAAAATCATACTATACTATAGAATTATAGTAACAAAAACATCCTGGTATTGGCATCAAAACAGACATGAAGACCAACTGAATAGAAGACACAGAGACAAACCTCAATATATATATATAGTCATTTGATACTCCAACACATATGTTGGAGAAAAGACAGCCTTTTTAACAAATGGTATTGGGAAAACTCAATATTCACATGTGGAAGAATAAAACTAGATACCTATCTCTCATCCTGCACAAAAGTCAACTCAGATTGGATCAAAGACCTGGGAATTAGATCAGAAACTCTGCAAACTGCTAGAAGGAAATGTAGGCCCAACACTTCAACATATCAGCACAGGAACACACTTCCTAAATAAGACTCCTAAAGTGCAAGAAACAAAACCAAAAATCCATAAATGAGATGGCAACAAATTTGTAAACTTCTGAACATCAAAGGAAAACAGGAGTGTGAAGAGAGAAGCTATAGAATGGGAGAAGATCTTTGCCACCTTATCCTCAGACAAGGAATTAATATCTAGAATATATAAAAAACTAAAAAACTGAGGACTAAAAAGCCAAATAACCTAATTAATAAATAGGCAAGAAAACTAAACAGACACTTCTTGAAGGAAGAAATACAAATGACCCATAAATATACAAAAATATGTTCAACATCTCTAGCAATTAGGGAAATGCAACTCAAAACTACGTTCAGATTTCATCTCACTCAACTCAGAATGGCAATTATCAATAAAACAAATAATAATAAATGTTGGGAAGAATGTGGGGCAAAGGTACACTCATACATTGTTGGTAGCACTTCCAGTTAGTGCAATCACTCTGGAAAGCAGTATGAAGATTCCTAAAAAAAAAAAAAAAAAAAAAACTAGAAATGGATCCATCATATGACCCAGCTATCCCACTCCTCAGTATATATCCAAAAGGTCCAAAGTCAGCCCACTACAGGGATGTAGTCACATAAATGTTTAAAGCAACACAATTCACAATAACCAAGCTATGCAACTAGTCTAGGTGTCTGTCAGCAGGTGAATGAATAAAGAAAATGCAGTGTATATGTACGATGGGTATTGCTCAGTCATAAAGGCAAATGAAATTATGGCCTTTGCCAGTAAATGAATGGAACTGAAGAACATCATGCTAAGTAAAATAAGATAGACCAAGAAAGTCAAAAATCAAACGTTTTCTGTGATACACAGATGCTAGACCAAAATAAGAAGAAAAAATACAAAAAGAGTGGGGGAATTCCATAGAAATAAAAAGGAGATCAGTGGAGTAGAGGAAAGGGGTTAGGGGCTAGGGAAGAGGAACAGGAAAGGAGAAGAACAGTGGAATAAATATGACCTAACTCTCCTATGGTAAATATACCACAGTGACTCTCACCTTCTACAAACCACTAATTAAAAACAAAAAAACTAAAGTGGCATAGAAATCAGTAGAGGGAAGGGAATAGGGCAAGGAAGGACATAAGAGAAAGGGGGAAGTACTGGGGACTAAATTAGAGCAGATTTTATTCCATATTTGTATAATTATGTTAAAATGAACCTTAATATTATGTAAATCTAAAAGAAACCAATAAAAACCTAAAAAATTGTGATTCTTAAAATTTTTTCTTCTTTGATCTCAAACCGATGGAAATTACAATGGAAATAATCAAGAATACAGCTAGTAATAAATATTGATGAGGATGTGGACAAAAAGTACACTTAAACAATGTTGGTGGGACTGCAAATTAACACAAGCACTTTGGAAAGCAGTATGGGGATTCCTCAAAAGATTAGAAATAGATTTACTGTATGACTCAGCTATCTCAGTTCCTGTTGTTTATCCCCAAAAAACAAAAATCAGCATACTATTTGGCAATTCATAATAACCAAATTATAGAACCAGCCATGGCGCCCATCAATAGGTGAATAAATAAAGAAAATTTGGTAAATATACATAGTGGAGTTTACTCAGCCATAAAAGAGAATTAAACTATAGCCTTTATTGATAAATAGATGGAGTGGAAGGACATCATGTCAAGTGAAATATGTCAGACTTAGGTTACAGGTAGAATGCTTTCTCTCATATGTGGAAGCAGAGAAAAATAAGGGAAAAAGAGGAGATCCAATGAAAATAGAAGGTAGATCAGTAGAAGAAGGGAAGAGAGGGGGGAAAGAGGAGGGAGGGGCAGAAAAAGGGAAGAACTGTGCAATGAAATTGAAATGAAAGTATGCAATGAACATATATGACTATGCCATAGTGCATTGCATCTTTATGCATATCTATAAAGCACCAATAAAAAAACGATAAATAAGTACAAGGAAGACAAGTAGAGTAGAGGAAAGGGAACAGAGAGAGGGAGGAAGGGAGGGAAAGGAAGTACTGAAATGCAGCAAATTACATTCCATGCAAATATAATTATGTACGTCAAATGAATGCCACCATTATGTAGAACCATAAAGCACTAAGAAAAACATTAAACATTTTAAAGATAAAAAAAGAACACTTGAAAACAAAAAGTATACCTCTTGATGTTGATTTAAAATGAAAGAAATAGTCTCTAGTCACTAAATTGGAACCCCCCCCCAGCTTTTCCATATAAACACATATGGGCTTTATAGGGGAAGGTGTCTACATGAGGCTTTGGAGTATGGTGTAATGGAACAATCGTCTTCATGACACAATTGATAATCATTCAATCCTCCCTGTGATTTCACATGGGCTATTCCAGTATCCTATGCTCAGCATCTTGAATTGCCTGAACTTATTAGTTCAGGGATGAACTATTATTGTATTTATAGAGAATATAAACAGTGGTGAAAACAAGTGAAACACCCAAAGTTTTACATTTTTCCAACACTGATCATTGCTACTTATAAGATAATAATATTAAGTTTATGTTTCCAACATTTTATTACAAAAATAAATAAATAAACATACAGAAAAGCTTAAATGGGCTGGTGCTGTAGCTCAGTGGTAGAACATCTGCCTTGCATGTTTGAGGCACTGGGTTCGATCCTCAGCACCACATAGAAATAAATAAATAAAGATATTGTGTCCATCTACAACTAAAAAAAAAATTTAAAAAAACAGAAAAGCTTAAGTAATTATGTAGTTTAAAAAATTGCCATTGCAGTGGCATTCGCCTGTAATCCTAGGGGTTTGGGAGGCTGAGACAGAAGAATCTCGAGTTCAAAGCCAGCCTCAGCAACTGTGAGGCACTAAGCAACTCAGTGAGACCCTGTGTCTAAATAAAATACAAAACAGGGCAGGGGATATGCTCAGTAGTTGAGTGCCCCTGAGTTCAATTCCAGGTACCTAGATTCCGCAACCAACATTTTGCTATACTCGCATCTTTTATTTCTGATGCATTTTAAAAGTAAGCTGCAGACATTTACATACATTGCCATATTTGACTTATTGTAAATGCACATTCTGGTGCTTGAACAAATTATGAAAACATTCGTTCCAGAGATGAATGCTACCAAAAGGACATTTACATTTTGCTGGATGCAATCTACTAAGTTGAAGTAAATAAGCTTCCAAGTTTTTCAGCACAGAGATGAATATTTGCTTAGTTCCTGAGAGAGAATCAAAAACAGTTTATGGGGCTGGAGTGTATGTAGCTCAGTGGGAGAGCACTTGTCTAGCATATGCAAAGTCCTGGGTTCAATCCCCAGAACCACAAAAACAATAATAATAATAATAAAGTTTACATTGAGAAATCATTTCATAATTTTTTAGTTCAAGTACTATTTGACAGAGTAATTTATTTCAATTTTTATTTTGATCAATAATTACTATTTGAGAAATGCCAGTTTAGAGGGGAAAGAATAACAAATTAAAAATTTTAAAAATGAAGTCACATAGATAATGAGACCCACCCTAAGCTTTTGTGAGATCTTGGTCAAAGACTGCAAACAGTATTGCAGCTCCAAGTGATAGAAAACATTATCGTTGAATTTTTAAAAAAGAATTTCTTTTTTAGTTGTAGATGGACACAATACCTTTATTTTATTTATTTTTTATGTAGTGCTAAGGATCGAACCCAGTGCATCACATGTGTGAGGCAGACATTCTACCACTGAGCCACAGACCTAGTCCCTATAGTTCAATTTAAATAGTGCTTGTAAGTTTTTTGTTTTTGCTAGTAAGTTTTCATATTTTGAACACTTAAAATAAATTTTAAAATAAATTCCTAGAGAGTAAGAATTCTTAGGTCCTTGGATGTAGATTGTTTTATATCTAAAGCCTTAAAGGATGAAATACTTGACATAAATTGTCTAAGATTTAGTAAGTAATTTGTGAAAGTGATAGAAACATGATGCCAGGCCACTGACATGTGGACTCACATTCAAGTTTGCAGTTGTATACATCATGATATCTCTTCATAAAATGAGGTTTAAGGAACAATGGCACCTACAAATTTGAACATCTGTTTCATTATTTAAACTTATACAAGGAGCAGATTCAAAGAAATGAAGGGAATATAAAGTCTCTTTCCCTCCCGTGGCCTGTTGTAATGATTAATTTGAATTGTCAATTTCATTGGATTAAGAGATGCTGGTGATTAAGAGGTTTTTGGGTGTGCCAATGAGGGTGTGTCTAGGAATGATTGGCATGTGAGATAGCCAACTGAAGTGGAGACCCTCCCTAGGCTTGGGCAGCACCCTCTAATAGGATGATGGCTTGGATGGAATAAAAGTGGAAGGAACAAGGAAGCCGCTGCACATACAAGCTCCATTCTTCTTGAACAGGTTCTTGATTGCTGCTGCAATGGCCTAAGGATATTTGACTCTCTTCTTTACTCTTCCAAAGTGGACTGTGCCAGTGATTCCAGGGTGTTTCCAGATGCCTTTCTTGTGCTGGGGCTTCAGCCTCTTAGACTGCCCAGCTCTCCAGCCTGCAGACAGCCATTGTGGACACTCCAGCTTCTGGTCATGTAAGCCAACCTAATAATCCCCCCCCCCTTTTTTTTTAAAGAGAGAGAGAGAGAATTTTTTAAAATATTTATTTCTTAGTTTTCAATGGACACAACATTTGTATATGGTGCTGAGGATCGAACCCAGGCCGCACGCATGCCAGGCGAGCGCGCTACCGCTTGAGCCACATCCCCAGCCCTAATTCCCCTTTTTATAATTATACTAACTGTTGATTCTGTTCTTTTAGAAAACTCTAATATACCTGTGAACTCTTCTGGTTAAATGAAGTCTTAGAAATCATCATTCCAATTTGTAAGGATAATTTCAATTTGTAATAATATAAGCATCTGATAAAATGGCCTTTTAAATAACCTAGACAATTGAAAATATACTACTTTTATATACTTATATGTAAATATAGAGAGATTATAGACAGTCTACATATGTAATTGACTCTTCATATCCTTGGGGCTTGCATCTGCAGATTGAACCAACTGTGGATCAAAAATGTTGTATTGGAATCCTGCTATAACCTGAAAGTGGTAGAGCAAAAATAGGAAAATATGCAATTCATGGTTGATTGAGTTCACAGGTACAAAATCTGCAGATAGAGAGGAATGATTTAAGGAACTTGAGCATCTAGGGATTTGGAGGCAATCCTGTAACCCATTCTTTATAGACATTGAGGGACCATTTGTATGCCATAAATATTATTGGATATATTGCATATCATTTATAGACGATTTATATACTTGTCTGTATATATAGTATATTTTATATATATGTGTGTGTTTTATATTTATATATATGTATATAAAATATACTCAATACCATGTCCAAAACAATTATGGAAATTGTTATGGTTTGGGTCTAGAAATGTTTCCCCAAAAGTTCACATTTCAAAACCATGATCCCCAATGCAAAAAGATTCAGAAGTTGGGCTATTAGGCAATAATGAGAACTGTAATCTCATTAGTAAATTAACCACTTGATGGATTAATAATTTGAATAGACTAATTGGGTAGTAGCTATAGGCAGGTGGAGTATGGTTGGAGGAAACAGGTAACTGAAGGCATGCTCTAGAGAATTTTCATCTTGTTTCATAAAAAGAATGCTCCTCATTCTTTTTTTTTATTTTATGAACTTTTAGATTTATTGAAATGGTTGAAATGTTGAATACAAGGAACTTCATGTGAGAATATCTTACAAGTTTTATCAAACTTTTCACTTTCATTTGTAGTGAGTAATAAAGTTTTAAAAATGGCATTTCAGACACACTAGCAGGTAATTCAATCTAACAATGAAACCAAAATTTTATTTTGAGATCATCATATTTTGACAGAAATCTATTTATAAAGAAAGTAAATTAAAGACTTTTATGTTATTAGAAATTTAATAAACCTAGAAAAAAATGAAATAGCTACTCATTTTACTCCCTAAAATTCCAGTAGAAAGCATAATTTCCTTAAATTCATGAGAAATACCAAATCCAACTCCTCATTCTTTTTATGACTGCCTGGATTGAGCAACAATTCCTCCACCATACCCTTCCACCATGATGTTCTACCCCATCTCAGACCCAGGACAATGGAGTCAGCTGACCATGAACTGAACCTCTGCAACTGTGAGCCCAAAATGAACTTTTCTTCCTCTAAGTTGTTCTTGTCAGGTATTTTGATCACAGAAATGAAAAGCCAACTCAGAGACCAAGCTTTAGTCTTTTCAATAGCAAAAAGTTATCTGAGTTTGTAACTTGTTTTGCTACTGTTGACTTGGTCAAGTTATTAAACACTCAGTAAATGATCCTGAAAGATGATGCACTTTTATAATTGTTTTAGAACCGTGTTATTTGTTTTTGCCAATTAAAAAAAAGAATGAAGGAGTCAGAGGAGAAAATGTAAAAGGTAAGAGAAACATTACATTTTCTCTGAGTAAAATCTAGTTCCATCAGCATTCATGTTTCTTTTTAAGATTATCTAAATCCCACCCTCTCTGACACTTCTTTTTACACTCCTTGACCTATGTGGACTGCAAGCAAATGAAGAAACATCTGGCCATTTTGTCTTTCTAAAAAAAAAAAAAAAGCCCATCTATGTCTTTTTTCTGTAACTGTAATAACATAGGTATCTTAAATAACCAGAAAATCACCAACTGATGTTTCATTTCATTTTGGAATACTATCAATTCATATATAAAATAATAATATTTTATAGTAACTTACCTAAATATTCTATACAAAAAAAAATTCAATAAGAATCATGGTTTTTGCATAAAAATTATTCCAAGGATTAAATCAATGGCACGAGGCTTTGAATCCTTGCTTAAAATATGCTCCCTCATAGGAAAAAAAAAAAGAAGGAAAAATGATGGGTATTCACATGATTGACAACCTTCCCAAATAGAAGTGTTGCTATAATTAAGCAATAATGTATGAGTGAGTGTACATTATGACAAATTGGAAGCTTGGTTGATTAGATTGAGCATATAAGCTGTCAGTATAATTATCATATTTTAATCATTTTTCTCCATTTTTTTATAACAGCATTGTCTTCAGCCTCATTTGGTGCTTATTAGATTGATATTCTAAGAGGAATTGTACAACATAAAACATGTCCTTAAACAGGATGAACTTTAGATAAGGCTTTAGTTATGTCTATAAACATTTATAATGATTGCTGATGTTTCTACTTTCTTTTACCTACTGTTTCATTTTGTGTAAGAATAAAAATTCTTTTTCAAGATAAAAATAACAATTTCTCAATAGAAATTGTGGAGCACACTTATTAAAAATGCTTCCAAAATGTAGGGCTTATTCCTTCATTACCTGTTTGTCTGTAGCAGAAAATTCAAATAGATAACTCAATCCTTTAGGGAGCATGCTTGGGTTCTGTTTCTTGGTTTGGCTCTCTTTAATCACAAATGTTGGATCTGTTAGCCATTGGAAAGCAGTTGTTTGGGCGGGTGGTGACAGTTCAATTCTAAAGGCCACACATGTAGCCAGTGAGGAGAGAACACTAAGGGAAGGGAAAGATACCACTTAAGTTGTAAATAAAAATCCCATATGCTGTGATGTTGAAATTTATAAAAAACTTTGAAGGGTATTGAATATTAATGTTCATCTCTCTGCTCAAAATCAGAACACTAGGCTGACATTCCTAGCAATTTCACCTCCTAATAAGGAAAGAAAATACTCACCAGGTTCTTGGGTCTACATTTTGTTTTAGTGAACCACGTGAAGTTGGAGTGGTATGACATACAGAGTTTGGAGTGTATTATAACGTGCACACCTAGTATCTGGTATAATCTCCATTTCCTTCCATTTTTTAGGGTTCCAAGGGAGATACCAGAGCTTTGTATATGTCCCTTCTACTAGAGATGCCCTTATCGTGAAGTTGTATGAATTATAAAGTTTTCCCATTTATTCATGAACTTTTCCTGAAGCCAAAGGGGACAAGGGGAAGATACTTCTTAAAGATGTTTGTTACATGGAAGTAAATTCTACAATGTTAACACCATCACTAACCTGTATTAAGAGCAATCAAAACCATTAAGCAATCAGCCAGCATTCTTGTAAAGCCAACTATCTCAGGCAATAACTGGAGAAAAGATCATTCTTTGAGATGTCCAAATGTCTATCCTTCCAAGGTGGCTTTCTGTTGTACATGGGATATTTTAAAGAATATTTGGAAATCACACTGAAAGATTTTTATATATGTTGAACACAGACTAAAGTTCTAATGTAGTCTTAGGCAAGTATCAGGGTATCATAACTGACATCTACAGGTTTGATTAATTGTTAGCCATTAGCCATACCTTGGCAGGAATCCCATATGATACACAGGTAGGTTACTATGTGAAGTTGGTAATATTTTTACAGTGGCATGGATATACTCACAAATCAAAACATTAGACTGCTAAGGGGTAATCTGAAGTTTAACTCAGAATGAAGGCATGTGAGGAATTTAGAGTAATAATAGAAATATTATTAAGACTTGATATGAGTAGTTGGTGTTTAAGAGAGAATCAAGGCTTAAGAAAGATTATGGTGGGAGGAATATAGATGTGCCTCTCAAAGTGCAGCATGAGGGATCCACGTATAGATAAAATATTTCTTTTTTCCCTACATTTTTACTGGTGCATTCTAGTTGTACATACTGATGGGATTTGTTATATATTTGCACATGCATACAATAAAAGATGAAATATTTCTTGACTACATTAATGGCAACATATTTGGGATATTGTATTATACTTTTGCAAGATGTCTCCATAGAAGGAAACTGGGTAAAGAATCAATGGGATCCTTCTGTATTATTTCTTACACAGCATGTGAATGAATCTACAATTGCCTCAAGACAAAAAGTTTAAATTAAAAAAAGGAGGTGATATTCTTTTGTAACATACTTTAGACTGAATGTCTGTGTCTCCTGAAAATTCAGATGTTGAAATCCTGACCTCACTGTTGATGGATTAATAATTAATTGATGGACTAATAATTTGAATAGACTAACTAGGTAGTAGCTACAGGCAGGTCGAGTGTGGTTGCACAATTATAAAAGTGCATCATCTTTCAGGGTCACCTACTGAGTGTTTAATAACTTGACCAAATCAACAGTAGCAAAACAAGTTACAATGGTATTGGACTTTGGGGCCTTTGGGAGCTAAGGAAGTTATGAAGGGGGAGCCCTTGTGAATGGGATAAGTGCCCTTATAAGAGAGGAGAGCTTGCTTCCTTTTCTCTCTCTCTCTCTCTCTCTCTCTCTCTCTCTCTCTCTCTCTCTCTCTCTCTCTCTCCCAGGAGAACACAACAAAAAGACAGCTGTCTGCACAGTAGGAAGGGAGCCCTCATCAGCCCTGCCAGTGCTTTGACCTTGAACTTCCCAACCTCCAGAACCATAAGAAGTAAATGTTTGTGGTTTAACCAACCCAGTCGATGGTATTCTATTAGAGCATCCTAAACTAGAACATCTTTTTACTTAAATGTTTTGTTTGAGTATAAAAATTATTCTGCATTGTCTATAGATTTATCAAACGTTATATTCACAGGTAATTCTGATTTACTTTTTTTTTTCCCCAAAAAGAGCTACCTGGCTGGGCATGGTTGCATATACCTGTAGTCCCAGTGACTTGGGAAACTGAGGTAAGAGGATGGTAAGTACAAGGCTGGCTTCAAAAATTTAGGGAGATCATGTCTCAAAATAAAAATAAAAATGGTATGGAAGAGTGCCTAGGGTTGTGTGTGGCTCAGTGGTAGACTGACTTTGAACTTGTGATCTTCCTGCCTCAGCCCCCTGAGCTGCAAGGATTACCAGTGTGCACCACTGTACCTGGCTACCAACTGCCTTTTGATATGATTTCTTATGGTGTCTCATTCAGTGAATATCTAATAATGCTGGTGGTGACATTATGAAGAATATACAGAAATTTCACACACATTTACATTATTTAGAATATAATCTAATGATGATTTAAACTCTTAGTTCACCAAAACCTTGCACTAGAATTAATATATATTTTCAGTAGTCAACCGTTTAATATTATGATTGATTAAAGGATTGTAAAAACATCCAGTAAGTCCAAAAACTTATATGCATGCCATCAAACTATTTTCATAAGGATTTTATTGTCATATCAAAATTTACTGAAGGAAGTACTTAATGGTTTGTGGCTTGAACTATGTCTATGTAGAACAGTACATTGAGTAAGAGCTTGGGCTGTAGGTTTGTATCCCAGCCTTATCATATAGTTCATCCATGTTGATTAGTTTTCCTGTGTCTCAGTTCCCTAGTCTGTAAAATGGGGATGATAATATTACCTAGTAGGACTAAGGAGTTTATTAAGTGACATGATATATATTAAGCACTTGTCAGATACATTTTATGAGTTTAATGAATGCTCACTAAGGAAGCATACCATTTTACCCTGAGAGAATGTAAAATATCTATCCAAAATTTACATATTAAATAACCAAAAAAATTTTATATAATCAAACATCATGAATATTAACTTATTCTGAAGATATACTATTTTGATATTTCATGTTTGTAGACACAAAATTAGGATGAACTTGAGGTAGTCTTTTGGATCGGTTTGCTTAGAAACAACTTGAATTTTTAAAATATCACAGAGCATCATATTACTAAATGAACTCTTAACAGAAATCAAATGCATTGCTCTTATTAGCATTACAGAACGACACAAAATTTTTTTTGTCTTATACATTCATAGAATGTGTTTTGCATTTTGTCCTGAATGGATGTGGACTTAGTCATTCATGTGAATGTTCTGTTTGTTGAGTTCTCTGTTTCTTAATTTTCCATTTAAATCTAAAATTTTTACTTTGAGTTGTGTGCACAGGTGGTAAGATCCTAAAATAGAAAGGTTTATATTGTTCAGTTACTTTATGGCTCTGTGTGAAATTTGCATTTTTAATTTACGAACAACTTCAGATGTTGACAGAAAGAGGGAGATGGCGACTGCCTCCTGGCAGATCTTCACAGTAAGTGACTGGAATCTAGTCTCCTTTTGCTATTGAAATGTCATCCTCATTTTCTCAACTGCAGGATGTCCAATGGTAAGGAGTCCCATTTTGTAGCTAAGACATCTCATTTTGTATCTACACACTTAAAGGATTGCCTCTTTCCCACTTGGGCTTCCCTCCCAGATTTCCCAGAATTCCAGTACAGCATCTCCTTTTGAGTAATTTCCTATGTCCCCCTGTAACATTATTCCATGGATTTGCTAGTGAAATGAAATACTGCAGTGACCTTTTTAATTCCCCTGACTTTTTTACAATCTTGGAAATTTAGCACAACAGCAGGAGTTTAATCATATTCACTGATGTAAAAGACAAAATAAGGCACCTTTAAATTCAGAGGGAGATGTGACCTCCAAGGTGCTGGGGCCTTCAGAGATTCCAGCTGTCCCTAGGGACTGTGGCAGTCCTGCTTCTCTTGTTTCTCAAGCTGCATCACCACATCTTGGGCTGACACATTCCCTTGCTCACATTTGATTTTGAAGCGGTTAGGCTACAAATTCCTGCATCTGCACCACATTTAAAAAATGTACTTTCCGGAATGTTCATGTTCTACATTCACTTCTTCTATAAGAATATCATTTTTACTTGTTCAGAATGACAATTTATTCAAAGGCTTTGATTTGCTTTTTAAGATGTACCCTTTGATGTTGGATATTTAAAGTCTCCACAACTTGTACCAAACTACAGATAGCTACATGATGCATGAGGCCACCTACCCATTTGTTTACATGTGTGTCTGAAAACTGGTGGACTGATCTTTTAAATCAAATGGAAAGGTTAGGCTGATTCCTTGTGGGTTTGGCAGTGCCCCATCATTTAACCAAGTGCCATTATATGTGTTTTTTAGTTTTAGGTCTCAATTGTTGTGTAGTTTGGTTGATGGATGAGATGGCCTAAAGAAAAGGAAGAAAGGAAAAAAAGAACAATGTTCTTCACATAGCCCAAAGTGACAGAGCAGATCAGCTCTCTTAAATCCCCTGTCCATACAGCCATTGTGATCAAGGTGATTGATGAAGAATCCTATCAGCTCTGAGCTGTTGAGGTGTCAAACTGATAGAAAAAAAAAAAAAAAACAGTACTCACAGTTTTCCTGCAAACAGCTTGAGAGGTCAACAGCAAACACATCTCCACAAATGGGTACGGCTTCTGTCCTTCAGAGACATGCAAGTGATTGTCAATTTACGTTTGTCATGAGATTTTGCTCTCTGCAGCTTTCTAGGTGGTTGCCTTTAATCAGGGAATCACTGACTGTTTCATCTTCCATGACCACTTTTCCCAGTCTTATTAAAGACCTTGTTAATGAAAATTGAGATTCCCCCATTTTAATAGTAAAACGACACTGGATTCTTGTTATTTAATGTCAAATGCAACTGAAAAAGTATGATATGTGATTTATTTGCTTGTTTTCAAGTGGTTTTTCTTTTTTTTCTACCTCTGATAGTATTTGTGGATTATCATGGTTACAGGAGTACAGAGCAGCCCTGTTGCCTCTCAGCCTCATAACTGGAGGACAAGGAGAGACAGACTACATACTATTTATTTTTTTGGTCTGGTGCTATTAGGCTCTGAGCATAACAAAATATTAATGCTTGGAACGCTCTCTGCACAGTATAAAATGGATTCTCTGGTAAAACATACTTAATTCAAGCATATACTAACTTTAGCCAAACCCAAATACAGTTTTAAGAATATACAATTGATTTATAATTACCTTAATCTTTGATAAATATTTGAACTCTAAAATATCATACATTCCTGACCACTGAACTACAGATTTTTTTGGCAAGGGAGATCTTTATTTAAAACTGCTTATCTCTTGGTTGAACTAAAAATACTAAAAGAATAATAATAAAGATGTCATTGCTTTGATATGAGACAGGGGAATTTCAGGTTTCATAATTTTATTGTATTTAATTTGGATTAAGCATAAAATAATGTATCTGGACACAGTTGATAAGAACTTATTTTTTTATTTAAAGACCTATTTAAAGAAGAACAAGCTCATTTAAAAGAATTTGGGGGAAAAGAGAAAAAATAAGCAGGATATATAAATGCACAAATAGTACCACTATCCAAATAAAAGGCAATATATTATGAGCATTTGGTATTGGTTATTTAATATTTTTTGAATATGCAAAGATTTTTTTAAATATAATTTTTTTCATTTCATACATAATTCTTTAACAACTATGGTTATTTAACTTAACACGATATACAAGACACTTCCAAATTATTACATCACTTTCACAAATTGAATACCCATGTATTCTTCTAAGTTCTGTTTGCAGACATTGTTGATTATTGATTCCCCATTGAATCCTTGCTTTAAAAAGCCCCAATTTGTTCAAATGGTTATCACCCTTCTACATGACTTAGGGGAGGGTTGTCTTTTTCCTTAGAAATCTTGGATTGAATCTCAATCAATCATAGTGTCCTATTCTTCTACTGATTGTCTATGGAGTAACATGTAACTCATGTGTGTCCAGTGGGATACAAATTTTATTGTTTTGCTTATAGCTCCATTTCAAGAACTTAAAATATTGTCTTCGAGCTTACCAAGTGCTGAATAAATAACCAGTAAATGAATGAATGCTAAATGTTCAGGAGTTTTCTGCTCAAAATAAGAATTTAGTAGAAAAGATAGTTCTTTCTGGACATTGCTGAGTTTTGATGAGATGCCAGGAGATGCTGCAGCCCTCTTGCTACCAGCATAAGGGTGAAGGCGATCTACAAATGAGATGGTTCCAAGAGACCAAAAGAAGCAGAGCCTAATACATGCTTGCAGATCCCTGAATTCTGAATTTCTTGAGATAGTGTTCCTTATTTAAGGCAATTTGATTTAGTGGTTTCTATTACTTGTTGCTAAAATGATCTCACTTGATACATGCTATTTTACATTAGAAATTTCCAGAGGTTTTAAAAAATTTATTCAAAAAGAGTTTAATAAGCTTTCATTTGAGACTACCTGCCATTATAAGACATAATAATAAAACCTCTTGCTAGACTTAAGGAATAGACAGATGCTGATTTTTAAGAGATTACATGAATGCAATATTTATTTTGTAAAAATCCAATACTTAATAAAACCAATATTTAATGAAACATGGTAAATGTAATTGTAATCAGCATTCCAGATCTGTAAATTTCACATCTGTGAATTGGACCAATATCAAATTGTGTTTTTAAAAAATTGTGTTTGAGGGGCTGGGGTTGTGGCTCAGCAGTGGAGCACTCACCTAGCATGTGTCGGGAACTGGGTTCAGTCCTCAGCACCACATAAAAATAAATGAATAAAGGTATTGTGTTCAACTAAAAAAATATTTTAAAAATTGTGCTTGAACTGAACATGTACAGACTTTTTTCAGACATTGTTTCCTCAACAATGTAACAACTACATAGCATTTATATAATATTAGGCCTTATAAATAACTTAGAGATGATTTAAAGTATACGTGAAGATATGCGTAGATTGTTTGCAAATACTACACCATTTTATGTAAAAGACTTGAGTATTCACAGATTTTGGTATCTTTGCGAGGTGCTAAGGCCCATCCCCCAAGGATATTAAGTGACTGCTATATAGATTTTCCCATAATATAAATATCAGCATCATGTGGACCTTTCTACAGGACCAGATAATTCTAAGTCTCAACCTGCATTGTTTTCAAAGCTGTGCATAGAATATTATCTTCATGTCATTGCCAAGTTTCTAAAAGTCATTGTTCTTCAAAATTTAGTGGCTTAAAATATATTATTCCTCATGGTTTCTAGGGGTCAAGAATTTGAGACAGACTCAGCTGAGTGGTTCTAACTATGGGATTCAGTGATGGCTCTCAGATGATAGTGGGAGATTAGTGACAAGGCAGGGGCTAGAGCATCAATCTGCTAGAGTATGGGCCTCTTGGTCCAAGGGAGAGGGGGCCCAGGATGCAGAAGGGTGTGATTTCATACATTTGTTCTTAAGTCAATGCAACATGGATTTGCATCTCTTCTAGACCAGATTTAACTTTGATTCTTTTTGATCTCGTGCTTTTTATTCAAGCATTGTTCTCAACATGTGTTATGACCATGATGTATTTAATTATTTGTCTCTCCCATTTGACTATATGGACATGAAAGCAGACAATACTTCTGTCTGGTGCACCTAGCTAAGTGACTCAGCAATGTCAGCAAGGTTTTCTCCAAAGAGGAAAGTGAGTGTGTGTATGTGTGTGTGTGTGTGTGTGTGTGTGTGTGTGTGTGTGTTGTGTGCACGCTTATGTGCACACATTGGGAGATTAATTATGTAGAAATTGATTTGTTTTTGTTCCATTAGAGATATACTTCAACTATGGTGAATATATCAATGGGACGTTTCAAGTTATCACAGGAAAGACCATTTAATAGTAGCATCTTTCCAACAATGGCTCAGAGGGCATCAATGCAATGAGCCTCCTGTCATGAGAGTATAAGCAGAGGCCATGTGCGTGTCTCCCAGGGATATATGCAATAGATCCTAGTTCTGGATGGACAGTGAGATTAAATGAACCTGAATTCCCTTCTAACACTGTTTATCTAATCCTGGTAAGGTAAAATTCTAATTACAATGAATGAGGGAAATTAACACTTATTAAGTTCCTCATGTAGACACAGATATTTGTAGCCATTTGTGCATATACCTATGAACAATATATAATTCTTGGTCCTCATGGAGCTTAGATTCTATAATCTATACAATAAGTAGATTATCATATAGATAATTATCTATATAACTTATAGATAATTCTATAAGTAGATAAAAGCATAAATAGAGCAATTTTAGATAGCAATTAGCACTATGAAAAAAATAGATTAATGTGCAGAGAGTGATTGGGGTTGAGACCAAAGGGCATTAGATGAACTGGCAAACAAGGAAACATGTCATGCTTTGATAGCATTTCTACAGAGGCAAATGTGCAGGAAATGTTTAGTATTGCTACATTTAGAGATATCTTTATCTTTGAGAATCCTGATTTTGTGTATTGTGTGGATGCCAAAGAAGAAAAACATAGTCACTCATCTGAGGAAGTTACAGTCATTTGGGGAAAAACAACCAAGTCATTGGTAAAGGGTTAAATAGTAAAACAGAGCTGTCCAAAGTAAACCAGACTAGAGAGCAAATGTAGACTATAATGAAAGGAAAAAAATAATGTGGTTAGGAGCAATCAGGGAAGATATAGAAATTAAGAGGGCTCTAAAATATATAATTTTACAGTAAAAGCATCAGAAAACCAAATGTTCAGATTATGGCTAATATGATAATGGAATGCCTGTTATGGGCCCGCATATTTGATCTGTTACAAATTTCTGACATGCTTCTGCATGTAAAATATATCATTGTAAGCTCAGGGCCCATTAATATGTGCAAATGTTCATGCAGCAGATGGCATCTCACTGTATAAACATTATCAATGCAGATATTAACAGCTAAAATGTTACCTATTTCATGTACCTACTTCTGTAACATGGACCCCAAGGATTGCTTAATTGTGAAGGTTTTTTGATATACGATCTCATCTCTCTCTCTCCATTTTTTTTTGTCCAAAGAAAAGAACCTTCAAAACCATCATGCATAATGTATCTATAAATGGCAATAATTAATTTTACTATTTTCTCTCAAACATGAATAGCTATATATTGCAAGTTCATGCTCTCTTTTAGGGGAAAGTTACTGATATTAGAAGAAAGAGTTGCAAGCTTGCATTTATTCATTACTTGTGTATTCAAAAATAATTATTGATACGCTACTAAGTGCCTGGTACTGAGAAATCAGAGGACAGCAAACAATAATACCATCCTTTCCCTTCAGACCTGTGCAAATAGCAAAGAGTTCATAATAGGATCAACCATGGTGTGCTGAGGGAAGAACTGTGTACAGAATCTCTATCTAAAGAGTTCCTAAAGAGTATATTCATTTAAAAAATAGTTTTAGTTGTAGTTGTCACAATATCTTTATTTTATCTATTCATTTATATGTGGTGCTGAGAATCAAACCCAGGGCCTCACACATGCTAGGCGAGTGCTCTACCGCTGAGCCACAACCCAGCCCCAAGGGTATATTCATTTAAAAAAAAAAACAACATTTATTTATTTATTTTTTAGGTATAGATGGACACAACACAATGCCTTTATTTTTATGTGGTGCTGAGGATCGAACCCGGGTCCTGCCCATGCTAGGTGAGCGCTCCACCGCTGAGCCATAATCCCAGCCCGAGTATATTTATTTTTAAAATAAAAAAAAATTGGGCCATTTTTATGACAGAAATGAATGCCAACATTTATTAATGAACACATAGAATTGTTTTTATTTTAAAATGCTTTGAAGTTTACTTTGCATGACTCACAAGTCTCTGCCAAGAAAAAAATTCTCATCTTCAAAGCAGAGTTTTGAGACATAAAGTAATCATATCAAAAATTTCATATAAGTATAAAAAGAAATGTCTCTAAAGGAGAGAAAAAATGGTTTTTATTATTTGATAAGCATTCCTGAAATAATCTTGGCTGTAAGAACAGAGCAATGTAAAGTCTCTCTTTGGTTTGTGGGAATATCAACTTTTCATGAATAAATTAATTTTAAAAAGCTTTATGTCTTTGATTTCAGAGATATGAGGAGAATCCCCCCAACCCTCAATCATGCATACATATGGAATGTCCCCCTGAAACTTCATTCAACAAATTCTCAGTAGACTATGAATTCAATCTCCTGCACTATACAAATAACCAATTCAGTATGACCAGCCACCCCATACACTAATTCAATTTAAAGCTATTGGGAAATGAAGAAAAACCAGATGTTGATCTTATGATACAACCACACATCTGCCACTGCAGAAGGATTTATGAAATGCTGCAATGGTGAGAATATTTTCAGACATCAGCAACATTCTCTTTTCTGAGTGTCACAATGCCTCCTGGATGAAGACATCAAAGAGTCACAAACAGGAACAACAAATTTAGCACTAGGGCTCTGCTCACATATACCAAGCAAAATGGAAATATCATGGAATTTGAAGGATAAGTTTTAAAAATGTCAACAATTTTCACACACTGGCCAAATATTTTAGGGAACATAAATTCTGCAAAAGCTTCCCCCTGCTTCATTTTTTAATATGCAGAAGTAGATATCAAATTCTGCATTAATCCACTTTTGAATTTTGAAATTTAAGAATAAAAATCAGAAAAGCTTTCTGTTGTTTTTTTTATATAGTGATGTTTTAAAGAATTATTTGAGGAACATGTCAAAACAAGACAAAATAACTAAGAAAATCTACTTTATAAAATATTACTATTTTCAATATTATTATAATTTACTTATTGCATAATTTAAGCAAGATGTATTTCACCTAGTATAAACAGATACCACTGTACTAGGTTGTTAGTCTTAGAGCATAGTTTTCTTTACTAACTTTGTGATTCTTTGGGATCATTTTAATTTTAAAAAATAGTATTATGGGTTGAGAGAGTAATTATCAACCTTGGTTCTGTCAATTTTCTTTTTAATGTCAATCAGGAATTAATATATTCTTTCAATTTAAGGTTTAAACTTTTTTGTTGTTATTCTTGCTTTTTGTCAAAAACAGCTTTATTTTTTGTTGTTGATTTTTAGTTTTTAATTTTTGTGTGTGGAGATTTAGGAAAAGTTCATTTTGATTCCATGGGCATTATATAAAAATAATTTTATGGATCAATTTTATCCATATTAAACAATTTAAATGTGTATTGATTATTATTTGAAAAATATTTACTGACCAATATTTTGATCCTCTGGGAAAGATATCTTTAAAGCAAATAATATTTAAGAAATGTAAATATAAAAGAGGGCTCAAGATAAAATCAAGAGGAGAAAATGAAAGTGTTATGTAAACTTTTCAGAAGATAGAAAAAAGATTTTCCTCTAATTTTTAATTTAATTTTTATTTTGTAAAGGCCTAGATGGTATGGTGAAATAGCCTTCTTCTTTTCTGACACTCTTCCTATTGACCACCAGATGTCAGACTTTCACTGCAAATTTAAACTTCAACCACCAGTAGGCACCGTTATTTTTTTTATGTGTAAATACTATTCTGAAATCATTTTTTTAAATTACATCACACAAATTGAAAACTTACTTTTGAATATTAATTCTCAGACATTGATTTTAACTGTTTCAGATATACACTTATAGTGTTCATTTGCAGTATTCTGATTTTCAATATGAGTTTATATTTGAGATCTCTTTATATTTACACATACACATAGTAATAGATCTCCTTTTAATAAAAATTGTATCCAAAGATGCCAAAACAATCTGGATCTATTTTAAATAAAACAAAAACTGGATAATTTAAATTTAAGAATGTCAAAATACAATTTATTTTTTGATTTTAACAAAATTAAAAATAGGTGGAAAATAAGTGTTCTATTTTTCATTTAAAATCTGTTTCATAGGGTGTTATTTTCTCACATCCATAACATTATGCCAAAATTTTTAATTTTTTCATTCAAAAACCAAATATAATTTGATTTAGCATATTTAATTTTACATAATTTTAACCAGAAAAAATTAAGCATCTCGGTATTTTACTTTGTTTTTATTTTGTATATGCTATGACTCAAAGTATGAAATGCTACTAAAACATAAATTTTTCCTTTCACTGAGTTGTGTGTAAGGTTCTATGAATACTGAATACATTTAACATGATGTTTTATAATGTTTTTAAAGAATCATGTCTTTTATTTTTGTGTATAATACCTGAAATGCATTAATAAAAGTATAGCATAACAAAAATATATAAAAATAATTGAAGAACTTTGGTATTATGATCTTTATGTGTAGTAAGATTTTAATATTTACTAGTTTATGATTTCATACTATACAAAACCTAAATGATATTAAGAAGTTTGTAACTGGAAGAACACAGGTCATCAAAAAGCATATTCTGTTTAAATCACTCAAAAAATTAAAAAAAAATACACATAGACACTATCATACGCATGAGAGTATATTAGCATATTGGTGAAAAACATGCAACTATAATTTATGTTTCTGACTTGACATTTATAATAGTAAAATTGTAAAGTTTCCAAGCTTCTAGTTATAGCAAATTAGCATAAAGTTATCTTAAAGGAAAGGAAAAGAATGTAAAGAAAAGCAGAGACTGTTGGATTGTGTATGCAGGGAATTATCTTATTTAAACCACATCTTTCTACCCTTTTAGAATCAACTTGCCTCTTGGCAATGTATCAAAAATAACACATTGACACTGTTCTCTGTCTTCACTCCTGATAAAAACTTTATAGTCTATTGTTCTCCCCAATGGAAAAATAATCAACTCCCTAGAATTGTTAACTGACAATGGATTGTCCTGGTTTCTTTTGTGATCATCCTTTAATTGTGTTGATTTTAATAATTTTATTAAAATAAAAATATAAAGAACCACTTTGTTATTTTTCAGTGTAAATATAGCTATTTCTCCCTTAATTCATTAAATGTGAGTTTGAAATCTTTCTCTTTTTAGCATCAACTGGACATATTTGTCACTGACTTTTCACTGCTACAAGATATCTTTCTTTTATAAGAGGAGCTTCATTCAATCGGGTTTCTTTTAATATGTACGTATGCCTTAGTAAGTGAATAAAACTTTGCTTTTGCTTGATAGTAGGTATTTCATCCTCATTATTGAGACTATGCTGAAACCGTGAATACTTGTCAAAGATTCATTTTATAATCCTGAGATTGGTTTGGCATCCATGATTTACACAGGGGCTCTGCTTACAATAATTGATTCATACCATACTTAAAACACACTGATCTCATTTATAGGCATCTCAATTATAGGAAGGCATTTTAGCTGTGGCAATTTAGACTTATATTAAAAGGAAAAGAAAGAGACACCCTCTACTCCCTTTGGATTTCTGCAACACATGAAAGAATTAGGTCATATCATGTATCAAAATAAAATCCTGTTTACTGACCTTTCTAGACTCAAATGGTTGCCCTGGAAATGTAAAATAATGAAATGTATTTCATCTTGAACAATATTTGCATAGTCAAGAATGAAAATATTATCAATCCTGTTATCTTCAGGTACTTGTTTTCCTATTAATAATTTTATAGTAGCAAAGTGACAAAACAGTTTTGAACTATAAATTCTAACATTTAAGTCAGTTTTCTACACAGAAGCTATCAATTCTAACAACCTAAAATATGAAATGCAGCATAGTAAGTGTATTTGCTAAATATATGGACAGGCTAGTTTGTCTTTAGAGGTATGTGTTATGTGGTGTAAAGAATTACTCCATAAACAATTCTGTGAAGATGTGAAAAAACATCTTCAAAACCAGTTGATCATATTGCCTTACGTATCAGAATGCTTTTCATTTTTGGAGGCTTGGATTAAAATGCAGTAGCTGTTAAAGAAAACGTGGAAAGTTCCTTTTATATTCAAATATTTGTGAATACTTGAAATGACAGAGAATAATTGGTGAAGTACTGGTTCTGAAAGGCAAACTGAAGCAACATTTTTATTTCATAAATCATTTAAAGGCTATTTAATACCGTACATTTCTTCTAGTGGTGTGCTTTTCGTTGAAATTTCATCATTGTTGCAAAGATTTTTTTAAAAAAACACAATAATATCAGCATTGAAATTTTATCCACAGAAGAAAACATATTTTGTAAAGTAACAGGAGTATGTTTTATAAAAAAGCATTTTCAAGCAATTACATAAAGCTACATAAAAATACAACAAAAATTAGGTTAGTGTACTTAATGTTCCTTGCTTGTGAAACACACTCATTAAGTTAATAATATCATTCCTATGACTTACCACCTCTTAGGTATGGGAGGACATTTCTCTGGAGGGAAGAGGAAACTTTGAGTTTTCCTGTCAACTGTGAATATTCTTGATTTGGCTGATGGGAGTCTTGATCTCCCAATCCTAATATCTTCAAGTGCAGGGAAATCTAATTCATTAACTTTTCCAAATGGTTTTAAAAGTTTCCGTTCATCAGGGACCATTTTGACCTTCTTTATCCACACCACTCTAGAGATCAGTAATACAAATGACAAAAACTGATACCCATTAGTCAGTAGCCCAAAAGCCCTCTCTGTTTGAGTAGACACTCTAAAGGCAAATTATCTTTGTACAATAATATCCATATTTAAATGAACTCTTATACACATGATACTAGATTACAAGTTTTCTAAGATCAGTATAATACCATTTTATATGTTTTGATCCTAAAATTGAGACACAAAATATTTTCTAAAACGTGCTCACGGCAAAATGTATTTTGAAAATATCTGGAGAGAATTTACTTGTTTCTCTTCTTTTATGTTTAAATCAAACAGTAAAAGTAAAGCAAAATTCTAATAAATGGCCCATTTTCAGCACAAAGGAGAACTGTTTTTCTTCAAGTTACTCCAAACTTATGAAACAGTTTTTGAAAAGCTCACCTACTTGAACAAAAATGAATTAAATTTACATTTTCTCTTTTTTAGCAAATGATCCCTTAATAATTAGAATTAATATAGAATGTCTTCTAAGTATTTAAAAGGATAGGGGGCATTTCTGAAGGATTTTAGTCATTAAAGAAAACTATTATTGAATGTTTATTTTATTTACAATATGAATAAAATGTTTGTAGTTCATTTGTTACAAACTAATAATTTTATAAGTCAATGTAATATATAGTATCCATGAATACAAAAGAGAACTTTTGTGATTTGAATTTAGAATACATTGGAGTTTCTAGAATGCAGTAAAAAAAATAATATAAAGATTTTTAAAGATTAAGACAAATGAAGACTAATTTTCAAGGTTATATATGCTTGTGAGTGGTGGTATTGAATTCCCAAGGCTGTGAATTTACATTTTTTTTTTTTTTTTAGTTTCACAAGGCTGTATTATCCCTTTCAAAGGGAAGGAATGCATAAGTTTTTTTATTCTTTAAAATAAAGATATTAATACATTAATATAGTTTGTTACTTTCCTTAGCTAACTGGAATTGACTTCATTAAGGTGAGATAAATAAATAAATCCTAATGTTTTTAGTTTTTAAAATAAATAAGTTAAAATTAACTAGAAATTCAATTTTGAGTGACAATATTAGAATAAAAATATATCAAGTACTTTAAAATGAATCTGTAGGGAGTGAGGATATGATGAGATGAATTTTCTTAAAAATTCCTTAATTTTGTATTGCTTAGCCTATTTATTTTCACTTATAGAATTTAAATTTCATATACTGTATACATTTTATTAACATTATATAACATTGTCTATAAGCAAATAGGCATTTCAAACTGTGCTAATACTTTGAGAAGAATAGAAAAGATTAAAAAATAAAGCTTAAAAGATTTGCATTATGTTAAGATTTTCACTCAAGATAATTTTTTTCATTACATTGTGTATTTTCAGTATTTTCTTGAAACAGACTATCTATACATGGACCTCTGTTACTCTTGTAGAAAAGATTTTTACCTTTTCAGGAATAACTAATATACTGAAATCACTCTCCCTTCACTTCTATAATTGCAATCATTAATAAACATTTGTGTGGCAGTGCTATTACCAAGAAGTACCTAAGGTAAATACATATTTTACAAAATCTGGATTATGTTCTCAATTTGCACTCCATTTCCTCTTTCCACTTGGTTATACTTTCCCCACTTCTCTTGTTTATTTTCTTAATCACAACTTCCTGCACCTGTCTGAAGAACCATAGTGGTTACAGTTACAAAGCACTGGATACAGAAACATTTCTATAGCCAGTTGATAAAGAATATTGATTTATTTTGGGTGCTTTTTCTTGCCACTCTGTTTTCTGTCCTTGTCACATTTACTCCTGGTATTGGACACTTCTCTCTCAGTTGTTTATTTCATTACACACCCCTGCCAAACTGGATCCTCTGGAAAGACTACTCCCAAGTCTCATGGATACATTAACTTTAAAATACTGGGTTTCTTTTGAGAGTTGGCTTTGTGTTGGGGTGTCTTAAAAAAAAATCTATTTACTTTGGGAATCAGAGGATTTGTGAGAATTCCCTTCTCATGTTTTCTTTTCCAGTCCCCACCTTAATGTCAAATAAGGTGGGGTTGTGCATTTTGGATAACTTCATGTCCCAATAATACTTCATTTGTAATGCCTAGCTCCTGAACAGTTTGTTAAGGAAAAATAATATGCAGATAGTAAACCCCTAAAGATGGTTTAAATTTTTTTTCTCATTTGCATAGCAAGATTTAATTTCCATCCCTTAAATATGACGAATTGCTGAGATTTTCTCCAGTTAATGCTTTTAACAGCTCCCAATAAACTTCATTAATCAGGCAAGCTAGAGGCCCAATGTGTAGCCTGGAAGCAGCTAATTTGCTTGATGAGACCCCGACTTTAGTGAATAAACAGGTGTATAATCTGAGGGCTTTATGGCCTTAATTACAGTCTAATCAGTTCAGCAGTTGGCGGGCAAAAGAGAAAGAAAAAAAGGTTGATGGTGGCAGGAGGGGACTCAAAGCCACTTTTCCTAAAAATAGGAGACATGCACTCTTTCTTATTACATTACTATCTCCAATTTACTCTCCCGGTCTGCCTCCTCTTTTCCCGATCTCTTGGCCTTCCTTTTCCTCAACCTCTACGTCCCCTGCTGCTGCTCTTAGCGTCTCCCCTGGAAGCACCCCGCTTCCCGATCTCGGGTGCTGCACCTCCGCGGATACTGGTTTCTTCTTTTCCTCCGGCGATGGGGTCACTTTGCTCCCCCTCTCCTCGGCTTCTCCCTCTTTCCTCCCCTCCTTTCCCGCCCTCTCCTCTCCCGCCGGCGCGCCTCCCGCCTCCCGCTCCCCGCCGCACATCCTCCCTGTCACCCGTGGGCCGCCTGACAAATCACTTCAAGGGCAGCCGAACTTTGAAGGACAAGACAAAGCTTCAGCATATGGTCCAATCCCCAGATGTTTGTCTTTCTTCCTCTTCTCCTCCCGCCTCCCCCTTCTCGGGGTTCCTTTGGAAACCCTGCTCCTCGCTGCCGGCTCCGCGCGCTGCGCGCCGCTCCCTCTCCCCCACCGCCAAGTTCGGCGCCGGCTGAGAAGTAGCTGAACGTCCCTTTTACATCTTTTGTTTCGGCGGCCTCCCTTTCTAGCCGAAAGGGAGTGGGGGTTAAGGCGAGATTTCTTTAAACCTAATGATTTATGTTTAACTCAAATTAAAGCAAGTGTCCTGGCCAGTTAACGCGACGTCGGGGTGCGGAGGAGGGCCTGGGAGAGGCCGGGTGCAGCGCGGGGAGAGGGTGCTGCGGAACACTGGAGGGCTCGGGACAGGGCACAGTCCCAAGACCCTTACGCTGTCCCATGGGCTCCGTCTGGGGAGCTGCTCCGGGTGCCCGCGCTACCGAGAACTGGGAGTCCCCCAAAGAAGGGAAGGGCGCTCAGCAGTCGGGGACTGCGTAACACCCCCACCCTAAGGGCCCCAGCTGCAGAGGAAGCGACCCTCCTTCGCTTTACAGACCAAATCCTGCTGTTCCTCTGCAGGGAGGGTGGTGCAAGAGACACCCCGGTTTGGGCAGAATGCTGCTGCTGCGCCTCGGGCGGTGGTGGGGAGGGGTCCTGCGCGCTGCGCGCCCGGTCAGTCCGGTAGGGCACTAGCCTCCTTCCGGGAAATGTGAGGGTCAGGGTAGGGAAGAGGCAGCCACCCGCCGCTTCATGTGCGGATTGAATCCAGCTGGGCTCAAGCCCCAGGCGCCCTCGAGGCTCTAGAGTTGGCTGGACCCCACCGATCAGTGACTAGCCCTCCTTTCCCCCCTATTTCGGACCACCCAAACCTCCCACCGGGTGTCCTCTGGTCAGCGGATGACCCGACACCGCCGGAAACTGGTTTGGTGGGAAGTCGTGGACATCTGGCCAGGCCAGCTCTGGGGCGAAGGAATTGTTCCAAACTGCCAGGCAGTTTACTTTATTCCACCCCCTCCACCTCCATCGTCTTAGCTGTGATGGATCCGTAAGCGCCCAAAGTCAGACACACACACACACCCTTCTTAATCAGCTGCCTCTATATATAACCACACAACTTTACTGGCACCAGGTCAACAAAAGCGGAGAGCGCGGCGAGGAAGATAAACGCAGTGCAAACAATGAAATAAACGGGACGTGTATGTTTGCATATACATTACCCAGTGAAATCCGATTGTCCTAGGACAAGCTAGCACTCAAACGCTGCACTCGTTTTATTTCTCCGTAATTTTATTTGCCAACATTGAGAGAAGGTGGAAGGTAAAAATCCTACATAAGAAAAATAAAAGGGCATCCAGCAGTCTATTCTGTTCTACAAAATGTTTTAGAAGTCTGAGCATGTGGGAATGTCCTGTAGTACAGAGAAACTGGGCTCACCCACAAATGCAAATTCTAACTCAAGAAACTGAGTTTACATATTCAGATATTGTATTTATTGTTACCGCTCCCCACCTTGTTGGGGAGAGTTTTCAGTTATTGAGTGGGGTATGTTTTTGTTTATTTCTCTCCCTAAACATTCTAAGAATAATAGGTAACATTATTGTTTAAGCTGAAGCGTTTAATTATTTTAGAGACCCAAACTCATATATATGAACAACATACACAGTAAAATACATAATCAATATTCTATTCTTTACTCGTATACTAGAAAACAGTTCTACACAGAAGTATTATCCCATAAAATATTGACTTATAAAATACGTACTTAAAATATATTTTTACCACATTTAATCTCAATAAGTGGCTGAATTGGGAGATAATTAAAGTATTTACATTATAGTTGCAATATCTTAGAGTATGGCACTATAAGGAACCATTTAAACATTGTGATATTAAATCCGAGTTTCCAAAGAGAACTACAGTAAGAACTTAAGAAAAAAAAATCTCTGCTACCCTCAACTAAGATCATATAGTCATTTTTGGACAATAAGTGAGCCTTGACCTTTTGTTCTTTTTCCTTTATGTGATCAAAAAGAAACAAATGTCTGTGTTAGGACTGGATGAGTGAGACGTCTCTAAAAGAATGGCCACGCTCAGCATCCTCTACTTATCTAAACTAAATTACAGCTTAATAATATTGTGTCTTGCTGCACGGGTGCTCCTGTATTACCTGAGCGGACTGGGGCATCTTGCTGCCTAATTTCTCTTTTGTATTATGTCTTGATAATCAAAATATATTATTCTTTCTTTCTTTTTTTTTTTTTCAAAATATAATGGGAATCCCTCCTCCCCTGCCCCCAAGTTCTGAAAATTCTCAAACCGCCCTGGAGAAATACAAATGCACAAAGCACAGGCGAAGCAGGCCCTGTGTTCAGCACTCAATCATTTCCTGTCACAGGTGCAGCCACTATGCATTATCCTGCCATGATTGATAGAGTGGGTTTGTGCAGACTGGGGGAGCTGGGGAGGCTCAGATGGGGTCCTGTCAGTTGGGCTCCATTTCATACTACCTGTAGGGAAAAAGGAATTCTTTGCAGGGATTGGCTGTTTAGTGAGTTTTAAATTTTAGTTCCTCATATATAATGGAAAGGTCATAATTTCTAAAAGTTAAGTATAGCTTTAAGCTCTATCTTAAAGTAAACTTCATGCTGGGGGAAAACAAAAACAAAACAGCTAATTGGTAACAGACTTCATTTAGAGTTGGCATGCTATAGAAGTACACCTACAACCTAATTTCCCAGAATTACATTACAGATGTAGAGATTTTTTTCCTTAAATCTTAGTCTTTAAACAGAAGCCAAATTTTGGGGCTGATCCCCTCAAATAACTTAAGGATGCAACTATCTAATATTGAAACTGACATATAAGAAGTCGAAGCCATGCTGTCATGTCATTGTGAACCACTTTATTGGACAAGAAATTATATTATTTGCCATTTAATAATGCGCCAAACATAGAGAATGTAAGATAAAACAAAGCAGAAATCTTTATCATTTTAGATTGTGGCTATACTCCATTTTTGCTTGGGAGCAGATTTTTGAGTTTGCTTTTGCTGTGATCAGTCAAGATCTTAACTAATTAATGTAAGATCAAAGTTGACAACCATCTCACCAGTGTTATGTAAAACTGTAAAATCCTCTAGGTCCTTCATTTCTTTTTGAAATGGCTAAAGGCAAAATGATTTGCATAAGGAGGTCTCAGATTTTAAAATGTAGAACTTCTTTCATTGGGATTATTAAGTGGCTTTCAATGATGTCCACAGATGTTCAAGCACCCACTGCAATGCTTTAATATTTTTTTCCTTGTGGTTCTTCCATACAGCCTAATAAATTGTTTAAAAATGATAGAACTGGGGAATTAAATGGCTTTGAAAAATGTTCCCAAATTTTTTGACACTAGGACATTCTTTTATATCAATATATCTCCATTTTATAACTGTGGCAAACAATATTAAATTTCTCTGGAAAATTTGCCAGCTAAATTTTGTTCCTGAATATCAAGTTATGTTTTGTACATTTTTAACTGACAAATTATACCCACATAAAATTAAACTTTGTAGCCAGTAAATACTCTTTTAGAAAACAGAACTACATTTATAAAGCATTTTTGTTTTTATATTTTTCCTATTACAGAAACTATCTGGCAAGTACAACAGATTAAAAATCTGATGTCTCAAATCATCAATATTTGGGGGTAAAGGTCTTTGTAAAGTGCATTTATAAAGATATATTAATGGTAATTTATATTGCAGTCTTCTCTTTTTTACAAGAATTAGAATGAAAAGGAACATAAAATCTTATATGTTTCCTAGTAAGTTTCAATGTCTGGCACATTAATTGACTTTTTTTTTTATGTGAGCACATGCTGAATAAATATATAGATTGCTATATTTGTAAGTATATCATATCTAAATACAAATAATATCAATCATTATATTTTAAAAAGTCTGTGCATTAGTTTCATTTGGAACAATTATATTTTAAAAATCAGGACTTTAAATATTTGGAGGGCTTTTAATTATTTTTTTGTTAGAAAAGCACATTTTAAGAATTTAAAATATAAAGGTAACATTAAGATGCATACCACTTTATTATAATTAGCATTAGGCTGTACTAGATTCATAGTTAATTTTGTCCACTTTGTTTTTATGCTAACCATCAATCAAGATGTTATATTTTAGTTATATAAAGTGTCCATGTTTCTTTAGTATGTCATTTATTATTATAAGATGAAAAATGTTTTCTACCTTACATAATAACACCACTGCATTAAGTTCTTATTCAAGAAGAAATAACTGTATGTACACATAGAGGAAAACCTGCAGTTTTCTTGAATACCAGTGAGTTTTAGGTTTGAATTGAATTACATTTATGACTTACAGATAACATGGATAGGAACTGAAAGATGATTGTGGCTAAATGCAATAGAAACTTTGTGAAAGGATGCAAGAAACTTTGACGTTGGATGTGAATGCAATGTCTGTTCTTCTCATGGAGGGTATTTACAGTTTTTAAAAAATATTGATATGGACCTCAAAATTGGCTGAGAAGCCAAACTCATATCACACAGAAACAAGTGAACCTCTTTGTTGTATGTGTGTGTGTGTGTATTATGCTAAAAGCAAACCCAGACTGGCAATGTAACCATCACCAGGTAAGTTTATCAAAGCCAGATTCTGTGGCCAGGAGAAACAACTTTTTGTCTTTCTAGTTGCTTGCCACAAAGGAAGAAAAGTAGAGCAGTTTTACTTCTAAATGATAGGTGATACTGTTCAGTAAATAAAAACATCTATGCATTTCTATCAAACAGACAGCAGTGCATACACAAACATTTACACACTTTGTGACATTCTCCAAAGAATACCATAATGGCACATGGAAGGGAGTGAAGGAGGGAAGAACAATAGAAGAAAATATGAAAAGCCAAAGTTTGAAAAATTTTTGGTTCTTGAATAATGTCATTCATTTTTTTTTTGTTTGATTGCTTGTTGCAATTTTTGCTTCTTGGAGGCTGTATACACTTCTTATCAGGTTTAGGGCTCCTAAAGCACCTTTTGATTAGGAGCTAGGATAACAGCTTTCAAAACTATCTCCATGTGAATTGAGGAAGCCAATGAGACAGCTACCTAAGGAAATAATAACCGTTGAGTTCTCTCTTGGAAATCCACAGTTCTCACCTTTCTGTAGCTCCCTTTTCTCCAAGTAGAACTAAGTGAAGTTGCTTTTTGTTTAATGTCTTACAGCTTTTGATTCTTCATGGCTTATGAGGCTAGCTTTTTTTTTCCCCCTGAAAATGATTATGTGTATAGCCTGCTAATGAAACTCTTTGAAGTAGAGTAGCATAGTGATTTATTAGTAGTAGTACTATTATTAATATACATAGGAGTAGTTCTCAAGTGACAGCAATATAGTTAGTAATATCAAGAATACAAAAAAAGACAGGACTCTAGTGCCTGTCAGAGAAAAAGACAAATAATGTATAACCAAATCAGGTGCCCATTCAACCCAATAAATGAACTCAGTACATTGGTGTCATTATTTTCTTTAAGTATTATTTTTTAAAAAATTAGTAGAGCTACCATTCTAAATCATGTAGACAAACTGGATAAAATAAAAGGCATTTAGGTGGAAACTTGATTTTTCCGATTTTATTTTTAAACAAGCTCACAGTTGTTTCTTGCATATAATAAAGATTGAGAATCACTATTTAAGACTCAAACTAGATGTTTTAGTCTTTCCCGGGAATGTATTTTTCTGAAATAATTTATATTGTAAGATTAGATTTATATCAGAATAAACTTCTTTCACAAGGATTGAAATTGTAAATTTAGAAATTGGGAGTCTGCTTAAATTAACCTTATGCACTATACAATTGAGTTGAAGTCTTTAAAGTTGAGATGATGGACAAATAAATATTCTCACCTCTATCCGTTTTAATTATATAAAGAACAAATATGTTAAGTAGTTTTATTTCCATGCAGTAGTCTTTTAGATGTTTGCTTTTGATGACTGCATGAGTTGCTCTAAAGGCTCTGAAAAAGCATTCATTCTTTGTGAGGGTCTGTCACAAGTCTGTTTTTCTTGAGTATGTCACTTTGCACTGCATCACTAAAAGGGTAGAAGAGCCATAGAAACACTGGAGAAATAAAAACATCCCAGTGCTTGTTGTTTGACAAAAATGAAAAAAGTGAAAAAAATCTTTTCAGAAACACTTTAATAAATGAGTTAAGACTTAGAGAACAGGCAACATTACAGAAACTTGTTGACAGATGTTCCTTGAATGGGTTAATAGAAGTATGGTAAAGACCAGTTTAGAAAGCTTTCAGGCACTTCTTTTGTCTTCTAATCTCTTCTGAACTGTAGTCTCTTCCTATGGAGCACATCCTATAAAGGCAGTTAGCAAGTCACAAAGCAGGTGACACTATTGCCTAAAGAGATGATGAGTTTGTTACCCCAAAATCCTGTGTGCCAAGTGTCTATTCAATACCAGCACAGTGGGAGGGGCCAAGGAGAAAAATCCAAGAACCAATGGACACTATGCATCTTCAAGCAACTTTCAACTTTATAACAGAGTGGTTGCTTTTTTCAAAAAGCAGGGAAGCCAAAAGGAATATTTTCTATTTATTATAAATACAAATTGGGTTTAAAGAAGATGGTAGCACTCTTTGTTACAAGTTTCAGAATCTGGCTTAAACCCAAGGAGAATACAAAGCTTAGAAAACTGAGAGGTCTTTGGACTTGCATCAGAAAAGGCCACACTGAGTATCTCTCCTATTCACCTAATGCTGCATTTCTCTCCTAACTTATCTGTTATAGCAGAGTCAGCCTGACTGTAAGTGTTTTTCCCACAATGTACCAATGTTTCCCAGCAGCTCCCACACCTATATGCTTGTTTGTGAAGGAGAAAAAGAGAATGCATCTTTATCCCAGTATTTTTATCAAAATCCTAACAAATGTCATATGCCTATCCCCGAACTAAATATGCCACCAAGGCAATTCAGATCCCAAGTCTCACTTTTAGAGCTGAGGATGAATTTAGCATTCTGGGAATTGCCAGCCTTGCCAAACAGATCTTGGGGCTTGTTAAGAAGGAAGGAATGGAGGATAAAAAGAATAGCACAAACATCTAATATAGGGGATGAATAAAAGTCAGTAGCACTAGGCTGGTTCCATGAGAACTGAGAAAAGGAGAGAAAGAGAATTTGTCAGGTAGTGCAAAAGGAAAATCAAGCACAAAGTCAAGAATTGGGAATTAGCATGGATTGCAGGAACAATGAAATGGTTCTCAGCAAGACAAAAATTGGAGAGTACCAGAATTGGTGTTTGGGATCATATTTTGCAGGGCAAATAAGTTTAGATTTAATGAAGCAGGCAATAGGGAAGCATTATAGATGAGTAAAGGAGTCATATTGTAAATATTAGTTGGTTTACACAATTTTGTTCTTTCTCAAACCAATTGCATGTCTTTGTTTTCCTCCTCCCCCCCCACCCTTGCTAAGTAAATTGTTATTATGTATGAGGTCCTGGATATTAAAAAAATAAAAGGCACAGACAGATCCTACAGGTAGAGAGTTCCCAGCCTAGTTACATCAGTAACAGACCTCATTATGCAAACCATGCCAAATGGAGTTCACTCCCCCAACCCATTTATTAAAAATATTACTTTATATTCTGCGAGAGAATAATTGCATTTCCTGACTCCTTAGGTCTTTAGGTCATTCCTTCAAAGCCTGGCTTGGTCTTCTGTTTGGCCATAATAAAATAAGCCCTAACGAGCTATGGGTGTGAGAAAGGAATTGCCAAGTCTAATCTGTGAAGGGGCACTCAAGTTATTTTGGGAAAAGCATAAACAAAAACTTCAATGCCTACAAAGGAAGGTGCAGGGCCAGAAGAGCTCCTGCGTGGTCACGAAGGAGCCCTCGCGGCTCCCAGTGGGCCCCAGAAGCCAGGCTGCTCTGTTCAGCGGGGACGGGTGTCAGGTTGCTGCAGGTGTCGCTGACGGCCGGTGAGTGATTGCGCCATCAGCTTCCTACCGCGATCCATCATGCGGCCCCAGCCGGTGAAGAATCACAGCCTCAGCAAGGTGCTGAGCCCAGCAACATATCATTAAACAAGGTTACCACCGGCAGATTTGTTCCCATGATCAATCTGGTCAATAACCGTTCCACCTCACTGTACAATTTCTCGCCCACGACCCCCCCCACCTTGAAACATAAACAAGTAGTATGAAAGCACTTGAGAACAATGTGAAGCTTTCAGAAGTCTTCATTTCTCCTGTGGCATTCTGCAAGCTTCTTTAAAAACCCTTATAAATCATGAAAAATAACCTTTACTACACGATATATCCTCAGGCAAGTGTTCTACCCTAATTCCATATTTTATTACCTGATACTGACTGATTTTTTTTTTTATCTCCAATTGATTACTGAATAGCATTGGGACAATTTCTTTTTTTATTTCCCCTCAAGTCTGCATAGCTCACTAGTTTCTTCCCTTAGGAGGTCCCAAATGAGATAGAAGTAAAACACTTATTGCTTTTACTGCTCAACTTTAATTCTCGTGTTTTGCATTTAACTCTTCCTAAGCCTTGGCAGGCAAATTATTCAGTGGTGTTGGGTGTTTGCCTACCAGAAAGAAAATATCTTGACCTTGTTACAGTGCCATTGAGACTGGTAAATATTATAAGCATTAAAATGATAAAAAGAATCAAATGGGAATTTGGGGAGAAAACCTTACTCTCTTTGCTTGGCTGGTTTGAAACAGAAGATCTCAGTATACATGGAAATAAGAAACAAAATCGAAAAAGCTCCTCCATGTGAGTGGTTGTTCCAGAAAAGATACAATATCTTCCAAATAGAATCCACCTTTTCTGGTTGAGCCCCCTTGACTGTTTTGGGAACTTTAAATTTTATTTCAGTATTTATGTGGTGGACAAAATATTAATCTTGCTCAAATGAATATTTCCTTCCTCATCCCAAAATTAATTTTTAAAGTTAATTGCTCCTTAAAGCTCAATCATTTACAGTTATAAGTTTTTGTTCATCTAATTAAAACATATATGTACGTATTATTAAAAATAAGCACACAGGTGATCCTGGCCTTCTTAAAAATCATTGGAGTTGAATTACATAACCGAACCAATTCGTTTATGAACTCAAACTCCATGACAACTTCCAAAACTTTCATTAAAACAAAGATGAGTTGTTTTTTTTTCTCATTCTTACCTTTAGGCAAGACCCTTTGAGACTGTCCCGGGGCGAGAGAAGAGATTTCTTTTTTAAATCTTGCCAGAAAAGAATTTTTTTTAAAAAGTCCCTCTTACGTAATTCACTGAGTAGAAAATCCATGCAGAAACTCAAGTAACCTAACCTATTTTTCTTCATTCTTTTCTATAAATATATCTACTTCATTCCTTCTTTATCTTCTTTGTGGAGATGAATCACAGCTGTGGGTTTATGTCTGTACAGAACATTGCGTATTCTTAAGCATTCATGGATGAAGATTAATTCCTTTAAATGTTCATGGGTACAAAGCATACCACTGGCTTGATAAGTCTGAGACTTCTTGCCAAGTAAAAAATTCAAATATTTACAGACAGTAGAACTCTTTTAGACTTCAAAAAAATATCATTGTTTCTCCTTTTAAATCTAGGATGTATTTCCTATTTACTAATGGGATTCATTCTTCACATTATTTACTTAAAAGTATGTATTCTTTAGATTATTTGTGAATATTCTTGGAGAAATTCTTGCAGGCAAAGACAGTTCTAAGAAGGATATCCAACCAGTATTAATATAACCACCAGGAAATTGATTGCCCACTGGTGTAGATTAAAAGAAGGCATTGTTCTTTCAGATGTGTGTTAGTCTATTTTATTCTGGCTAATGTGAGTTCCAAATTCTCCTTAGGAATATCATTTCATATATCAAAGCTGATGACATGATAAAAATGTTATAGGTTGGTAGCTCTTAATTCACTTATAGTAGAAAAATAGGAAAGATTTGTAGTAGGTTTGGGTCATATCTTTAGTTCAACAAATATTTATTGTATGCCCATTGTGTATAAGGCACTGTGTTTTAGTTTTCTCTTATAATAATTCCTTGGTTGTAGATTACATTGCTATGTTCAGAAGATACTAAATCTGAGTCATGTAGTAGAGACTTAATTTGGTTAAAACAGAGATGACTTATAGTCTAGACACAATATTCATGGCAGCTTCGTAATGGGCTTAGGTGGCTCTTATAGGACAATAATGCAAAAGATTGAGGGAAGCTATTGCTTCCATAATATACTATAATTTGACTTAGGCTTTGCTTAGATACAGTCATCAATAACTCAGTAAAAACAATTTCACATCTAAGCATCAGCTCTAACAACAAAAATGCCTGGACTCTTGAAAGGAAGGTGATGGAAATAAAAAGCATTTCTTCCTATTAGACATTATCTTTTTTTTTTTTGCTATTGATTTAACTAGCAACTTAAATTCAAATTTAAAAGAGCATAATGAAAATTATAAATATGAAAATATGTTATAGATTGATTTAAAAAACATTTTATAGTAATTTTGGTCTTCTTCAAAAAATTAATTCCAAGCATTAGTAAATAAATAATTGCACCAAATACCAGCATTTCATTTTCAATTCAGTAAAATTTTTCTTTCAATCACATCAGACTAGGAATATTTGTCCCAATTTAAGCATTAATTAAAACTTCCCATTTGTGTATATGTGTGTATTTTTATGTTTTTCTGGTTCAGTATTATAAGCTCCAGTTCTGTGCCTCTCACAAAATAGATGATTTTTAAAAACCTTCCAACTCTCTCTTAAACAAATTTTACTCTCAATGGAAATACTGTAGAAGTCAATCAAAAAACATTTGAATTTCTTTCATGACATTTACCACACATTCTATATTTAATTCTTAATTCACAAATCCTTCCTAGGAATTCATTCACCTAAAAAATTGAATGTGATATCCAGAAAAGCAGGTGAATCTTGGGAGTTCTTTAATGACATGGACCATTTGAGTCTTCTTCCACACTTGTTTTTGTCTGGACCATTCTGTTTGAACACTTTGTGATCAACACAACTTGTAACAGAAAGCATTGAATTTTGCCTTAATAGAGGTTGACTCCCAATCTCACATCTGGCACATCACCAAGATCCGGTATGCGATGCAATTAGCATAAGATTTGATGCCAACTATTACGCACTTTAGACCATTCTGTTCTGTCTATTTTGAGTTCCAATTTCTTCTCAGTAATAGCACTTCACATATGTCCCTAGGTACAAAAAAAGAATCCACTGTCTTTTGAGAAAAAGAGAAATGGGTTTAATCCTGGGGTGGGGCATAGAAGTGATATAAAAAGCAACATTTTTGTTTTGAATTTCCTTCAGGGCTGGAAATGAGTTTACTAACTCAGTGTAGTAGAGAATAGGGCTTTACAAGATTTTTGGTTGATGCTAGTAAAGACGGGAATCTAGTTGATCTTGAAGGACTTTGTCTTAGATTTCCTGTGACTTGGCTATGCCTTCTTAGTTTCTACTTATTGAAGCACAGCCAACAGTGGTCAGCCCAAGAGAGGCCCTGGCCCCTCCAATAGTACCTACTACAGGACTACCAATGTATTATGCCAGGTTTAGTGTCCTCCAAAAGGCAACAGTCTCACGACTGTTGAGACTATAGTGTCAGACATGGTGCCTCTTATTCTATGAATATCAGGCAGCTGTATTGGTTTTTGTTATCAATTCTAGATAGAGCTGTATGCACCATGGCAAAACAAGACTAATTGAGAGTTTCCATGTGTCCAGTCAGCTGTGATGCATTAAGATGGCTAAACATGAACAGCAGGAACCTGTAAGTTCAGGCTCTTGCAATTCATCTCACTAGAGTAGACAAGATGCAGGAAATCCATCGCCGAAAGCCCTGAATGCACTGGATTTTACCATGGTCTTGATGTTTTGTTTGCTTGCTTGCTTCATTCAGCAATAACAACAGAAGACTTCTGCAGGCTCCATGATGACTCGGGATTTTAAAACACAAGTTGACAAGTTCAAAGTCTAAGGCAGTAACCTGAAAAAATAATGAGATCATCCCAGGATTATGGAGTATATATGGGTCTGCGCAGGTACTCTGCGAGTAAGACTCTGGGAGCTGCACTTCCATCATCATATCAGGAAGGGCTTTGTGAGGGAGTTAAAAGCAGAAAACTGTAATTGGAGAATTACAAAAGGGCTACCTAAGAAGAGCATACATGTGGAAGAGCTGATCTTCCCATCCCAGTCCCTGAGGAAGGCCAGGTGTGTCTGGACTCAATTTCCTATAGAGTAGTGGTGAGAAAAGACATGGTTTTGATGGGCAGAACCCACCTCCTAAAGGGATGTGCTGAGAGGTCTAGATCTGGTGCTCTAAAGGTACAAAGTAATTGATCAGAGTCCTTGGAAAAGGATTCCACCTCTTCTATGAAAGACTTCAACTCAAGGCATTAACCAATTTTTGAAAGAAAAAAAACCCCACCACATTTCTCATAATACTACAATTGTAAAAGCAATTGAACTCTTGCTTTCAGCATAAAGCCCACAGATCTCAGCTTTGTAGAGCTTGCTTAATCGCTGCTGTGCCTATTGAAACAGAGATCAACTCATGTCAGAGTCATCAAAAGACAGAAGTAAAATTATTATAGAAATAGGAAACTATCCAGAACAGAAAAGTGGATGTTTTGTAAAATGAAAAGCAATCCACACATCTAATGAGATTATAGAAGGAAGCTGTGTAAGTCTCTGTACATATTTATTCTTCCTTTAAGAGGTATTGCTGTCTATATTAATCAGCTTTTCGTTGCTGAGAAAAATAGCCATGATAACTCAATTTAATAAGAGAAAGGGTTAATTTTGTCTCGGTTTCAGTTCATAGTCATTTGGGGATGTTGCTTTTGGGCCTGAGGTGAAGCAAAATATCATGGTGGGGAGCATATGGTGGAACAGAAGTGCTCACCTCAGATTGGCCAGGAAGCAAAAAGAGAGAGAGAGGTACTGGGTTCCCAACATCCCCTTCAAGGACATGCCCTCACGACCCAACTTACTTTCACTAAGCCTCACTTCCTAAAGGTTCCATCACCTCCCAATAGTACCAGAGACTGGGGACCAAGCCTTCAACACACGGGCCTTCGAGGACATTCAAGATCCAAACTACAACACCGTCAAAAATATTTAGAAGGACAAACAGAATGGGAGGTGAGGAGGAGACGTTGTCAAGAAAGATGGCCAGGTGGATTTCTGGTGATGAAGAACTAGGGAGATTCTCTCGTTTGTCAGCTTCTCCTCTGCTAATCCATGAGATCCCTCTGTTCTCGTTTCTGTGCTGACAGTGAAAGCTGTTCTGCTTAGGAGCCTTTGGTGAGTGAGCTGAGCTGGGCACAGGTGCAGCTCTCAGAGGTTAGGCGGACAGATATGAATTTGAGGAAGATGGTCCTCAAGCCATCAGTAGGAAAACCTACGTACTGAACATTTATTATAGCAGTTAATTGGGGAAATCTTCTCAAGATTTTTTATTTATAGGAAAAATAAAAACTAAAACTATTTGACCTTGGCTAAAAACTCAAAGTGGAAACAAACATCAGGCAAAAAACTAAACAAAAGACATTCAAGAACTTACTTCCTGTTTACATCTCAGTTCCCAGGATTGTATTATTTTAGACTTTCATCTTTGCCTTTATGTGTGGACATTTGGAGAGATCAGATAAAATCTATTCAAAATACAATCTTATTCTTAACATATTTGCCTTTTACAGACTTCTTAAAGTCAAATCCTGCTGCATGTTTTCTTTTTGTGGTTTTTTTTTTTGCATATTGCCTGTTTTATTTAATATTATGTTTGTGAGATTCACGCCTGTTTTATGTGTACAAGTCTTTCATTTTCCTTCGTATATAATATTTCATGGTATGAGTAAACCATAATTCACTTATTCACAGATGAGATTTGAGTAATTTCCAGTTTACCTCTATTATGAATCATGCTGTCATGAGCATATCTTTTGCTGAGCATACACAAATTTCTGATGGACACAATTAAAAGTGGAGTTGGTCATTTGTGCTGTGTGTTTGACATTACTTGTTGTTTTTGAACAGGTTTGCTATTGTTGCCAGAGATGTCTGAGGGTTTGTTGCTCCATAATCTAGCTAAACATTTGGTCCTGCTTTTTTTTTTTTAAATATTGATCTTTCTGGAGAGTTTGAAGTAGTAACTCACTGTGTGTGTATTGTGCTTTTCTCTGATGAATGATGTTTTAATCACTTTTTCATAGGCAATAAGCCTGTTCAATATACTCTTTGAAGTACTTTGTTTAAAACTTTTGTTATTGGGATATTTGTATTTTTCTTAACTGACATGAAGTAGAGAGTGGTTTATTTACATTTAGGATTTAAGTTATTGTTGGATTAATATTTATATCATCTTTTCTCCCATTCTGTGTTTTTTTTTTTCATTTTCTTGCTTAATGCTGTCTTGACAAACAGCAGTTCTTAAAATATGTAAAACCTAATTTATCTTTTTTTTCCCTTATGATTTTTTTTTTGTACCAGGAATTGAATACAGGGATACTTGCCCACTGAACCACATCCCAATTATTTTTATATTTTACTTAGAGACAGAGTCTTGCTAAATTGCTTAGGGCCGTGCTGAGTTTCTGAGGCTTCCTTTGAACTCACAATCCTCCTGCCTCAGCCTCCAATCTCTGGGATTACAGGCATGCACCACCATGCCCCGCCAGGATTGTTGTTTTTGTTTTCCTGTTTAAGAAGTCTTTACCCCTTCTCAGATCCTGCACATACTTTTGCATGTTATATTCTAGAGGATTTATTATTTTACTTCTCATATTTATGAAACCAGTCTGTAGTTGATTTTATGCTTTGTGTGAGGTGGTAGTTAAGAATGTTTTTTCAAGTGAATATTCATATGGGTTCTTTATTGTACTAGAATATCTATGCAAGTCTTTCTTGGACTTTTCTGTTTTACTACTTGGTTTACCTGTTCTTGCAGCAGTGCTACACTGTCTTAATTAATGCAGATATGTAAGTCTTCTGCTGGTTCAAATTCTCCAATTTTATTCTTCTTCAAGATTGTTATAGCTGATAGTGATCATTTCCATTTTTCTTATGAATTTCAAAATCTTTTGTTTATTTTCCACAAAAAATTTGTTTTTACATTGGAATTTCAGTTTTTCTACAGAGGGATTACTGACATCTTTACAATAGTGACTCAAGACATCAACATGGTATATTCCTCCATTTATTTGACCTTTAAGTTTTAGTTTTCTTTTGTATTTTCTGTGAGATATTGCACATACTCATTATATTTACTTGATGTTATTTTTTATAATATCATTAGTGATATGATTTTAAAATGCCTCTCTTCTAATCACTTGTTGCTAGAACCTAAAAATACAATTGCTTTTTTTTTGTTTTATTAACATTTTATCTAATAAGCTTGCTAAATTCATTTGATAATTCTGATAGTTTATCTCTTGATTTCTTTTTTTAGGTTTTTTATGCATAAAATAAGTTCATCTATAAATTACGGCAAATTAATTTCTTCTTTTTTATCCTTTCCTTTTACCATTTCTTTCTTTTTATTGACTTATTGCCATCTCAGATATTTCCAATTTAATATTGATAGTGGCAAACATCCTTGTCATTTCTCTATGGAATAGGGAAAAATTTTCAATATTTTCTGATGTGTATGATATTTCTTGTGAGTGTTCGAATATATACTGCATCAGGTTAAGTTCCCTTTTCTCCTATTTTTTTAATTAGTTTTTAATCATGAATGGGTGTTAAACTCTTTATCAACTGCTTTTTCTGTGACTTTTTTGTCCTTTATAATGTTGATATGGCTAATTACTTTATCAAGTACTAAAACAATCTTACAATTCTGAAATTAACCCAACTTTATTATAATTTATTTTGAAAAAAAATATAATCTAAAGGTTTTTTGTTTACATTCCAAAGAGTGGAATCAAAATGGCTTCAAACTAACAATGCAAGTCTTGGGCAAATATTACATTCCAGTTTTTACCATTGAAATTTCTAATTTATTGAGATTATAAAAATCAGGCAGAAATAAGTTGATTTTTATTTTTAAATGAAAAATTCACTGTGATTATAAATATAAAAAACTACAGAAAACGTCTGGACCATCTTTGGAATTAGGTGGCCCTGGTTAAAACTGGCCCCACAATTTACCTGTATGACTTTAGATAAATGACTCTGATTTCAGATTGTTCAGCAGTCTTATTTTCAGATTTAGTGACTTAAATAAAATCACATATTTAAAATCTAGTGTCCTCTATAGGACATACATATTTTTAGTCAGTAGGGAGTTTTTAGTAATTTGAGCTGACTCATTGCTCTTCAGAATGTGCCAGTATGCTTTACTGATGCACATCAATGCAATATCCCATCATTCTGAGGAGATAACAAGTTTCAATGTTTCTAGGAATAACTAACCAAGAAAAGCCAAAAACAAGAAACCGCTGACTTACTGTTGTTACTGTTAGCTTTGACGAACTTCTCTTTACTTTTTCTACTAAACAAAGCAAAGTTGATTTGGGACAACTGTATTCTGAGAAAATTATCCAATGTCTAGTTTACTTTAAATGTTTTGTTATTATCTGGGGCAGTTGCTGTAGTAATTACAATATGTGATCTTAATTTATCACAGTCTACTTCAGGTTAATGATGATTTATTTCCAGTTGAATATGGGAATGTGCTCCAATAGTGCAAGATTTTCTACAACTTACTTTGTGCTATCATTGTCGTATGTATTTCATGTCATATTATAAATCAAACAATAGAGAATAATATTACTTTATACATACGTAATATATACATTTTATATTTTTCAGAGAAACCAAGACCAAAAAATCCTCGAACATGTATAGAGTCTTTTATATTCACATATTTATACTTCTAGTGCTTTTCATTTATTCCTATAAATCCAAGGGATCATCTGGTATCATTTTTTTTCCAGAATGAAGGACTTTTTAAGTGTTCATTTTGAAGCAGGTATGCCAGCAATGAGTTTTCTCTGCCTTTCATAATCTAAAGATGTTGCTTCTTTACTCATTCTTACTTTTTGGAGGTCAGTTTTGCTGGATATAGAATTCTTGGTTAACAGTTATGTTTCTCATAACTTTTTAAATTTTTTTTAATTTTTTAGTTACAGGTGGACATAATGTCTTTACTTTTACTTTATGTGGTGCTGATGATTGAACCCAGTGCCTCACGCATGCTAGGTGAGTGCTCTACCTCTGAGCCACAACCCCAGTCCTATTCTCTTATCTTTTGAATATCTCATTCTACTTCTTCCTGGGCCCTGATACCTCTTATCGCACATCACCATTTAATCATATTATTGTGCTCTTTCACAAGATAAGCCAGTCTTCCCTCTATGTTTAATTTTTTTCTCTCTCTCCTTTTTTAACAGTTTATGCTGTGTATAAGAAAGGGTCTCCTTGTTTTGATTCTGTGTCATATTTCATTGGTTTTCTTGGATCTGTAGGTGAATGCTTTTACCCAGTTTCGGAAGATTTTAACACGCAGAATTGGAGGAGGCATGTATATGTTTCTTTCCTTTTTCCTTTTCTCCATGAATTCTCAGAATTCCATTGGCTGTATTTGGGTATGCGTAATATCATTCCACATTTTTATTGCTTCAAGTTTCTTCAATATTTTCCTCTCTTTTCTTAAGATTGGATAGTTTCTGCTGACTTACTTTTCAAGTTTACTGATTTTTTTTTTCTGCCATCTCAAACCTGCTGCTAGGTCCACAAAGGAAAGTTTTCATTTCCTTCAGTTATTTAATTTTAAACATTAGAATTGTCCTTTGGTTCTTTTCCAATAATTTATATTTCTTCCCTAAGATTTCTTGGCCATCCTGTCATATTTTCACATAGCTTTCTGCTAAAACCTGGAAATTTTAGACCATATCATGGTAACATTTTTTGGATTACAATATCTTGGACTTTTGTTGTTATTATATTTTGTTAACTTTTGTTTATTTTTTTTAATAAGTTGCCTCTAATTTCTATTCTTTGGTGTGTGGATACCAGTTTCTCTACTATATCTCTTTTTTCCCCCCTAACTTCCTAGAGGTTGTCCTGTGTTTGTACAGCTAAAGTGATCAGTAAACAATGGATCAGAGTTTGAATTCTATCTCAAAGGTCTATACCTTTTGATGTATGTGTGAGTCCAGAGTCAAATTCAAAGTTCAAGAAGTTTTCAAGTCTTCCCCAATTTTTACTTTCTGGCAGTCCCAAAGCTTCCAATCAGACACAAGAATGTGGAAAGAGGTCCTCTGGGTCTTCCGGCACCTGCGTCCAGCCTTCAATTCAGCCAGGGTTGTGTGGAGCACACTGAGTCTTCTATGGCTCTCTCATTGAGGACTTTCTCTGCCAAGGTCATGGCCAGTCCACCAGCATTTTGCCCACCTCATGTGAGATGGCAGCCCCAGACTTTCAAGTTTGTTGTGCTCTTCTCCTCCTTGTGTTTAGGATTTTATTGACAACAAGGCAGCTCTCTCAATGTTCCAATCATGTTCAGTAGCCAGCCCTGAGTTCTGCAGCCAGCCCTGCCCTGGAAGCAACAATGGTATCCACTGAACGGAGGGAGCCCTTAGCAAGAATCCCTTGTTCTCCCTTTATTCTTACCTGAAGTTTGGCATGTCTCTTGAACAATGCTCCAAATGTATAATTTAGCTTTCAGCCAATTTCCAGAACTCCGAAATGGCAGGTTTTGGCAATTTTGCCAAGTTATATAATTCTTTTGTCGCAAAAAAAAAAAAAAGAATCTGTCAATTACTTGACTTTGTTATCACCAGGATCTCTTCGTTGCTGTCCCCCTTGATGGGAATTTCAATAAAGCTTGAAGTTTTGACTGGCTATTGTTGGATAAATTGTGTTCCCTTCCCAAATGATATGTGTTGAAATTCTAAACCTTGGTCCCTGTGAATATGACTTTATGTGGAAGTATGGTCTTTGCAGTTATAACCAAGTAAAGATGAGGTCCTACAGATTAAGGTAGGCCTATAGATTAGGGTAGGCCTACAGATGAGGGTAGGCCAGTAATCGATGTCTGATATTCTTATAAAGGAGAGGGAGATTTGTACATGCAGAAAGAGGCACCCCATGGGGCAAATGGACTTGAGAAGATAAAAACAAAAACTGTAGTGATATAGGTATAAACCCCAAAGGTGCTGAGGATTGCCAGCAGCCACCAGAGGCAAGCAAGAAACAAAGAAGAACTTTTTCTCTGGGTCCTTCAGAGTGATCATGGCCCTGGTGGCACCTTAACTTCCGCAGGTATTAGAGATTACATTTCTGTTGTTTTCACTACCTGGTTTTTGTACTTTTTTATGGCAGCCCTGGAAACTAATTCAAAGAGCAAATAAACATAAATGATAAGAAAGATGTCAGCTATTTGAATGACAACATTAATGAGATCTATTGAATGGATTTAGAAAGTGCTTTATATCTAATAGAAAATAGATATTCTGTAGCATACATGTCATATTTGAACAATATAAACTCTAGGCCATGAATCAAGTCCTAATTCATTTCAAAGAATCAGTATCATATAAAGAAAAAATTCAATTGAAGAGTGGTTGAAGATATATAAATATAAATATCCGAAATTCTGCTCAAATTCCTATCTACCAAATAAATGCTAATTAGTTCCATAGTGAGATAACAATTTTGTATCCATTCAACCAACCAAAGTTAATAAGCCTGACAGTACCAAATATTGGGAATTTTACACAGTGCTTCTGGAAATGCAAGTTAGTGTGCTAGTTTGGAAAACAGATTGTTAATAATGAAGTTTTGTATAACTTGTGATTAACAGTTTCACTCTCGATTATTCATGCTAGATATACTATTATTCATGTGTACCAAGAAACATACATGAAATATTTACAGCTACAAGGTTCATTATTTCAAAAAACTGAAAAGAATCCATGACCTGCTGGAAAAAGAATGGATATATAGTATTTTGTCACACAATGGAATCTTATGTTGCAGGGAAAATGAATACAGCTAAATGAAGTAACAAATTTTCATGAAGCCCAAAGATAAGTAAAAGTTTGGCAATACATTTTTTAGAGATATACACACGTGATACAAGTATAATCATTAAAAAGGACAATTGAAAATAATTGTCAAGTATTGAAAAATACATTAAGGAAATTACAAAACATTACAATTACTTGGGACAATGATAGAGGAAGACGATGGTGTGGCAGATGATGCAATAAGACAAGAGCACATAGCAGATATGATGGTGTAATTTTTAAATTAGGTGGTAAGTTTACAGGTGTCCATGTCATTATTTTGCTTCATATCTTAAATATGTATTTTATACATAAAATTTAGCATGAATCAAATACCAAAAATTTTGGTACAAAACAAAACCTAATCACCACCACCACAAAAATAAAGATCCATTGAGTATACCATTTCTTCCTTTCTAGGAGCTCCATCTAGTAAGCTTACCATTTTTAGGGCTTTTTGCTCCAATTCTTTAGCAATCGTATCTCAGTGTTACATTTCTTTCTTCAGATTGTCCCTCACCCTTTTCAATTCCACATCTAAATCTGGAAACTGCTTTTATAACAGTCTTCTCTGGCATCTGTGACTTTCAGACCATAATCTGAACCTAGAAAATGGTGGACAAAGGTAAATGGTTGTTACTTTTTCTACCTAAAAATATCATGTTTATTTTAAATTTCAATCCATCAGTTAGCCAGACTTCATCTAAAATTTTTTTTCTTAACTTATTTACTGTCGCATATCTGAATACCTCCACATTATGTGCCAAGTTCAGTGACATTTGTTTCCCACTTTGGGAAGCTGTGCTACTAAGTCCATCTGGGACAACCAGCAATGCAATGGTGCTTGCTCAGTATTCTAGATTTTAAGATGCATTTACAATTGATTGTAGAAGCTGTGAGAAACTGCAATATTTGATGAGGTGCTGTACTAGTGTAGTGGTCAAAGGAATAGCATTTGAGCAGCATTTCAATTCCATATTTCCAAAATGCAAAATAATAATTGTTTAAAAAAATTAATTTTTGAGATATAATTTACACTTACTAAAATGCTCCTGTTTTAAGTATATAATTTGACTGGTTTTGACAGAAGTATCTACCCATGTAGTGACTATTCCAATCAAGATATTGAATATTTTCATTATTCCAAGATCATTTTTGCTTCCCTATCTGTAACTCCAGGAAACTCTAGATATAACTCTTGTCATTCCTTACCATTTTTTCTAGAATTTTATGTAATAAAATAATACAACATATGCCTTTGTTTCAGGATTCTTTTGTTCAGTATAATGTCATTTAAATCCATCCATGCTATTTTCTGATTAATAATTCATATGTATTATTACTGAGTCATATTTTATTGTGAGAATATAATTTATTTATACATTTACCTGTTGACGGACATTTGTGTTATTTTCAGATTTTTAGCTATAAATAAAGCTTTTCTGAACATTTCTGAAGACAGTGATGGCCAATAATACTAAGCACTGGATATTCATGTGATTATTGGTAATTCACAAATACTAGTTTTTGAAGAATGTTTTTGAATCTTTTATTAATTTTTAAAGCTAGCATTATATTTCATTATTATTCAGTTATAAGACTGCTTTCCAAACTGGATACTAGTTAGATTCCCAGATATAGACTGGGAAAAAAATCTTGATTCAGAATAATTTCTTCTATTTGGAGTTTTTTTTTTTCATTTTTTATTGTGTCTTTGAAGAGCAGGTTCTAGATTTGATAAAGTTCATTTCCTCATTTTTCTTTTATAGTTCCTCCTTTTAGTATTCTACTTAAGAATGAACTCCTATAAGTTTCAGAAAATAAAGGAAAAAAAACCTTTCTCCTGTTTTCTTCTTGATGTTTTATAGTTTTGACTTTATATTTATTTATATTATATGATCCATTTCAAATTAATTTCAGTGTATGCTATGAAGTAAATTCTAATTTTGATTTATTTTTCATACTGATACACAGCACCATTTGTGGAAAAGACTATTCATTTCCCCTTGAAAAACTTTGGTACCCTTGTCATGCATTAGTTGCCCAAATATGTGTGGATCTCTTTCTGAACTCTCTCTTTTGTTCCATTGATTTTTACCTGTGTACCACACTGCCTTGTATACTGCAGTTTTATGTTGTCTTGAAAGCAGAGAAGTAGAACTCCTCCAACTTTAGTCTATATATTCAAAATTGCTGACTATTCTAGGCCCTTTGCATTTTCATAAAGTTTAGAACCATCTTGTCAAGTTTTCAAAGTCCTGTTGAGATTTTGACTGAGATTGTCTTAGATCTATAGATCAATAAAGAAAATTCAATTATCTTCACAATATTGAATCTTCCAATCAATGTTACATAGAAAGCCTTCTATTTCCTTAGATTTTTCTTTAACTTATCTCAGCAATAATTTGAGAGAATTTTCAGTGTATAAGTTTTATACATAATTTATGAAATTTATCCTTACATGTTTCATGTTTTGAAGCTATTCTACAATTGATTTTTTGCTCATTGATCTTACATTCTGCAAACTTGCTAGATTTACTAATTAGTTTTAAGATTTGCTTTGTAGATTCCTTATGGTTTTCTATTTATATGATCATGTCATTTATAAGTTTTTTTTTACTTCTTCCTTTCCTGATTTACATGCTTTATTATCTTTATCATGCTTTATCAAACTGGCTAGGACTTCCAGTGCCATAAATTAAATAGAAGTAGTGAAATTGGACATTTTTGCTTTCTTTCTAATAGAGGAAAAGCATTTAGTCTTTCACTACTAAAAATGATGTTAACCATATACTTGCCTAAATGACCTTTGTCAGGTTGAAAAAGTTTCCTTTTATAACCAGTGGGTTAATCATTTTTATTATAAATGAGTGTTACATTTTACATTTTTCAACATCTCTTTCTGTACTATTGAGTAATCATTATTATCTTGTTTGTCGGTATTTGAAATATCTTGATAGATTTTTCAGTATTAAACTTTGCATATTTTGGGGATAAATTCCACTTATGTTGTAGTATTATGTTAGGCAAGGTTTGATCAGAAGAAAATGACCACTGTACTTGAGATAGAATATGGAATTTGTTGAAAATTTGACTTTATGTAATTGTGAGAGTTAAACACTTTGTGTATTATTACTACTTGAGTCTTTGGTTTTGGAACTTGCCCAAGTATCAGAGAACTTGAAGGAAGAGATTCACTGTGTGCTGGAAGACTTATGGGCTTACCAGCTGCCCTAGGATTTCCACATGCTGGCCAAGGATTCAGAGAACCTGAGGAAGTGATCTGGCAGTAGCTGGAGGAACTGCAGGCTCAGCTGCTGCTTCCAGAGCTACCCGCAGTGGTCCTAGATTTAGAAAAGCTAAAGGAGATGATCCCACAGGAGCTTAAAGGAACGAAGGGCCCAGCTTCTGTTCAATGCCAGCAAGATTAGCCAGCGGATCAGTGTAAATAGGTGAGCTCTGCCACAGCAGCAGGTGCCCCCACATCAGACTCTTATGCAATGTAAAATTAAATCAAAATATCATTTTAATCTCATGCATATGTGAGAATGTAGCAACAAATACCACTGTTATTCATAACTATAGTGTACCATTAAATATATATTCATAAGTATTTACATATGTGTGTATATGTGTGCATAAATAAAACCAAATATGGTTGCAACTTCATTTCCATCTTCCATATCATATGCAAAATGCTTCTTCAGGACAATGCTAACTAAAGATTTTGGATGGATAAGAATTCTGGAAAATGCAGTTCTAGCCAACTAAGTTGATAAAACACAAATTCACTACAACCATCCTTTTACATATTGCTTGATTTGATTTAATATTATTTTGTTAAGGATTTTTGCACTTGTACTCATAAAGGTCTGGGTCATTAGTATTCTTGTCTCATAATATTTTTGTCTGGTTTTGGTATAAGAATAATACCATACTGCAAAATAATTTAGAAAGAATCCTTCATCTATTATTTTAAATAGTTTATTTATTCATTGATTTAATACAATACTAGTTTATTTAGTTTGTTGCTCAGTGTCCTCCTCTGTCCCTTTGACATATTTCCATCACTGTGGGGATCAGGTTGTTTATTTGTAGCACTTCTTTACTTTCTGGCAACTACAAGATGCTTCAGGCTTATCTTGTACACTGCCTGCCCAAGTCCTAGAAATAGTTATTTTTGTAAAAAACCCTAGTCCTTTTCATTGAAGTGGTATTAGAAACCAAGATATGGAAGACACGTCTGTTGCTACTGAGGTCTTATTGTTCTAGTTTCTGTCAACTGACAGGGAAAAGAAATACATGTATAAATAAATATATATATCTGTAAATATTTCTATATATGAAGACTTGTATGCATGTTAAGTGAAGCATGAGTTCTTACTGTCTCCAACCTTAATCCATTAGTACCTGGATCATTCTAGCCTTCTGCTATGATCTCAATGTCTACCCAAATTTATGCATTGGAAACTTGATCCCCAATGCAACAGTGTGGGGAGGTGTTTAAGTCATGACAGTTATGCCTTCATGAATAAATTATTGCTGCTACACAAGGGATTTACAGAGGGAGATTGGTCCCTCTTTTTGCTCCTTTCATTTTTTTTCTTTCGTGTGAGGGCTCAGCATTTCTCTTCTCCAGAAGATGTAGCTATAAGGCACCATCTTGAAAGCAAACTGGCCACCACCTTAATCTTGGACTATTATTCTCTAGAAATAAATGTATGGACTTTATCAATTATCCAGTCTCTGGTACTTTGTTATAGCAGCATAAATAGCTAAGACAGAAATTAGTAACAGGAATAGGATGTTTTGATAACAATTATCAAAATAATGTGGAAGTAGCTTTGGACATTGATAATGACTAGAGACTGGGACAGTTTTAAAATTAGTGCTGGGGAGCACTATACTATACTGTCAAGAGTGAAGCATTAAGGATAATTTCGGTGAGAACTCAAAAGAGAAGAGCTATAAGGAAAGCCTTAGTCTTCTTAGAGATCACTTAAGCGGTCACACAAAAAAATATATTGAATGGTGAAGATTATTCTGGATAGAATAGGAATATGGACAGTGAAGTAATAAAATCTTGGATGAAAATGAGGAACAAGGTACTAGGACCTGGAGGAAAGGCTATCCTTGCTATAAGGTGACAAAGAACTTGGATGAATTGTGCCTGTATCTTAGGACTCTGAGCAAAGCACATCTTGAGAGTGATGAGCTAGGATATTTAGCAGAAGAAATCTGTGAGCAAGCATTCAGGGTGTAGCATGGTTTCTCTTAACTGCTTTAGTAACATAAAATAAAAAATGATTTAAAAGTAGAAATTATTTTAAAAAAGGAAGTAGAATGTAAAGATTTGGAAAATTCTCAGCCTGACCACAAATAGAATAAGAAGGTGTGTTAGGAAAGAAAATCAAGAATTTTTTTTTTCCAGGCAATACTTTGTTACGGAGAAGAGCTTGGACAGACAGGAACCTCGTGCTAGTCATCAAAACCATGGAAGAATGGCTACAAAGGCATTTTAGAAATTAGGGGTGCTCCCACTTCCATCACAGGGCAGAGCCTCAAGGGAAGAATGTGGGGAGGAAGGCCCAGGCACCCGTGGGACCTCAAATCTTGCTGCCATTGCCAGGAGTCAGAACTGCTGATGGTTTGATCGTGAACTCCTACTTTCCAGGACTGTGAGAAATAAATTTATGTTCTTTATAAATTGCCCCGTTTTATTTTTTACAGCAAAAAATCCCCAGGCTTCAACTATTCAATCCTCACTTTTCTGCCAAACCCTTGGCAAACACTGATCTTTCAATGTCTCTATCATCTCCTTGCCTTTTCCAGAATGTCATATAATTGGAATTACATTATTTAGCCTTTTTTTTTTGAGATTGGCTTCTTTATCTTAGAAATATGCATTTAAGATTTATTTAAGATTCATTCATGTCTTTCATAACTTGATAGCTTTATGGTAGGTCTTGAAATCAGGTTACAAGTCCTTCAACTTTGTTCTTCTTTTATATCATATGGATTCGACTTTTGTTGAACCAATCCCATGTATGCTTTATAGCACATCTCAATCCTTACAACGTTTTTATGGTATAAAATACACAACTGCTCCTTTAGAGAAGAGGAGATCATGAAACCTCACCATTCAAGAGCCCCTAAATACCATGAGTTTGGTAAATCTCACATTCATGACTTCTGGTTTTATTAACCAAGACACCAAAAGTTCAATATAAGTTGCTCATTGTGGTTTTGCAGACAGAACACTTGATGTGAAGCAGAGTGAGCTGAATCCTAGCTCCTTCAGTTACCTTCTGTATGACCCTGGTAACATACCCTCTCAGAACCCCAAATCCTGAAGCCAATTATAGCTAATAATGGAAGTGTTCTTCTCAGTGCTTATGTGCTTATGTTGGCAAATTTATCTTCCCACCTGGAAGGATCAATTCCAATGACAGAAATGGCAGCTCTGAGAGAATGCTGAATTCTGTAAAACTGGCAAGGTCTCATGAAAACATTCTGGGAAGCAAGCCTGCTTTCCTTAATGGCTTATCCTCTTGGGCATCCGGCCTCCTGGACTCAATGCCTTTCCAATTGTCAGCAAAACAAATTTAGTAAACTCCGCCTAATTCCCTGGAGATTATTTATCCAAAACCACCTCCCAATTCAGCATGACTGCCATTCTCAGGGTGGGGGTAAAGGACCATCCTTGGAAATTAAGAGGCTGTGTAGGACAGAGGTCCTGCCTTGTGACTCACGGATAGAAAAAGTCATTGACGCAATGCTGTCTACCCTCTTGCTCACTTAAAGTCACTGCATTAAATGCACAGCATCTGGGGATAGAATAATTCTGCCTACTCTAGCTTTAAAGGTGAATTTTGCAATTTTTGAAAAGGTCCTTAGAATCACATTGCAGAATTAAAGGGTGTATTGTAATTATCAATATCAATAGTAATAAAAGTTTATTAAAGGTCATTAAAATGAAAGGGGATGGCTCTAGATCCCATCAATCTGAATTGACTCCCTCCTCTTGTGTTAATTAGAAAACTCAGATAATGGTTCTATGGGGGAGTACAGGGAAAATTTAATTACAAAAGTTTAATGGGCCACTATCTACTTCCTGCCAGATTAAAAACTGATGATTTACACAATTTTAGATACTACCACAGGCTTTTCTAACAAAACATGTTGCAGAGTAATGTAAAAGTTTACTTGAGAATATTTTATTCCTTTTAAAACAATGCTAGCAAAAGCCACATTTGCATGCTCCTTTTAGAAAATTTGGCCATGATTGAAAGTGAATATTCTCTGTTTACTGTTCTAACAAACTTAAAATAAATAACAATCAGAAAAATGCAGGTTTTTCCAAATATATAGGTTAAATGTGAAATTAAATCTTTTATCCTCTTGGAACAGGGGAAAAGAAAACATACTGGGGGAGAAGAGATTTTAAGCCACAAGGAAAGAAACTACATCTTAATGTTTCTGGCTCATGTTTTTCATTGAAAGTGTTCTCTCTGAGTCTCAGCATCTCAATCATTTCCCTGATCCAGGGCTGTCTGTGCACAACTCAGAGTGATAGGCTGTATGGAAAATATGGAATTTAAAGAATGTGGATGCAGAAAAAGAAACAATGGCAGAGTAGAGGTGATGAGAAAAGGAAATATGAAACAGCTTATTCTTAACTCTGACTTATTTTTAAAAATGGGTAGCATGGGGTCAGTGAGGAGTTAGTTTACCATCTGAGCTTAGAAAATGTTGACTATTCAGAAAACTTACATAAAACCCATAGAGTCTCATGAATTTAGGATTGTTGGCAAGCCCTTTAGATCTGCACTAACTCTTCAGTGGCTACTGAGCACTTAAAATATTACTAGTCCAAATTGAGATGTGCTACAAGTAGCAAATAAACACCATATTTTGAGGATTTAGTATTTTAAAGATGGGTATAAAATATCTCATAATAATTTAATGCTGATTGCATGTTGAAATGACTTATGTATTGAATTAAATAAGATATATTATTGATATTAATTTCACTTTTTTTAACCTATCTAAACTTCTGTTTTTTTGAACATAGGACCTTGTGCATGCTAGACAAGTGATGTACCACTAAGCTACATTCCCAGGCCCTCTTTTTAAATTTTCCTAAATGTGATACTAGCAAAAGTAAAGTTAAACATTTGACTTGCATTCTATTTCCACTGGGCAGTAATTCTCTATATATTTAATAATGACACTCATGGGAAGAGGTGGATTCTAGGATGGAAGTTTATGGCTTGAAGGATAATTTTAGGGATCACTAGGACTTACCTTTGAGGAATGGGAAAGTGAGATTCAGCAAGGGAACAGCAAAGGAGGGCAGAAAAGTGATACTACACAATGTTACCTTGCTCACAGGTAGAGGGATCTGAACAGGTGTCTGAGAAGATGTAGGAGCTTCACATCAGAGACATCTTTAACTTGTGTTAATAAAGAGGAAAAAATAAAGAAAAAGGAGAATGAGCTAGAGAGAGTGAACCACTTAAATACAACAGTGACTCTGCTCTGTTTTCCATTCCTTTCGTTGACCATGTGTCCAGAGGGGAAGATGGAGTTCCTTCAGCCTCAGCTGCTTTGAGCTTCTCGCAGCATGGCAATCTTTTCTGTGGACTGTTATTCTAGAGTGACAAAAGCATTCATCTAAGCTAGTATGTTCACCTCATGCTACATATGAAAAAAAAAAATCTATTCCTCCAATGCTGGAGAAGATGGTGGCTGTGTTGAATTTATAGGGACTACATATCTACATTAAATATTTTGGATACTAGATCAAGAATTTTCACCATGTATGAGTGTCACCATATACAAGGTCTTCTCTGAAAGGGGTGGGGGGATTTCAAACAAAAGGAAAACCTGGAAAGTGGGTTATTTGGAAAAAATATTTACCCTGTCTTCTTATTCTGCCAAAACGAGTTCTATATGAATTAAATAGAAGTAGTTTCACACAAAACATGAAAACCCATACACATACACTCACACACAATGACACATAGTTGAATATTTAACCGAATGTAGATTAAAAAAGATTTTTTTAATGCATCAAACACTAGGCAGATTCTCAAAGAAAAGCATAAATATGAACTTTTATTTGACCAAATAGAAATTTAAAGTTATTGGATATAAAATAAACAAAAGCCAAACAACTAAAATGGTAAAATTATTTGAAATAAATACGAGTGATGAGGGATTAATATCTTCAAAATATAAAATATCTGGGCTGGGCTGTAGCTCAGGGATAAAGTGCCAGCCTCGAATGTGTGAGGCACTGGGTTGGATCCTCAGTACCACATAAAAATAAATCAATAAAGATATTGTGTCCACCTACAACTAAAAAAAATTAATAAAATATAAAATAACTGATTTAAATAAGAAATATATTAATGCCAGTTAGAAAATGAGAGAAGGAATGTAAACTAATAATTCATAAAAGCAAAAATACAGTGAAAAAATTTTGGAATTCAATTTTAGTTATAATTAACAAATAGATGCTAATTAAATGACAATTAAATACTATCATTTGTAATACTGAAAATTGACTAGTTTGTTTAGCCAATAATAATGCCTGAATAAAGTATTGTAAATTCAATTGACTAGTTTGTTTAGCAAATAATAATGCCTGAATAAAGTATTGTAAATTCAATGTAGGACATTATGTAACTATTTTAGATTTTCAAGATATATTTTTAATTATTTTTAAGAACAAAAAAAAACTTGATATAAAAAATAGGCTCCTAAATTACATATACTATATGATTCAATTATGCAAAATAAGCATAAATTCTTTTTGGAGAAAGATTTGAATAATGTAATGTAAATATCATTAATGAGTAAGATATCTCTCAGTTGTGTATTCATAAATGATTTTTAATATTTTTATTTGCACTCTCCTATTTTGCGCATTTCTTCTGATGCACACATACACTTTTATTACACAAAAATTATTTAAGAAAAATATACAGAAATATTTAAGTCGTGGTTAAAGAAATTACAAGTTATGGCAGGAAAGTGATGCCATTTTACCTTTTAAATTCCACTGAGTATTGAAATGAGTAAGTGTGGGTGTGGTAAAATGAAACTCCTGGCCCAAGTGTAGAAGACAGACGCATTATCAAGAGCTATCAGTACAGCATGACTCCTTTCATGAGCTCAGTTTAAGGGTCAACTTAAATTTGGGCAAAGATCTATTGTACCAAGATGCTCACTGAAATTATAGTAAAACATTGGAAACAACATGCAACAGTAGCGACTTATTTAGATAATATTCATTCTATGATCTATGATCTATAAATCATTCTATGATCTATAAAACAGTCATCAAAATAGGCATTGGGAGTGCTATCAGTGACATAGGAAATACTGATAGCATTCCACTGGGAACAAAAGTTAGAAGGCAATACTATATACAGTACCTAATCCAATTAGGCAAAATTATATATTCCTTGCTGAGAAAAGAATGGAAGAAATCAGGGTTAAAAAGTTGTTACCTTTGAATTATACAGCTAATTAAAATTTTCCTTATATTTAAGTTTTATTCTTTCATTATTATTTTTATGTGTTTTCAAAATCAGGAAAAAAAATATTTTTAAATGATTGTGGTTTTAGTGGGCAGTTCTCTAAGAGGCTCCGCAGGGGCCATGCTGAATGGTCCAGGAACTGAGGAATCCTTGAGCCTCAAGAAAGATGTTTCCTATAGGAGCTGTGGTCAGGAAGGAAAGTACTTGTGCTGGGGAAGAAGGCCCTGGCCAGAGCTGTTGCCTCCAGGAGTAGTTGTTAGGAAACCTCCTCATCCTTTCAGAGAACTGCCTTGGGAGCAAGGCATGAAGTCTTTATATGCAGGGAGGTGACTCACCCTCTCCTCTCAAAAGATCAGCCTTGTCTTTTCTGTTCAACTTATCTTCTTAGGGAAGAATGAAAACTGTCAATATTCCATTTGCAATCCTCCCTCAGGAGACCTCAACTATTATATTATTTTTCTTTTGGAAATCTGGTGGTTTTGAAGCCCCTTCCAAATGGGGCCTTTCAGATCTTAAGTAAAATCTTAGTCCTTAAATTCGAACCAGAATTATGCAGGGAAAGGAGACTTGGAGGGAAAGCGACATGGCTTAAGCACGTGTTCATTGTAAACACCTTTGGTTTTAAATGTCATTTAGAGTAACTACATCAGTGTTCTTCAAAATGTTTTGTCCCATATCTCATCAGACTCTTTATGTAAAAATGTTTACTTAAAAATTATATAATGCCCTAAAATACTAATAATATATTTACTGAAAACCATATGTGTAAACTATGAATGTATACATAAATTCATGTATGCATAAAAAACCTTCACAAAATAGAAACTTATAAGGGATATGGGGATATGATCAAAATAAAATATTTTAAAATTATTTTTATTTGATTTATTGATGATATAAAAAGCAGAATGTAATTGACGATACAGTTGAATAGGCTTCATTAGTTTTGAAAATTTGTGGTTAATTCCTTGTAATGTAGTGATTTGAAGAGCTGGTGTTAAGGTCTTTATTTTAATGCAGAGTTTTAAGGAATATCATTATTGGGAAAGAGATATCTGACAAAGAAAAACAGATCCAAATGGAAGAAGTTTATTCTTGGCTCATCTTACTAAATCATGATGCTCATTTTTCAACTCCAAGCTCAATTATGCAAAGGTATTTATTGTTGGCAAGACCGTGGGGAAATAGACACTCTTATACATTGCTGGTGGGAGTGTAAATTGGTACAACATTTATGAAGATAATTTGGCAGTATCTTTCAAGATTACAAATGCATATGCTTTTTAGATCCAAATATTTGGCCACTTAATAATTTATGCAAAAGTTATGACTAGCATATGTATAAAATGGCACATAAAACATGGTTATCCAATGCGACATCATACACAATAGGCAAAAAGACAGAAATGCCATAAATACGTACCACATGTGCCAAGTGCTGTGGCATGCATCTGTAATTATAGCTACTTTAGAGGCTGAGGCCAGAGGATCTGCAGGTTTGAGGCCAGATTAGGCAACACTGCAAGAACTCATCTCAAAAAAAAATGTATATTCTGTGTATTCACGTAAATCAACTATGGTAGATGTACAAAAGGAATACTATGTAGTCACAAAGAAGGATGTGAAAATTCTTTATGTACTGATATAAAATTAAAACTCTCCATGACATAGCAAGAGAAAGAAATTAAATTTCAAAATGTTTATGAGGCACCACTATTTCTGTTATAAAAGTAGAGGGTAGAAAGGGGTCAATGAAGTCACAGCAGTTGTATATGCAAAAATACATTTCTGGAAAGACCACAAGACACTGGTGCCTCTGATCATATCCAGAATGGAGGACTAAAATCAAGTGTGGACAGATAGATGATTTTTTCATACTTCAAAACCTTAGGTGTTCTGGATTTATACAATATTAGGGTATCACTGGGTTAAAAATTTCAAGTCATTAAAGGGACTTGTTTTTATAAAATTAACTCATTGATAACATCCAATAGCATGTAAACTGTAATACAGAAACTCATATATTCAAATCTAAGGGATGTACTCTCCACCCTTCCATTGAATAGTCCTTTGCTCAGATATGACATGTTTTCCATGTCTAAGAAGGTATAAAATGGCAAGTAGTGTCTATCCTCATATTAAATATCAGTAAGTTTTATTTTATAGTCTATACATAAAATAAATATAAATAAAAGCTTTATTATTATTATTATTATTATTATTATTATTATCATTCCTTGTGCCTAAGAATTCTCACAAATCTTCTGTAGGCATCTTGGTTGGGGGACTACTGGTTAAAGATTTGTCAAAAGTCATGGACAAAATATTAGCCAAACATTAGCATTAACTAAGGGATAAGAATTCAGTAATGCATCCTAAATATTAGTTGGATTTTCTAGTGCCATAGCGCTCTGCCAATTCTTCCCATGACATAAATTCTACATAGTAAAAGCAACTGTACAGTGGGTCAGACACTTCAAAGGTCTTTGTGTCATCCGGTTTGTACAGCACTTACATTAACTATGGGCTACATTCAGGTCACTTTGGACATGAAAATGGAATAACTCCTTTTGATTAATCATTTTAACACTGGAAATATTTTTCTTTAAAATAAAGAGACATTCATGCAAAGGACGACAAAGGAGGTGCCCAAAAGCAAAACAAACACAAAGAAAAATTCGGTTTGTGCTGTTTCCTTTTCTAGTGAGTTTTCAACATTCCAAACTGAAGAATTTTGCATTAGAAATTCAGGGCTGGGTTGTCAGCTCTCATTTAGGTAACTGCAGACAGTTTTCCACAGCAGCTCTCTGGCCTGAAGCTGTCTATCTGGTTTCTAGACACCACTGTGTCAAGAGCATGTCCTTGAAGTATCAGGAGTCGATGGAGCCAAGTGGTTCACAACAGAAAAGATACCAGAAAGTAAGACACCAGGCAAGGGGAGCCATGTAATGGATGACAGAACCTCTTCATGGTCATATTTTACAACATGTTCAATGAGTCCTAAGCACAGAAAAACAGTTACACCACAAACACTTAATAAAAATATTGCGGGGAACCTCTTGAAAAGCACTGTAACATCTCCTAGGAAAAAGAAAGAACATCACAAATAACAAAAGAGTATATAAACTGAGGAGAAATTTTCCCGTCTGTATCACAAGACAGATGCTCTGCCTTTTCTACATTTTTCTTTGCAAACACTAAATTCCAAATAGACTTCCTCTTCCCATACAGCTCATTTGATCAAGATTTAGTCATCACTAAGGTTCATATGGATTGTAGGCTTCTGACTATAGTTTTCCTCAAATTTATCAATCCCCATCCTAAGGAGGAAGAATTAATGTTCCTTTTTCTGTCCCTGAAGCACTTCTGGGCAAAGTTTATTCTTGCACTTCTTTGTTGCATTCTGGCTTTGTCCAAATATGTGACTTTTGGCTGGAATGACTTTCTCAGGCAGTGAGCATACCTTAATCACCTTTTATTTGTATTTGATTTTCTAGTGCCTTAGTGCTATGCCCAACACTTAGATATTTCATAAAAAGTTTTTAGAGTGAATGAATCAATACAATCGATGTACATAGAATGCTTATCTCTCAACTATTATATTATTTTGATTTTTCTAGTTGCCCTTTAAGCAGCATTTTCATGCCATCAGAATCTACTCTAATTACTTATTGCACCTTGTACACATTTCATGAACTCATAGTGCTATGCATATATTTTGGACTATAGTTAAGATAATGGTTGACATAAAATAAATCAATTAGTAGGAAAGAATGTGCCTGATTTCAGAATCACTTTCTCTAAACTATTGAATAATTTTCATCAAGAAAATTTCCCAGTTCCAGGATCTTCAGCAAACAAGTTATACTAATCAAGGACAACTGGAATACGAATTAACTTGGCAGGTTATTTTCCTTGTTAACCTTTCTCTGCTTCTGTCCACTCATTCCCAGGCTCTCTATTCATTTCAATTCAGTTATTTTTGCCCAAGAGCCAATCTTGTGTTCTTTTGATTGATTGATTGATTTTTTTTTAAACTGGAGATTGAACCAGCAGTGGGTGCTGTACTACTGAACTACATCCCCAGCCCCCCCCACCCCTCCCCGCTTTTTTTTGAGACTGGGTCTTGCTAATTTGCTGAGGGACTTTCTAAATCACCAAGGCTGACCTCAAACTTGTTATCCTCCTGCCTCAGCCTCCTGAGTCTTGGGAATTACAGAAATGTGCCATTGAGTCTGGTTCATGTTGTTACTTTTCTCTAAAAATCATTTAAAGAAAAAAATAAATTTCTAGATATATACTCATCAAAATTCAGTGCTAATGAGTATTTTCATTTGATTAAAAAATATTTGCCTAAAACCCTCAAAGGAATGATTTTTGAAGATGAAGGTTTGCTTGAAGTTAAAGTGTCTTTGTTGAATGAATGAAATGACGTAGTATCCAGATCAGGATATCTGAATCTATCACTAATTTTCTCTTTATATCATAGATTTCAAGACATGTATTTGGTACAAATAGACTGTAAGTTTTTGCCTTCCCACTAAATACATATGTTGAATCACTAAACCCAATGGATTTGTGATCTTTGGGGAGGTAATTAAGTCATGAGGGTAGCACCCTCACAAATGGAATTAGTAACTTTATAAAAAGAGGCCAGAGAGCTGGGCAGCTTTTTCCTTCATGTGAGGATATAATGACAAGTTGGCAATCTACAGCTTGAAAGAAGGCCCTCACCAGATTCCAGTCATCCTGACATCCCGATCTCAGACCCCAAACTGCCAGAATTGTGAAAAATCAAATTCTATTGTTTGTGAGCCACCTGATTTGTGGTAATTTGTCAAGCAGCCCAGGCCAAATAAGAAATTTGAACATCTTTTAATACCCTTGATTTCTGGATGCTTTGGGTGATCAGTGGCATGCATAACTTAATCACTGGTGTTTTTTTCTTTATGAAGGGTGCCAAAAATATGGTGCATCATGCAACACAGGACATTTTAGAATCATTAAACACAATAAATGTGATGTTGGACAATGTATACATTCAAATATTCATTCATTCTTTTGTGTTCTTCCATCTTCCAAGTACAGTAGGTCATGGTAACCAGTCTGTGCTGGACATGATGATCCTCTACACTTGGCCTTATGAATTCAGGAACAATTCTGTCCTACAGTTAAAATTATGTGAAGATTGGAGAGTGACTATGTACTCATTTACTCACAAGTAAAATGGAGATTGAACAGATGATTTTAATATTGGCTTTAACATTTTGTGATCTTTAACAATTAAATTACATGAAAGGCATTGGAGCATTCTTTTCTTGGAAAATCATTTTTTTAACCATATTTATTACTAGGGAAGGATACTATCACTTATCATGTGCCAAATAGTGTTATACTGCTTCAAATACATTAATTCTTTTAATTCTTATACTTCTGTTCAGCCAGTATTATCACCATTTAAAAAAAAACAACAATAAATACTTTAGTAAATATTTTAAAGAATTTATAAGAAAAAGATATTTGCTTGGATAAAAAGGTGGGAAATCTTAAATAAGTTATGAAAACTGTTAAAAGAAAATGAACTTGAAATCCTAGGACAAAAATGTGCAGTATCTAAAATTAAAGGTTAGTTGAGTGAAATCTGCTGTCTAACAGCAGACTGGATAGAGAAGAATGAAAGACCCAACAGAAATCATATATAACAGGAGAGATTCAAGATGGCAGGCTAGAGGGAGGCTGCATTCTGTGTTGCTCTGGGACCTGGGATTCAAGTAGTGGGAATACTGTTTCTCTGTGAGTTATTAGAGGACCTCCAACAGCTGCTCCCATGCAGAAATCACAGTTGCCCATGTTGGTGCAAGTCTTCAGGTCTCAGCATCAGTGCAGGACTTCTGCCCACGCAGGACTTCCAGGTTCCTGTGCAGGAATCCTGTCTGCTTCTCCCATGCAGGACACCCAGCCACTGCTCAAATGCAGAACCTCCTGCCACCACTCCCATATTGACTCCCATCTACCAATGTAGGGTTCCCCTGGTCACTTCCAACTTGGGACACTGCAATCAACCACTTCCATAGTGCAAGGTCCCACCTGGGGACATTGCATAGCATCTAGAAATAGCCACCAGCCACAACACTGCATGCCACAAAGCTGCATCTCTGAACACACAGTCCAATGTCACCTCCTTGGCCCCACCTGACCTGACACCTCATTGCTGAAAGCAGCCACCTCCATCTTGGGACAACTTTGTCACCATTTTTAGTTGGGAAACTCCATCTTGGGACACCATCTTGGGCTAAGAAGCAAAATCAAGTTACTTATAGTCAACTCCCTCCTCCCAGCACAGTGCTTGAGGCTACTCGACCAGTCCATAGCTCGCAAAATCTAGTCTTGAACTTCCCAGTAGAAAACAGCTCTCCACAACAGGTGCTCAGTCCCTAGAGCGCAGCCTCCCTCTAGCCTGCCATCTTGGATCTCTCCTGTTTATATGATTTCTGTTGGGTCTTTCATTTTGCTCTATCCAGTCTGCTATTGGACAGCAGATTGCACTGGAAAGAAATATTCCTAATTGGGAAGTAGAAAGGGATGGGCTGAGTGAGATACAGTTTAGAGAGTAAACTAGAGTCCAAGAATTTTGAGGTCTACAGATAATATAAAGAGATAAGACCAGGTGCCAACATCACAGGAGCAGGCCCTAAAGGAGATCCTTGGGGACTGTCAAGTGCTATACCCCACCTTCAGGAGCTCCACCCCACCCTAATAACCTTCATCATCCTGAGGGTGGAGATACCAGCAAACAACAGACCACCGCACCTATTGGATGAGAAGGGAAGCAGAAAATACTGACTTAAACAAAAATTATCCTTGTATCTTCCTACGAGATTTTTTTTTTCCTTTCTCTCTCTCTTCTCCCACCCTCACATCCCCAAAATTTGTGAAACCAAGTACTATTCATGGATCAGGCTACTAAGGACTGGGATATCTGAATAGTATATTACAATTATGTTGTATATACTTTTATCTCCTATTTTTACATTTTTAATTTTTCTTAATTTTTATGTTTGTTTCTGTATTCTCTTTATTGTCTTTCCACCTACTTGTTTCCTCAAAATCATTTTCTCTCTCTTCTCCTGCTACTAACCAACTTCTTTAGATTCCTCTTTTATGCTTCCTAAGATCTAATAACTCTATATCCTCAATTCTTACCCCTTCAACATCTCATTCTACACCTCAGTTCTTTGTCCACCATCAGAAACTGTAGACCCTTTTGCAAACCTACTGTTTATATTGTAGTTAATTGAACTCTCCATTTTTGTATATTGTGACAAAACCATAAACATCTTAATAGCAGCTATTTGGTTTAAGACTGTTGTTTGTACTGGAATCTGTTAATATTGTTCTCCCCACTTAAAGGAGCTGTATTGGAACCCTGCAGGGACACTATAAACCTATAGGATAAAAACTATAATGCCTCATATCCACAGAGCTAGAAAGGAAGACACATGAACAACATGATAAAAAAGGAAATAAAGAGCCCTCCCCCCCAAAAAAAAAACACAAGATACCACATTATTAGAATCCATGGGCAGCACAACAGAAGGAATTACAGAGAAGGAGTTCAGGATGTACATATTTAAAATGTTCTGTGAATTAAAGGATGATATAAGAGAGCAAATACAGGCAGCAAAAGATCATTTCAATAAAGAGCTACATAAGCAAATATAGGAAGCAAAAGATTACTTCAATAAGGAGATAGAAGTTCTGAAAACAAAACAAAAATAACAGAAATCCTTGAAATGAAAAAAACAATAAACTAAATTAAAAACTCAATAGAAATCACTACCAACAGATTAGATCACTTGAAAGACAGGACCTTAGACAATGAAGATAAAATACATAATTTTGAAAATAAAGTTGACCACACAGTGAAGATGGTAAGAAACCATGAGAAGAACATTCAGGAATTATGAGATGACATAAAAAGACCAAATTTAAGAATTATTGGGATAGAGGAAGGCATAGAGTTCCAAACCAAAGGAATGAACAATCTATTAAATTAAATACTATCAGGAAATTTTCCAAACATGAAGAATAAATTGGAAAATCAGATACAAGAGGCTTATAGGACACCAAATGTACAAATCACAACAGAGCCACACAAAGGCACATTATAATGAAAATGCCCAGCATACAGACTAAAGGGAGAATTTTAAAAGCCACAAGAGAAATAAATCAGATTATATATAGGGAGAAACTAATTAGGATATCTGCAGAGTTTTCAACCCAGACCCTGAAAGCTACATATATCAAGATCCTGGAGCAACATATTTCAAGCTCTGAAATAAAATGGATGCCAACCAAAAATCTTATATCCAGCAAAATTATGCTTTAGATTTGATGATGAAATAAAACTTTCCATGATAAACAAGAGTTAAAAGAATTTATAATCAGAAAGACTGCACTACAGAACATCCTGAGCAAAATATTTTATGAGGAAGAAATAAAAGCAACAATGCAAATCAGCAAAGGGAAGTATTTCACTAAAAGAAAAACCAATCAAAGGAGAAATCAAGTCAAGTTAAATACCAACAAAAATACTGGGAATACAAATCATGTCTCAATAATAACCTGGAATGTTAATGGCCTAAACTAATCAATCAAAAGACAGACTAGAAGATTGGATAAGAAAGAAAGAAAGAAAGAAAGAAAGAAAGAAAGAAAGAAAGAAAGAAAGAAAGAAAGAAAGAAAGAAAAAATCCAACAATATGCTGCCTTCAAGATACTCAAGGAAAAGACATCCACAGACTGAAGGTGAAAGGTTGAGAAAAATCATACCACTCACATGGACTGTAGAAACAAGTAGGGATTTTCAACATCATATCAAATAAAGTAGATTTCAAGTCAAAGTTAATCAAAATGGAAAAAGAAGGATATTTCATACTGCTTAAGGGAACCACACATCAATAAGACATGACAATTATAAACATATATGCCCCAAACAATGGAGTCTCTATGTTCATCAAACTCTTCTCAAGTTAAAGAATCAAGTAACTACAACAAAATAATGCCAGGTGACTTTAATACACCTCTTTAATCACTGGATAGAGCTTCCAAAAAAAGCTGAACAAAGAAACTATACAACTCAATAATACAATCAATAACTTAGACCTAACAGATTGATTTCATCCATCAATGAATGAATGAATACCCTTTCTTCTCAGCAGCACATGGATCCTTCTCTAAAATAGACCATATATTGCCACAAATCAACTCTTAGCAAATGCAAAAATGTAGAGATAGTACCCTGCGTTCTATCAGATCAAAAGGAATGAAATTAGAAATCAATGACAAAATAAAAATTAGAAGCTACTCTAACACCTAGAGACTAAATAATATGCTATTGAATGAACAATGGGTTGCAAAAGACATCAAAGAGGAGATTAAAAAATTCTTAGAGGTAAATGAGAACACTATTACAACATATCAAAATATCTAGGACACTATGAAGGCAGTACTAAGAGGAAAGTTATTGCATGGAGTTTGTTCCTTAAGAGAAGAAAAAGTCAATAAATGACCTAACATGACACCTTAAAGCCCTAGAGAAAAAAGAACAAATCAACACCAAAAGCAGTAGAAGACAGAAAATAATTAAAATCTCTCTTCTTTACAAAGACTTTCTGGTTTTTCCACATACAATTACTAGTCTTCCAAAGTTATACCTGTTGAATCCCACTGCCCCTCACAATTATTTACTCTCACTTCTTTCCCTCACCAGACTAAGAGCTCTTAGGTGCAAGAACTGCATCATAATTCAAACTGGTAGCCCCAGTGCCCAGTGTATTATATTATAGTAATTGTTATCTGCATCTGGACTGTTCCCCCAAAGTTTCATGTTGAAAGCATGGTTCACAGTGCAGCAAAGTTCAGAGGTAAAACTTTAGGCAGTGATTAGATTATGAGGGCTTTGGCCTCATCAGTGGATTCATCATCCAGTGGAAAATGCAAAAATAAAATAAAAAATAAAATCTAGAAAAAAGAAATGTAAATTAAACCCAAAGTAATTAGAAGCAAGGAAATGATAAAGAATGAAAATCAATGAAATAGAAGACAGAGAAAGTTAACAAAGGCAAAAGTTTGTTTTTTAAAAAGAATATAATTAATAAACTATTAGCCAGACTGATCAAGGAAAAACAAAAAAGAAAACATCAATCACCTTTAACAGAAATGAAAGAGGGGATATCACTACAGATCCTACAGATATTGAAGTATTTTACTTATTCATTATTTTTCTTAGTGGTTTCTCTAGGGCTTATAATATACAATGTGTCATATCTACTTCAGTTTATAATAAATTCTGGTAAAATATTAAAAAATCACCTATTACCACAGTATATCTCTCCTTTTAGCATAGTATTGTGATACATACCATCACACATACACACACACACACACGTGCGTGTGTGTGTGTATATATAATATATATACATATATGTATACATATATACATATGTATATACATACACATGAATATATGTCTATGTATATATATACATATATATTTTATATATGTATACATATATATACACAATAAACATGCTGGGATAATAATTTTACATTTTACCAGAATTTAGAATGAATCTGAAGTGGAAATTATATACACACACAAACAGATATATGTATATATAAACTTGTTACAAAAATATATATGTATTTTAGGGAATTTTTTTTTGGTGGTGCTGGGGTTTGAACCCAGGGTTTAATGCATGCAAAGCAAGCTCTCTACCAACTGAGCTATATCCCTAGTCCCTCAATAATATGAATGTAATGCATTCCACTATTGTCATGTATGAAATAAATAAATAAATAAATAAATAAATAGATGTACCATTCCTTTTAATTTTCTGAGATCAAATAGAAATGTGAAATAATGTTAATATACTAGAAACTAATAAAATTATGTAAAAGAAGACAAAAAAATATATGTATAAAACAAACCCAACAACATATTGTTGTAATTACTGTTTCATATAATATACTTTTTAAAGGTGCTAGATTAAAGACAACAAATATAAAAAATATACAGGTGTAATAAGTTCAGTGAATAAAGTAAAATAAATACACAATTGTACTGCCTTTGTGATTACCTCCATAATTACCTTTGTCAGAAGTCTTTGGTTTTTTTTTTTAAATATGAATTTAAATTATTGTCAATAATGTCACTTTGTTTTAGCTGGACGAACTTCATTTTGTACTTCTTTTTAGGAGGCTCTGACATTAATATATTCTCTGTTTTTGTTTATCTGGGAATATCTTTATTTTACATTTTGAAAGATAGTTTTTCTGTATAAGTGATTGTTGACATTTTTTTTCTGTATTGTGAGTATGTCATCTCACTTCTTGCTAGCAGCCATTTCCTGATGATTAATCAACCACTAACTTTATTGTGATTTTCTTATACATTATGACTCATTTTCCACTTTCACTGTTTTTAGAATTGTCTTTGTGTTTCAACAATTTGACCACAAGATGTCTAAGGTATTGATTTCTTTGAGTTTATACTATCTGAAGGATATGCTTGTTGAGCTTTTGAATGTGTAGGTCAATGTTTCTGATCCAAATTTGGAAGTTTTCAACCATTATTTTATCAAATAATTTTTCATGTTCCTTTTTTTTCTCTCTTTCTGGTACTTCTGATATATATATTGGTGCTTTTAATGGTGCTCCATAATTCTCTGAGGCTTGTTAATTTCTGTTCATTATTTTTCTTTCTGTTCTTCAGATTATGTCATCTCTATTGATCTACAAATCATTAACAATTCTGCCTACTCAAATTTATTGTTGAGCTCCTTTAGTGAATTTTCATTTATGTTATTTAGGCTATTGCATTATAATTCCATTTGATTTTCCATATTTTAGTTAACTCGCTATTGTATAACTTTTAAAGTTATACAGAAAAAATTGCAAAGTTCCCACACCTAGTTTCCCCTATTATTAACATCTAACATTAGCAAGGTTCATGTGTGTAATTATTTACCAAACTAATGTTGATGAGTCACACTTGTCTGTTTCTTTGTACCTATCATATCCTGCTGCAGTCTGGCTGGGCACAAAATCACGAGCCACCACACACCTTGTAGATTCAAACAGCAACTCTTTATTCTCAAACTGTCACCGGCACTCTACACACAGGTTCTGGGGAAATCCACATTCTGGGCAAAATTCACGTACTCCACCAGGCTCTGAATCCCCCATACTCTCTGAATCCCGAGAGAACTCAAGGGAAACGCAAGGGGAACTCAAGGAGTAGGCAGGGCGCCTGAGGCAGCAGGATACGCCCTATTCCCAGCAGGATACACCTTAAACCTGGAACCGCCCTAAACCCAAGGAGCGGCCCTAAACCCTGATCCGCCCTAAACCCAGATCTGCCCTAAACCCTGATCCGCCCTGGTCCTTGAGCAAGGTCACCTTACATGCAATGTCACTGCAAATGACCTGGGTCATGCCATGCGTCATTCCTACTTGGCAATGGCTCTCAGCAATATCCTTTTGTTGAAACAAGTATTTTATATATTACAGCAACTCTAGATGCTGATTCCATCCCTCTGGAGCTGATTATTTTTTGCTCAGCTGTTTGTCTTTTAACTGACTACTTTAATTCTGTGAAATCTATTTTCTCTGAATGTTCAATCTATGATGTTCTCAGATTTTCACTCTTAATTCATCTTTTAATTTATTTATGAGTCACCTTAGGTCATCATAAGTTTTTGTTGATCTAAGTTTGCACTGAAGCTCCCTTAGCCCTTTAGATTTTACCCTTTTCTCTTGGATATTTCTTGGAGACGGCTTTCAGAGTTAAGGGAGTTACTGATTTTTTCCCCTGCATTTAGCCAACAACTAGTGGCTTAAAGATGCTCTTTTTTGCCACTCCTGAGAGAATGCAGTCATGGGCTTGCACATAGCCTTCCAAACTTCCAAGGATGAGAATGGTTTATTTTTAATCCTAGATTCCCTGGAGTTGCCCCTAGGTCAGAAGGGCTTATAGCTCATACAATGGTTAATTAGTTAGTTAGAGGTTCTGCAGAAGCCCCTTGAACCATTAAGTCTTCTGCCATTTTCTAATAGATCTTTGTGTGGCATGGGGAATGCTTTCAATTCTTCCCCTTGTCCTTCTCTGATTGGTTTAGGGATGTGAACACAGCCTAGTGCACACACTCAGTATTGGAGACTGAAAAGTTGACATCCTGGGATCCCAGCCAGGCTCTCCTTGACTCTTCCTTTCCCATCATCTATCTTCTACATAATTTACCACACTGGGATTTTTATTGTTTCATGGAGCAAGTGGCCTCCTCTTAATTTCAGCCCATCAAGATCTCCGTTATTTTTGATAAGGGCATTGGATGTAGAATTCTCTACCTTCTGTTCCAAATAAAAGCAGTCCCTTAGGCAAACATTTGGAGTTTTCCATTCTTACAGTCTTCCTCTCCTCCCCTGTGCAGAACATTAAGGTCATTGCACTAGAGTTGGGGGTGGAAAGAGTGGCCCACTTGTCCAGATGACTTTTCTGCATAGAGTTAGATGGCATGGTAATCTTGGTCCTCAAGGTTTTCCACTCCCAACATGGAAGTCTGGTCTAAAGGCAAGTGGAACAGGGCTATGAGATACAGGGGGCAAGAAGGCATGAGTCACACTAAATATTGGCTGTGTGAAATTAACAAATTAACCAATAACCAATCGTTGAATGGTTAAAGAGAAGATAGTCCTCTGGGTCATATCAACTCAGAATAGAATTGCAAAGAGAAATAATTTGTGACCTACACTTCTCATGCTGAGAGCTGAGGAGAGAGTTTCCATAAAACAGAGATGGTTGAAGGGAAGAGGGAGACTAGACTCTTGTTATTATTATAGTATATAGCAGATTTTCTTGAATAAATATTTCCAAATTTTCTGGAAATATTTCTGTTTTCAGTCTTCTAGTCTATTAAATTTTATAATTGTCACCAGTTAAATTTTTTAGTTACAGGAAAAAGTTGGCCAAGCTCCTCACAGAATCATTCCAGAAATGCTCCTTCATTAGATGTGAAAATTCAAGAATGGAGTACATAGTCTGAACAATTTTATGCTAATAAATTGCCAATTTAGATTAAAGGAATAAATTACTTGAAAACCACAGCTTACTAAATAATCCTAATAAGAAACATAAATAATCTTTCATCTATTTTCTTTGAATACTATAATTGATATAAGATGCTGCAGCTTACAATAGATATTAGAATTCCTGTTGATATGTTGATTAGGGGAGAGTGGGTAGAAAGGAACACTACCATTCATTTTGGTAGATGCTGGCCTTAGTTCTTAGCAGAACAATTTTTTATACACTATCAGGTTGGAAAGGTTTTAAAAATAAAGGGTATGATTTCTAAAATTATTTAAAGAATAAACTATGCTTTTGGTTTATTTGATTGTTTTTTACACTGGATTAAACCCAGGGCCTCTGGCATATTAGGCAAGTGTTCTACCATTGAGCTACATTCCCAATGCATAAGTTATTTACTTATTTACTTAGTGGTAGTGGGGATTGAACCTAGGGGTGCTCTACCACTGAGCCACATCCCCAGCCCTTTTTATTTTTGAGACAGAGTCTAGCTAAGTTACCCAAGCTGACTTTGAATTTATGATCTCCTGCCTCAGTTTCCTGAGTCTCTGGGATTAACGGGAATACACCATCATACCCAATTACCACATTTCTGGTTAGAAATATAATAACAGATTGAATTTAAAATCATATATAAATATCAAATTATTTGAAAATCAAAGAAACATTTTATCCTTTTATCTGATTTATTCAAGTGGATTTGAAGAGTAGTTTTAAGAGAGCTGCCTCTTGTGTTTGTTATTTCACCATTCTCCTTGAGAACTCCTTGGGACCACCAGGTTTAAGACCTATCTAATCTGCAAAATTAGTTGTGAGATATAAGTTTCTTTCTTTCTTTATTGTTATAAAGTTTCTTGAGGCTTCATTAGAAATTATGGAGCAGAGGGTATAAAGTGAAAGGGATCATATTTGAAAGAATAAATGCAGAGGATTCTAAATTTCTTGCTTCATAAACCATTTCTACTCATGAAAAATGAAGTAAAAATTACTAAAATTTTTAAATTTTATGTTTAAATGTTCCAAATACTCCTGTTTAAATCATCTAAATGTTAATGCTAAAATATTCATGAACCTGGATAAACTGCCTCAGTTCCCACCACCAAGGGGTGAAAAGACACCACCCAAGAAGAATTGACTGAGAAGGGTGTCCAGTAGGTCCCTAGCAGCTGCTCTTTCTAAGTCTAGGAAACTGCATCATTAAGGATGATAAATGACAAAGTTGAAGGACAAGAGGTGAATTTGGCAGGTTATCCTGGAATATGGCAATGGAATGTTGTAATCGCACTTGGATTGGCTTCAGTGATTCCATGTGCAGAAATGTCTGATACATCTGGTCTCAAATTATTGACTCCTTTCTCCAAGAAGAAATGATATTAAAAATCTACCTGGCTCTTTCTAGCTGTGATAGCGATTTAATAAGAGTCAGTAAATAGACTTATACAATTTTCCCTAATTTTGAACATTGTCATTATTTCAGGTCTTTTGTAAGTCGTTAACATGTTTTTGTTTGTTGGTTTGTTTTCTTGTTTTACCAACAAACTTCTGCCAAAGACTCCCCATAGTACATAACTGAATTTTTCATTCATTATTCCAGTCTACTGAGCCCTGTTGAAGCCTAATTTTATGATCCAATAGATCATTCATTTCAGCTTTATGTCATCTCAAGATATGATCAACATGTCAGCAGGCACACTATGCCCTAGTTTCCTCATCTGTAAAGTGTGGTGAATAATAATATCTAATCTAAAGGGGTCCTACAAGTATCAAGTGAGCTATTGCATGAAAAGTTTATAGTAATTTCTCAATATTTTAAATCTTATTACTATTATTATTGTTATCCAAAAAGTTGATTTAAAATAAGAAGTTCAAATCTAAGACCAAACCCCATGAGCCACTACTCATGCTATTAAAACCTTTTCCAAGGTTAGTGGTCTAATAAACAAAACTGAATTTTTATCCTGTAACTTGTCTATTTAGTTGGACCTGCAGTCAATCCATGTTCCCTTTCTTCTCATATGAATAAAATGATAGTTTTTGTCCCATGGGTTTTCAATAAAGATGTGTTATGAATTCTCCTGATACAAATAAGCACCCCAATT